>NC_073694.1:145854083-146169583 GCF_029784165.1 Wyeomyia smithii | reverse complement strand
AATCGCCAAAAACCCCTTCTAAGGGCCAGAAAAAGCCAAAAAAGAAAATGATCCCAAATTAAACTTAGATTCGCCATAAACCCCTTTTTTTATCCTAGAGAAAGCCAGAGAAGAAATTGATCCCAAATTAAGCGTAGAATCGCCGATAACTCCTACTAAAGGCCAGTAAAATCCTAAAAAAGGAACCCAAATTGAGCTCAGAATCGCCAAAAACCCCTCCTAAAGGTCACAAAAGAAAATGATTCTAAATTCTGCTCAGAATCGCCAAAAACCATTTCTTAAGGCCATCGAAGTCTAAAAAAGAATATGATCCCAAATTAAGCACAGAATCGCCAAAAAACCCTTCCAAAGGCCAGAAAAGGCTGAGAAAGAAAATAATTCCGAATTGAATTCAGAATCGATAAGAAACCCCTCCTGAAGCTCAGAAAAGACCAAAAAAGAAAATGATCCCAAATTGAGCTCAGAACACTTCGATCTCATAAACACGCCCCGGTCGAGTAGAAATAATCTAAAAAACAATAACCTTTTTGCATATGAAGGTATTCTGCCATTTTACCTCATAGGAATATATGTTTGAATTTCTGTTTTTTTTTTATTGAATCAGTGCAAAAATGCAATGGTTTTGTTGAAGAATATGATTAACAATTTTATATTAATACTTGTGTATGTTAATGTAAGAAAACATGAAGGAATACTTTTGACCAACCCATTAGCATGAGATAGGTTGAGCGTTCGTAAAACTAAAGAAAAGAGCGTTCGTAGAACGAGAGAAGAGAAAATGAGGCTGGATTTCGTCAAACATGATTAAGCAATCGCTTATGTAACCGGGTAGACAGGAGTGAGGTCGCGAAGCAAGATTTGAGTAGGGTATCTAAGTTCGAATCTCAGATTACTGGTAGTCGCTAGTAGAGATACTTGGGAAGGTAGTTGCCTTCAGTTCAAGTTCGAATAAATATAAGAAGATAGTCGTCTTCTTATGAAGCCAAATCAAATAGCCTTTTTATCAGGTTTACCTCCATCTATTGTGTTTTACTAAGTTGACGTTTTTGGCAATGCGACTCTTATGTGTTTGTGGGCAGAGTAGGTTAGATCTAATAAATAATCTAAGTAAGCATTTGAGGCCGATGACGTTGTTGTGGAGCCTGTTGTCGTTTGTTGGATTTACATTCAATAAACTGCCCGTAATCGCATAATTGCAACATTCGACATTTTATGGATTTCGTGCTTTTCATTGGGAAATGCTTGAAATAGTATGTATTTTTTACCTCTGAAAAAATATACTTATGTTTGTTTGAAAAAAGTCGTACAAAATACCAAGTTGTTTTGTCACATAGCATAAATAATCGCATAATTGTCACACTACTTAACTTTTTCAACTTTTTTGTCAAAAAAGCGCCCATCTAAGTCCACATCTAAATCCTTTGGAACTCTGAGGTTATTCTGGTCCGGTAGCCAACCACCGGTGATCCGTTTCTGATGTTCAGCTCATGCTTTTTGAAAACAAGAAAAACTTCATTTCTCTTGGGATATATTCCAAAAGTACTTTGAAAGTGACGGCATAAAAGCAGTGGTGGGCACCATTCCGCTAATTCGCTAATTCGCTAATTAGCGACGCTAAAATTCAGTTAGCGATTTAGCGGTTTCGCTAATTTTTGAGCTGGTTAGCGAAACTGTTAGCGTCGCTAAAATTTTGGCCTTCGAAACGCTAATCTTTAATTCGCTAAATTTTGTAGAGAAGCGATAATAGAAATATTTAGAGAAACTGTGAATTGCTGATGGCGTACGTAAATTGCTTCGAAAGATGAACATACTTTACAGCGAAAGTTACTTTTGTCAGTTTTTTTACCCTAGAATGGAGTTCTAGCTATCGTACGAGCCACAGGAGCATTTTGAAGAACAAGCACAAGGTCTAGATTGAATTTTCTGCACACCAAGAACTTTGGTAAATTACAATGCGCTTGAAATTATGACAACTTTGGTTCTACTTTTTCGATTCAGATAATAATTGAGTTTTTATGAAAACATTCCTAAGAGTATCTATTTTCAATGCAAGCTAAATAACTTTTGTTATTCTTGTTTTTACAAAATCAAATATGAATACCGTTTCGTGAACCTCTTACTGTAAATAGCTTTAAAAAGTAATTGTTTTCGTTTGTTTAACCAAAACAGATCAAAGTGGTCCAAATCTTACAAAACACGAGCAATAAATATAGCGATATGACTATTTACATATTAAAAAGTTAGCGATTAGCGATTAGCGAAAGTTCCGCTAATGTGGGTTCAGCGTTTAGCGTTTAGCGATTATCGAGCTATATTTTCCGGTTACCGACTTAGCGATTAGCGTCGCTAAATTTTCGGTTAGCAGTGCCCACCACTGCATAAAAGTATTGACGTGGGACTACGTCTTTGTTTACTATACTGGGATGCATTCTGTAAAATTGTAAATGAAACTGGCGATTGTTGCGTCAGATTTCAAACGTTAATAACAGCACAACCACATGATGGATAACAATAACCAATATGTTGTTTGATAGATAAAATGTATAAAAAATTTGTAATATGCTAGTTATCACTTTAATTAAACTGCTAAGCGGTAAAATTGATAAAAAGTTTCAATAACAAATTTACGCGAATAATGAACCAATTACATGCGAGCATTCCTAGCACAGACGACGTGAATGGACACCATCCGTTCCCTGTGATATTCTCAGTATCAATATCGAAATAAAAATTGACAGAGTCTCCCCGTCCCAACGGGTCAATTTATTTTTGCTTCAATGAGCTTAGTCTAATATGATGTCTCGAAGGTAAAAGTTTTCCTAAAAGTTTGAAACAATACCCATCCTTGAACAATTTCTAAACCTGCGTGTTAGGTTCTGAAGAACCTTATAAAAACTGATGTCTTGAAAGAAAACATGCCGGTAAGAGCAACAGTACCAGTGGAGTAAAGAACCGCAGGTTTCTCGTCGTCTATGATTGCAGCGATACTCTTCTATTCGTACATTTCAGTGGTACACTTCTATTCTTACTGCAGCGGTACTATTCGTATTGCAGTGGTACACTTTTGTTCGTACATTTCTATACGTGTGCAATCGAGGAAAAACTGCAATGCTGCTGTTGATAGTGATCGAAAGTTTAACTCATAAATATAATAACCATAAATTACTCAACAAGAATTGTAAATTTTTGCAACGGATATTTTTTTAATTTTATCTTCGATATTAACCAAATAATCGTGACCAGATAGTATCGAAAGAGCAAATTCCTAAATAGGTATATACATTTATAGAAGAGTAAGAGCCTGCGATTGCTTCGGAGTTTTTTGTTTATTTACTAAGATTCATTCAGAATCTCTTTTTACATTTCAAAATTGTTAGATGATATTTTATTATTCTAAGCTTTACCATAATAAACGTATATTAGCTGTCTTCGTGATACAGCGAATGTAGTTGTAGGCAAATGAAAAAAAATGTCAAGCAAAAAACAAAAATGTAATTGTGGATTGCTACGACTTTTTGCTGGAACTTGTTAATAATTTTGAGTAAAATGTCTTTCTATGTTCGCCAATTATTGCACCTTTGTAAGGGCTAAACGATATTCTTTCGCGTGTAGTTGAATATATTTCTTAAATTGATTTCCAGGTGAGGCTGAAAATTAAAATACGTACAGTCGCTGAGCAAACACATTGATTCTGTCTGCAGACGCTGTTTATTTTGTAACAAAAAATCCCCTAATTACAGTGTTTAGTCCCTCGTCACCATTTCATACAACCCTAGGGCTGTATACCTTGTAGTATTATTGCCAAAATTTCAACTAATTTGACTTCAAAAGTAATGTTCGATATATAAATAGTGTAAAATAGTGCTTTCTTCATGATACTAAGTTTATTTGAAGCGTCTATTTGTAAGAATATATTGGGAACAATGCATTTAAGGTCAAAATATAAAAGTGTCATTTTCTCGAACAACCAATTTTGAAAATGTTACAATTATGCGATTATGGGCAGTAAAGGTCTTTAGTAAAAATCCAGTTCTGACAAGCAACGAAGATTTATTTCCGTTGTTTCTCGCTTCCTGGTCTCTTAGAAGGTAGTTCCGTGTCCTTACATCTGTTGGTTTTGTTCGAAGTAAAAATGCTCAAATTTGTCGGTTAACTGCGCATGTAATTGCTGAGCCATAAGATTTTGAAGGTCGTTTTTTGAGGTATCATCAGCTAGGCTGCGTACGAGAGCCTCTGAGCCTACTTTTTCCTTCGCGGATTTCATTCTAGTGCTTCTTCACACGTCTTGTTCTCCTCGAGGTGAGTCCTATTCTCTTATCTGCGTTCCTGAGTTTTGGTAACTATTGCTAGTGACGTATGGCAGGAAACAGTTATCAAAAGCAGTTGTGCAGCAACACGGATTTAACGTATGAGTTGAAAATTCGGGTTTGAGCTTCAGATGATTCGCGCCCGTGGCCTTCCTGATAAATATGTCTGTATCATACTTAATACCGTCAATCCAAATTGTTTGGCTAACAAGATATTGTGATGTGTTTCGGTCGTAGAGTTGGTCAAACGCTTTTTAAAAGTCAACGAACACTAATAGACGATAGTCCTAGAATATATTGATCTGCCCTAAGATGACCTGGAGCATTGAAATGTGATCCACAAATGATTAACTGGCACGGAACTCAGCCTGCTGCAGTTGGAGGTAGCATTTTGTCGAGGGTGTCATCATTGATAGTGATGGAGGCGTTCTTAATATCGACCAATACTATTTAACAATTCAACCAGTTAGCAGCTCCAAAGGTTCCTGATTCAAGTTGTACGGAAAACATCTTTTCACCTGAAGAACCCCTATTCGACGGTAGTTGTAACTGTAAGAGTTCTTTTAATCAACAAAATTATCAGCGCTTGGGTACGGGTGCTCATGTTTCAGCTACATTGCAATCATATGTTTAATCAAGCGATTAACACTATCGTTCTCCCATCGGAAACCTGTTTTTGGGAAACGTGGTTTCCCACGTGGAATCTGGAAGGCCCCTGAGACAAACCTAGAAAGGTGGATAAAATTTATTACCCCCAAGGTATCCAAAACACCCGAGAGCCTTATCATAGAAAAAAACAAATTTTCGAAAAATATAATATATGAGGTATGAAGACATCCAACAGATGTGTAATTTTGCAGGCTTATATTAATTGCGCCACAATATTCATAAAGGAAGTGTGTGATGAGCTTTGATGCTGCTGGAAAACAAACACGGTTTGTCCAGTCCACTCATGATTAAACACCCCACTCATCGTTTTTCAGCATCCACGTAATCGCGAGCACTTGTGTGCTTACCTTTTGCAACAATTATTATTAACCCGGAAATCTCCGGTTCGCACGTGGAGATTTACGACTTGCGGACCGACTTTGGTGGGCTGCTGGTTGTCGTTTCATTTTACTACCATTATTTGCCATGAAGATCATCGCCTCGTATGTCATCGTCGTCGCAGAAGAATGCTAGGATAGGATTTATGAGAAGGGAAAGTGATACTAAAGCTCACTGACGTTATACGGGCTGGTCGTTTCCAGCCTCGGAGCCATCGCCGGTGTTCATAGACAAAAGGGTGGACCGTGTTCGCCATGATATGAATGCAAGGGTTGGATATTTTGCATACTGTCTGGGCTGAGTTCATGTAACCCACTTTTTGTTTATCAGGTTCTGCAGTGAAACTTTCCTAGTGTCAGATTAATGTTGTCACTGTCAGCTAGATGCTCCTACGCAATGTGATTCCAACAGGCTCAGCGATTGTGTGCAGGCGAGAAAGCAAGACGAAATGAAATACGACAAATCCTAAAGGAAGACTAATTAACTATCACGCATAGAGACAGAGGAGGCACATCGTGGGACTGGCCTGAAGTCAAGAACCACTTCAATTTACGAAGTCCGGGTTTTGGCACGAAGTGTACGCTTTTGTCTCTGATACTTTTGTAAGGTGATGAACTACACGCAGAGTCATAATTAATCCTGGTATTTTATGACGTTCATGGAGAATGAGATGCCCTCACTTTGATGCCTTTTTGTGAGATTTGAATACAATCTGCATGGATGATAACCACAACAGAGATGGCGTCGTCACCCCGTTTCATTTGACATGAATTGTTCTCTTCTGTGTGCGGGACAAAAGAGCATAGGGTGAGTTGATGGTATTTTTACAATGTGCCAAAAACTAATCGGTAGCAGAAACAAAACTAACTTTTTGTTAAGCTCATGGATTAATAATGTTGTTATATCACAAATTTTAATATATTGTAACAAAGTGATTTTGTCAATAATCAACCAAAATTTCCGCAGAAAATAAAATTCACGGGCATCTTATTGGGCAGTTATCAAGGCACTTACCCTGTAACATCATAACAGCAGCCCGTTGTTGGATTAGTGAACCGTGAACTGCAAGATATATTGCTTATCAGTTAGTCTTGTCTCAGGTGTGTCATTTCCAGTAGATTTCTTTCATTGGCTAATTTAACAGATAGGTAACAGGGTGGTCATTCAGAATTGTTCTCAAATGGAGCTTTAGAAAATCATGAGTTGGTTCTTCGCGTCATGAAGGAAATCATTATTATTTTGAATAAAACAACAAAAATAATATGATATATATCAAAATAAATATTGATTTAAAATTAGTCGAACGGCATAACTTGACTATAAAATGATTTTTTGCTTTCGATGATTTGTTAAAACACCAAAAACTGTTCATATCGTCAGTTCAATGATTATTTATCTGTACTTAATTGACGAAAAATCATGCTTTCAACGATCAAAAACGATTTTATTATCTGTTATTGAAGCGAAATTGGCAGGAGTTGATTGCAATTATAAGCCCGTATGTCACTCGATTTGGTGAAAACACAACGGGATATCTGTGTTCATGCTAGATCAGAGAAACCATGCCAATTATATTTTGATTAGCTATCTTCATATACTCATTTCTGCTTTTCTGTCAATAGCGAAAATTCCGGAGCACCCGTCTCGGTTTATGTTTCGTCATCTATCTTGTCACAGCAGGATTCCGAACAATTAAGTGTTTTGCTTTCATTGCGTCCTCAATGGTGGACCATCATTTTGTGCTTATTATATGTACATATATAAAACTATAGGAAAGCATCTTAGAATATAAACGGAAGAATATTGTTTATTGGCGATTGTGTGTACACTGGGGTCGCTTTTTACGCGGATTGTTTTTATGCGTTTTTTTAAACAGGCAATTATTACAATAACGCGGATTATTTTTACTAGATTCAGAAGATTCTTTGCACGCGGTATCAAATAAGTTTAGTATAAATATATATGATCTAATCTTTTAAAGGCGGTACAACCAACCGCGTAAAAAGTGACCCCAGTGTAGATGATAGGTGGATTTAAAATAAGGAGTTTTAGTAAACGCTGTGGGTCGTATACAGTCCCTCTACAATTATGGGTCAGTCAACGTGTTGCCTAAATGTTGAAAAATGAATTTAAAATCGGAAAAGTTATCAACTACGAATGTTTTACCATCTATATCTGTGTTCTGATGTATACATTCGATCGACAATTAGTTCACTGCTGATGTGTGTAAATCGGTTAAGAAGAAAAATAGTACTTGCATAGCAAAAGACACAATTATGGGTCACTTTTGGCATTCAAGATCATTTAGTTTATAAAACCATCAAAATTCAACACAAAAGCTATTTTATTGTTGTAAAAGCTTGATAATAAGTTATTTTATTAGGTCGTGATGTATTTTCATGCAAAAGTAATAAAAATAGCCAAATATGGACTGACCCACAATTATGCACCGCAGAACGTAACATTACTACAATTATGGGTCACTTCACTTATTGCACCGAGCAGAATTATTGTTTTTAGTAACATTTTCAACAATAAATCATTTCAATCGTATGAATAAGGTAACAATTGAGTAATAAAAAATACCACTGCCAATGAAAATTGTTCAGTTTCGTGAGAATAGACGTATTTGCTCAAAAGTGACCCATAAATGTAGCTGACCCATAATTGTAGAGGCACTATACTAATAATGCGAAAAAAATGGTTGAATTAAAAACCACCGATATATGAACTTTTCTAGCCAGAATGAAGCAGAAGCTTCCAATATGCAGGAGTGTGTGAAAAGGAAATGGCAGATGCTGTAGTGTAGTATGTACATCCACAAGACGGTCACCGTTATGCTAAATCTCACATCGAAACGGTGAGTGTGTATGTAAGTCAATAGGCAATTTTAGGTAACGCACAAATGCTTTAGAGGCTTTCAAAACGAGTTCAGTAAGGTCTTTTTTTACACGGGGGATGCGTTCCAAATTTGTATTGGATCGCGTAAAAAAGACTTTTTTGAGTTGCAAATATAAAAAAAAACATTTTGAAATGATTGAAACTAATTCAACATTTAAAATTTTCAGTATTTGTACAAAAACTTGTATTTTTTTTTAAAACGTATATATGATTACCTCTGGCCTATAACGTGATTAAAATGAGGTCGATATTTTGTTCCGTTTTTTTGAGTAATTAAGAAAAGCTACCCGCGTGAAAAAACGTTTTAAAAAATACCTTACTGTATTAGGTACCTCAAGTTCAATTCCATGAGCTCCAACTTTTATCCATGTTCAAATTACGTCCCATCTCGTTTATCATACTCAATAAAATGACTTAGTCTTGTCAATCCATTCAGATTTGTTGTAGCGCTATGTACATTATTGTTGACAGTAAATTGATATACATTTGGGTAGGTATGCTTTTGATGGAGATAAATTTTTTTTTCAAGGGCAATAATAAATCAAGTCGAGATCTCATCAGTGTGAAATGTTTTTGCGGAACCAAATAGCTTGCCAGCAATTTCTTCTAGTCATCATTCCTTGATTGAATAAAACGACTCTTTATACCGATCGAGTTTTCTTTTCCGACCTTGCCACTCCAGTCGGTGTCCCATCGATAAACGAAATGTGCCTCCGAGGAGACAGAGAGTGTATAAGCTGTCAAGTTTCGCTCGCCTCCGTTTAGCCTTTTGCCACCATGTTACCGGGTGGGTCCTTTAACTTTGTTTTCGACCCGTTTTGATTGAAAAATATGAATAACCCTTGATGGAACCAAGTCTATCTTGCCTGTCATATTCTGTATATATTCATCTATCACATCTGGGTTACAACGATAAGCGAAACCGTGCTAGCTTAAAATGTATTTTTTGCGTATTTGGGATTGGGACTAGAGGCCAGCACCAGGTGTCCTTCGTTCAGGTATATTAGGTTCTCTTTTATTAATCTAGCAAATTGCACAGCTAGTAGGGTTTCTCAAATGATGATAATTTTTCGTAGCATGGCATAATGAAGAGATGGAGAGAGTTTTCCAAGTGATTCTTTGACTAAGTGGAAGAATCAATGAAGAACTCGACACTGAGGCTTTCAAGTTCAGCATAGACGCCAGGTGCACCAAAATGGAAAAGATTGGCTCGGCTGTTTATTTATGATATAAGTACATTTCGAACTTCCTTTCAGAATGTGTTCCATCGAATATGATTGTTTGCTGCGAATTACGATTTGCGCTTCATTTGCTTTCAACTTAGACACGAAGCGAACAAATTTGATTGAGGGAGGGGCGAATCGTTTGCTCGAAATTTCTCCTAATCTTTCCCTTTTATTGAAGGATGCCTTTGAGTATCGCAACCTGGAAGAAAATGCAAACCAGTTACGGCCACGGACAATTACCTCGCTTGATTTACATCCCAATTAAAAATGGAAATTATTACTTCACGCTGTTTGAATTACGACCAGCACGAAAACCGCCTGTAATAAATATTGAAAACTTTAGCTCCATCTTACAGCAAGAGCTTATTAAAATAATCTTACGGTTGCTGCTTTCGATTGGTATCGAAGGCAATATTTCACCACTGCAAATGGAAGTTGACTTCATGAAATGATAATAGAGTTTGGTTTCGTGACCGGTATCACTATACGGTCGCCAACGATTATTGCCCCTGAAATGACACATTTTAACGAAGAAAGTTAAAACTTTGATACACCAGCTTACGTCAAAGTTGGAGATGGATTTTATTTGTTTTCGAACCTTATTTCTTGGAAAACATCATTATGTGTTGCGGTGTGATTTCGACCGCTCAAGTGAAACAACTATAGGTATCTCAGACTTAGTAGGTCTAGGCCTTTTCAGTATCGATCCAGATATAAATAAAAAAATATTTCAATACAGTTTATTGTTTTTGTTTACTGTATTCTGATTATGAATAAAGCAAAGTATTTGACTATAAATAAACTAATTGACTATAAATGACTATAAATAAAGCAAAGCAAAGCTTAGATACTGACATTTTACTGTTTTTTTTTATCTGTGTTTTATCTACTAGACCTTTCTGTTTGTTGGACACGTACTTTGCAACATATTAGTATACAGCACAATTGCGGGGCTAGAGGCGCAATTCACAACGAACCAAATGTGCTTATATATGCTTTCTCAACATTGTTTAGCAACAGTTCAAAAAAGATTTTTAATACTATTTTTCATTTAGAAAAAAGTTCTGAAACTTCTTTTAAGGTTCTATATAAACTGATTAGCAACAATTTTAGACGCTCAACTGGCTGAACTTGACCAGAGTCCAAAATCATTAACAGGAACGAATTTCAAGACAATTTGGAGGGTTCGCACCTTTTTGTGAACAAATATCACGTTTTTCGATTTGGACCAGTCTATAGCCAGCTTAGCGTAATGACATGAAGCAAGGTCGGGCCCGAATATTATAGGAGTGTCACGTTGGCGGATCAGTGGCCCCGAATGTTTTCTCAAGCATTAATTGACGTGAATATCTGCATACATTGATCCGTTAACGATGAAAGGCTTTGTAAATTTACCGGAAGAGCAAATTACCTTCCACACCATTCCAAATTTTTCAGTGAGTACTGAGGTATCCGCCTTGTCAACCTTCTCTTTTTGGCCGCTATTGTTTCTTGTACGTCTTTAGCTCTAATCTTCCATTGTCTCGTTGAACGTTCGACTTCGAGGTGGTGAGATTTTTGGCCACATCGCGAACTTAGGCATTTCTTTCCCTTCCCGAACTTCCGGATCGCAATACGCATTGCTTTGTAATGGACATATATTCCAAAAACCATTTAGATTAAAAGTTGCATTAGCATAAAACGTCGGTGCGATCACCTGCTGCGACAGCATAAAAGATGATTGCAACCGACCTGTGCTATAAACTGGTAGCTAAGTGCGATTCATTCAAGTCGTATCACTCAACGAATATCAATTATAAATGATGACGCTACCGTGCTTGGTTTGAAAGCCGAAACAAATCAAGAATACTACATGGCGACCGTGGTACGGGCTTCAAATGGTGAGTTGACCACCTGGAAGGAGCGTCAAACATAGCTTCGGCTCTCACAAGCTCCTATCTCATACCTTCACACGTCATATGATTACACGAGACTGCCGGTTGAAACATGGATACAACTGGTTGGTGTTGCCTGGGCAATGTTGCCATTCGAAAATAGCTTAGTGAGAAGGTAAACCATATTCCAGCGGTAGAGGAAATGCTTCGCAAACCCGACCGTCTGTTCACGAAGATGGTGTGGCCCTGAACAGCGTCTGATCTTTATGTTAGGAGTGGCTGTTCAACGTCATGGTGGCAGCGTGGGACTCTAAACACAGCTGACACGATGGTCCCCCGGCGAGACAGGGGGTTGGGGAAGGCCCAACGAGCCACCATAGAAAACAACATGTTACAAACAACGTAAGAGAAAATACGGATCGGAACAATCGACATGGACAACGAAATAAGGACCACGATTGGAAACTTGGAACATGGGACTGCCAATCGCTCTGTCTTACAGGATGCGACAGGATGCGATGGAAGAACTGTACCAAGCTAACGACACTCGGAATTTCTACGAGAAGCTGAACAGCTCCCGTAAAGGCTCCGTGCCGCAAGCCGGCATGTGCAGGAGCTTGGCGGTAACCTCCTTACAGACGAGTGTTTATTTTTCAAGGTGGCGGGGAAATCTGTGAACAGACACCTGAGAAGAGAACTCAGGGTGTGGGGACGAGACTAGGGGAGAAATGCTGGGGTAGTTACACTCCCCCAGACACCTGCTGGTCCCTGTCCCGACCCACTAGTCCAGTCTCCAGTCTCCAGTACTGGTCTTCCCAGAACGACGGTTAAGTGTTACATCAGGGAGTGGTTTTTGTGCGTGATGCACTCTCTTTACTCTCATAACCTCCTAGCTAACAACCTGGAGACTGGTAGTTAGCTACCATTGGCGTGTTGGTGGTTGACCCGCCACACACGTTGCAGCTCCCGGACAATCTGGGAGGCGGCTGCACAGGCCGCGTTCCAGATGTCCGGGTCGTCGCACATCCTCCGGACTAGATTGTCCGGAGTAGTGCCAGGCCCGCTCACAGCCATCATGTCGCTCCTCGCTCTTACGAAACGGGGGCATACGAAGAAGTCATGCTCAGCAGTCTCCTCCTCCACGCACTCGGGACACATGGAGGACCCCGCGTGTCCGAACCTTTGCGAATATTGCCTGAAGCAACCATGGCCTGACAGGATACGTGGCAGGTGGAAGTTCACTACACCATGTCGCCTCCCGACCCAGCCGGATATCTCCGGTATAAATTGATGTGACCATCTGAGTTAGACCATTCCCGCTGCCAGCGGAGCATCGAGAATGACCTTCTGGTACCTCGTATGCCCCTTGTGTCACGTTGGTCTAAACACTCTCTGTCCTCCTTGCTGGCGATGCTGATAGGCATCATGCCGGATAAGACACAGATTGCATCGTATGACACCATACGATACGCACTCGCAACTCTCAGGTACGTAAGCCTGTAGGTACTTTCCAGTTTACCGCGGTAACTGTTAGTATCTAGCGCTTTGGACCACGCTGGCGAGAAGTCTTCGCTTGCTGCTATAAACCGCTGAGCTATTGGACGTCATACGAGATAGTGCTGCAATAGCCGATGAGGCCTTCTTACAGGCATAGTAGACGTGACTCCCGAACGTGAGCTTGTCGTCCACCATAACCCCCAAGAGATCGCTTTGAGGTGATGGTGCAGTCTCCGACTCTGACCACCGCCTGTTGCTCCGTTTTACGATTGTTCACAACCGTGACCTCCGTCTTATTACAGACGAGTGTGAGGTGATCGAAAGATGGATGCAGCATTTCGACGAGCATCTAAACGGCGATGCAGTAGAGCGTGAGAACGGTATGGAAACTGATCTTGGTGCACGAGCAGAAGACATTAGGATTTCAGTCCCCGATCTCCTTTAGGTGGAGGAATAAATTGGCCGGCTCAAAAAAAAGCTGCTGGAGTGGACCGACTTCCCAACGAGCTATTGAAATGCGATAGAGAAACACTGGCTGGAGCCGTGCACTGGGTTATTGTCATGATTTGGGAGGAAGAGCGACTACCGGAGTAGTGGATGGAGGGTATTGTGTGTCCCATCTACGAAAAGGGCGACAAGCTGGAGTGCTGCAATTACCGGGCAATCACTCTGCTGAACGCCGCCTACAAGGTACTCTCCCAAATACTCTGCCGTCGACTATCACCATTTGCGAAGCAGTTCGTGGGGCAGTACCAAGCGAGATTCATGGGTGCATAAATTGGCGTACGACACAATCGATCGAGACCAGCTATGGTAAATTATGCACGAATACGGATTTCCGGACAAACTAACGTGGTTGATCAAAACGACGATGGATCGAGTGATGTGTGTAGCTCGAGTATCGGGAGCACTCTCGAGTCGTTTTGAAACCCGAAGAGGTTCAAGGCAAGGTGATGGTCTCTCGCGCTACTCTTGAATAATGCCCTGGAAGGTGTCATTAGAAGAGCGGGGATTAACACGAGTGGCACGATGTTCCAAAAGTCGGTTCAACTGTTTGGTTTCGCCGACGATATCGACATTGTGGCTCGGACCTTTGTGAAAATGTCGAATACGTACATCGGACTCAAAGCCGAATCCAAACGGATTGGATTGTCATAAATGAATCGAAGACGAAGTACATGAGAGGAAGGGGTTCACGAGAAGACAGTACTAGCCTTTCACCTCGAGTTCCAGTTGGTGGTGATGAAATCAAGGTGGTCCATGGGTTCGTGTACCTGGGCTAACTGGTAACTGCCGACAACGATAACAGCAGAGAAATCCCTTATGGCAGGAAATTATGCATATGTTGGTCTCCGGAGGACGCTCCGATCGAGTAGAATTCGTCGTCGCACCAAGTTAACCATCTACAAGACGCTGATCAGACCGGTAGTCCTCCACGGGCATGAGACATGGACTATGCTTGTGGAGGACCAACGCGCCCCTGCGGTCTTCGAGTGGAAGGTGTTGCGTACCATCTTCGGTGGACTGCAGATGGAGAACGGAGTGCACAGTGGAGCGACTCCATAAAAAGGTTGGCCAAGCAAAAAAAATGTCGATAAATGCGACAAAAACTTGGCATTTTCATAATTTTGGGACGCTGAACACGAATTTGGCATCCATTTTTTGTTTGGAGCCGTCCATAAAGCACGAAATCCAATTTAAATTTTTTTTTCGGTACTTTTTTTCTTTTTTATTCAATTATATGATCTTTAACCACAAGTAGTGCCACCGGGCGTCCTCCCCATTGAAAAAATACGTTATTTATGGACGACCCTTCGAACTAAACAAATTTTGCCCAAATATATATATATTTTTTTAATAAACTAAAACAACACAAGTAATACAAACTAATTACAAATTGAAAAAATCGTCATCAGCATCATCATCTTCCGCTGTGATCGCTTGAATCTCGTGTTGAATTGTTTCCAGAAAATTTGAAATTCTTTATACTTATCAGCAGGAAAAATTTCTTTCGTTGCTATTTTCATTTCTTGTAGTAATTTTCGATGCTTCATTGTTTCATATATATGCTGTCTTTCTAATCCGGTTTCTATAGTTTAAAGAGGACATGTGAATACATGTATGAAACCATGAATTGACAACTTACTAGACATTAAATTAGATGGTGCCGCTGAGGTTGAAGGCTCCATAATAAAATTTAACGAATGTATGAATTTGAAAACAAAGACACTGGAATCACACAACGTTCTAAATGAATACGAAAAGATGCAGGGGGCGACGACTGTTCTTTGATTTTTTTCTCATAAAGCAAAATGTGTGCTTTACTTTTGTATGCAAACGAGTGCGAAGCAAAAGCAATCTTCAAACGGGCTATTGTTAGCCGGAGTTCGATGGTATGAATTTGCTGCTAGTATTTGACAAGTCAATCAGTTTAGCGAATTTCATGATCATAAATTGAAAAGGGCTGAATGTGTTTAATATTGTTTTAAATTTGCAGAAAGTGATAAAGTTTGACAAAATAAAATTTCAAAAAGATTTGTTTACTGTTTTCTTGTTTAACACTTATTTAATAACTTTTCACTGAGAAATGTTGTGATTTTTGCCCAAATTTATATTTTATCTAATGAAAAGGGTTTGTTTTGCACAATATTTACTTTTCCTTTGGCGTCAAAAAAATCCAAGCTATCATTGAAGCTACAGAGCGTTTCAATGTAATGTACTTTTTTTTTCAAAAAAAGACAAGAATCGTCAGTTCGCCAAGCTTTGAAAAGTCATAAAAAATTCAGATTTCATGATATTGCGCCCAAATTTTGGATTTAGAAACTTGAATGTTATAGCAATGAAGGAAAAATTTTATGAAATAGCTAACGAAAAATTTTTTTTTGGCTGATGGCCAGCGATTCCCCACTGTGCAGCAGTCCTCGTATCGGGTATTGCGCACGGGCTGTTGCCAGGGGGGCATTCTAAGTGCGTAACGCACAAACCGGCGCTGGATGCTTTCGATGCGTTGCGCATTCAACCGGCGATGGACAACAATGAGCACACCTCCACCGGTCCTTTTTGGCTGTTGATAGGGCTGCGGTCGCAGCGAGAGCCCTCTTACTCAGAGCCGAATAAGAGCGATGATTGAGTGCGATCATCCAGCCAAGTTTCCGTAAGCGTAATGAAGTCGTAGTATCCTTCTGAGAAAGCTAGCAGATAGTCGTCGACGTTAGAATTCATGCCACAAGTGTTCTAATAATAAAGCTGAATCAACGAGTTGACTCTGAAAGCATTAACGTTATCGTTGAAACCTCAACAACATATAATTTGCTTCAGCTTGTCAAGAAGAATATTTCGAGAGGTTGAATTCATGATTTCGGCTATTTTTTTTTTGAAGTAGAATACTTCTCTCAGGAAGTTCGGCTACATAGGGATGTGAAATAAAAATCTAAAACCGAAGAAAATTGAAAAAGATGTCCAATTTCAAATGCTAATAAACCGGTTACTATTCGATGGATTTCCTTCGTTTTGGCAGCAATAGATTGGAAAATCTTCCAAGATTCTTCCCAAAAGAAGATAATTAAAATTTTATTATTCACACTATTGTACTATTGAAAATAGTCAAGCCTTGTCAAAACGAAAAATTTGACCTCTGATTGGTCGTTATATGATTGCTTCCCAAGCACGGTCGGCAGAATCATATACCTTGCAATTGAAAACATGCTCTTTGGCCTATAGAAGAGCCTGCTTCAGCCAAAGCCGCTCATAATATTTCTAGACAGCGACAACAGCAGTCGTCCTTCCTTAGCAGCAGCACTAGCCCTGTGGTTGGTCACCACGTCTCAGGAGCAGATCGGTTGTACCGCCAGACTGCCATTATTCCCCCCGTGTTGGGGCAGCATGAAGATTTCCATCAGGAAATCCAATTTTAAACATCAAAATGCTTTTTTCAAGGCAAATAAACAAGTCATTGAAAGTTAGTAATTTTTGACAACGCAAGCAAGCATTCTGCGTTGAATCCTAGCAATTTAAATCTGTCACGCCTGTCTAATTCACACAGTGCATGTTGTCCGTGCATCTTAATTCTCCCACTGTTAGGGCAGCTCAAAGGTTGCGGTCAGCAACCGATTTTGAACCGCAAAATGCCTTTTTCAAGGTAAATAAACAAGTTATTGAAGGTTATTAATTTTCTGGCACCAACACAAGCAGACATTCTGTGCGGGATGCAATCAAACTCTGTTGTAGTTGTCTAATTTTTACTTTATTGAGTTCAGCATAACCGATTTTGAATAACAAACTGCCCTGTTAGAACGCATTCACAAAAACAGTTAGTTCGACTATGCAGAGCTAATATGAAGTCGATTCAATCAATCAGCATAAACAGAATTTCGTCGTCTCCCAGCTGCCAAGTTGCAACATGATGCAACACGCAGCAGCGAGCAAACGAAATCGCTTGATGTTATAAGCCGCAATACGGTTAGGGGTTAAATAGTTGCGTGTATGAGAGCACCATCGGTGTTTATTCGCTGGATACAAAAATCAAATGCGAATTGTGGAATAATTCGTCTAAAGAACATTAGAAAATGGTACAACTGAAAAGAAAGGCGTGGCCTATTTCGTAGCACCCTTCGGCTATAGAAGAGTGTTTCTGGGAAAACTAGCTACATTCATTAGTCGGAAGGTGAGCTAGATGGACCTCCACAACGTTGACAGCAGTAGCAGCAGATATCAGCACTCAGCAGTAACAGAGGATAACAGCGGGTTGCGCCTATGGCTGCCTTCAAATTAAACAAATCACTTGCCCTGTGGTTGGTCTCCACGGCTCAAGCCTCTGCCAGGCTGAACGCCAACGTGAGCGATCGGGCGAGATTTTTGCCGTACATCGGCCCCCGAAAAAGAGTAACATCAAAAAAACCTCAAAAATTTCTGTAATTGTACATAGTTTTACCATAATTTAACCATGTTTTTTATTGTAAATACATCATTTTTACATTAAATATCATTGTTCAGAACAATAAAAAACATTGTTTTTGCCATTTTTACCATGAAAAAGGGGGGTTGTTATGTATCTTAACAGCATTTTTTCAGGCACTTTTCCCATACATTTAGAAGTCACTGACGATGTTTTTCATGGTAAAATTATTGTTGGTGGTAGGTTCAACAACAAAAAAACATTGTTAAAACATGGTAATAACCACAAATGTTCGCAAGCTCACAGTAAAAATACCATGTTTTTTATGGTTACAATAAAAAGTATTGTCCATTAACTGTTTTGACCACAAAATACATCGTAAATTTTTTTTCGGGCCGGCATTTCCTCTAATGGAAAAGATGGATCATTTTGTTCAGAAGAATATTACTGTCGGTAATATAACAGAAATGCGATTGCATTATATCCGATATGGAAATGAATAATTGTTCTTTTGAGGACAAATAAAACATTTAATTTGAAGAGCTAATAGCTTTGGGTACCAGTAGCAGTATGATAACAGCCTCAGCGGTAGGTGCAGCCGGTGCTTCCATGAGGCCGATGTTTTAAGGAAGTAAATGGAAGCGGCACGGCGAAACAGTTCGGGTGTGCTTAGACGCGCGTCATTTTTCGTTGTTGATATTATTCTCCACATGAAACGACATTTTCATCCTTGCCGGTTAAGGGTTTCGGCCTTTCTCCGGTGAAGCTCTACCTTATTTTGGCAACTACACGAGCATTCTGGATTTTGGCAATCAAAACTTCTGCTGGCTGTCTGATTTTCAGTGTGAAAACAGCCTTTAACTTTGTTATCAGAGTGCCTGACTACGATTTGGTAATATTGTTTGAATTAAATGTTTACAAAATTTTACAATATTCCTCTTTCTGCCATTCAATAAAACAGGTTATACGATGCCTTCATCATACGCAAGTTCACCATAACTCCTGCTATCGGCGTAACACCGAGATGCAATCAGCGTCATATCCGATTTAAAATTCATCAACAATCTGTCCTTTTTAGGACAACCCAACAGTTGAATTGAAGATTCAATATTTTCTCGTTCTGAGCTTTAACCAAAAGTAAATTATCTTAATTTGAATTCACATGTACATATACTCTGACTGTTGAAACTTGTTTGCGCCGCGAAGAGTTTGTACTTTTCCTGTTTAGTGAGGTCGTATTTATATGTGCAAACTGAAATTGAATAGTACTTCAACTTCATTTGCACAGAATTTTTAATACTGCCAATGAGCGGTCAACATTTATTTACTAGGAAAACTGACTGACACGCAAGCAGCCCGGTTATCTCTCTTGTACAAGTACAAGTACTTCAACCTTGCGGTCGTGGCTTTGCACACAACCCTCCTGTTATTTCATATAAAGGATGGGCTACTGTGTGTTCAGGTCCCCTCCAATTTGCTCATTGATCCACTCTTCATCTTTCTGCGAGTACTCTGCAGCTTTTTCTGGATGTTGATGTTTATACGTATCTTGGACACCACGAGATAGTGATCCGAGTCTGTAACGTCTGAAAAGTGCCGACCATCGATCAGAACATGTTCGATCTGAGAGCAGGCCACCCCATTTGAGTGCAGCTAGGTATGCTTAAGAATATTCCGGCGTACAAAATAAGTGCTACAGATAGCACTGTAAGTCTTCCCAGGAAGATCATAGAACTCCTTCTTCTCGTCATCGGATTTATCATTAGTCGGTGCGTACGCATTGATTAGGCTGTATTTGAAGAATTTGCCCCTAATCCTCAACACGTTTATACGGTCACTGATTGGCCTCCATCCAATAACACGCTTCATCTGTTTCCCAATTAGCACGAAACCGACTCCTGTTTTTACTTCTACGCCGCCTTAAATAAAGTGTCCGCAACAGGATCTAAGCGTTAGAATAAGTCACATGTCCGTCTAACCCATACTGTCTGTCTTACCCCCATCCCCCCTACTACCAATCAGGAAAATTTTCCACTTAACTAATGCTGAAATCGCAACTGTTATGGATTTCAGTTTTAGAGAGTTTTTTCTTTTTCTGCTAGTTCCGTAGTAACTAGGTACAATCTTGAAGCCAGCGAAGTATAGCAGTTAGGTTTCCTCAACTAGTCATCTGTCATCTGTCATCTGAAAATGTGCGGCAGAACTTTTGGTGCGTGTATTAGAAAAATATCGACTGCGTGTTGAAATATCATTAAAAGTTGACTTCTATGCTGGTTGATAGAGAAAGAGTGATTCACCAATCATATATTATTCATACTTCTACTTTTTCAGAGCTTCTGTTTTCTGTTTTCATTAATACCTCTTATGCCGGGCCATTCCATGACGTACGCAAAGTATTTTGTATTTTCATGGTTTGGAAATCTTTTGCTTTCTAGCCCTTATGAATCCAAGAAATAGAGAGACTTTCAACTCAACAATCTTAAAAATTCCACTTAGATAAGATTAATAATAATTTGTCTATATTGATAAACATTAAATACTATTTCAGACTTATCATAATGTCTTAAGTTTCAATATGAATTTGAGACATTTCTCCACCACAAACGAATCGGTTGATTTATTTATGTAACATTGTTTTTGTCATAGCTATTTCTTCGATTCAGGGAAAACAGAGGATAAATATTTCAGCGCTTTTTTAGCAGCAATTAGTAACTGTTTGTTATCAAACACTACAAAACGGAACGCTTTCTACTTCGGAGAGAATCCTGAAGTAGTTACGGATAGGACACGTTTCGTTTTGCTTGTTATTAGAACTAGATGATGTAATGGAAGCACTAAATTTATTTTTGCAATATACAAAGCATGTGCGTTTTCTTTGTTCATCGCTTGGACTGTACGTTATGGGTTCCGACTACCAAAGGGATCATTCAAATAATACATAACGCTCTAGGGGGTGGGGGGTATTCAGCGGAGCGTTATATTGCATGTGGCAAACATGTAAAATTGCGTTACATGGGGGTGGGTGGGTATTGAAAATTGCCAAATTCCGCGTTATGTAATATTTGAATGGTTCCAAATCGGCTTCAAAACTTACATAAGCTTTGTGATTTTAATATCGTACATTTTTCTTACTACAAATTCTATTATTATTGCGAAAAACGGTGCGGATATACTAAAACCTCTCACATTTGCAGGATTTTTCATTCAGTGTGCATTGAAAATATATTTTACACTTTCTCGTTCTAAAATGTATTCCCAGAATCACGCTCAAATTGAGTTGATAAAAGGAACTACGTTATTGTATTTGTCGACCCTCCTTCTATTTTCTGCTTATCCAGTGTATATGTATTTTTATGAAAAAACTGTTGTTACCATCTTTCCACTTTATATTCCTGGAATAAAAACTGATTCTCCACTTGGGTATTGGATTACAAACACGTTCCATATTATATACCAATTATTTGGCTTATTCGGAGCTTTGGCATCAGATACCATGTTCATGATGTTTGTGTTTCATATAGGAAGTTACACTGAACTGTTTGCCATAGAATTTGATCAATTTTCGGATGGCTTGATTATGATCCAACATAGCAGTGATTCCAAAAAATATAAGAATTTTTGTCGTATACAAATTTATTCTTCAGCCATAAAAAATTTTGGCTTATCTTGAATCACTTCAAGTTTGTTACGAGAACATTTGCAAGACACAAGTTGGATCAAGTGTGATAACGATTTCTTTGAATTTATTTCTGGCACTGGTGGTGAGTATGTGGGATTTGATTAAAGTGTTAAATCTATTTTAATTATATTATGTTTTTTAGACGGATTGGTATGCCACCTATGGGTTCTTGATAGCGTCATTGTTCCAATTATTTATTTATGCTCTGCTAGGCACCATTATCCAGCTGATGGTAACATTTGAGCACTGAATAGCATCAATTTTGAATTTCATACAGGGTTTGTTTCTCGTAGAACGAACGAATCATGAAAATGATCTACGATTTTCCTTGGCACCTACTGACGAATACCGAGAGGCGAGCCTTCCAGCTTTTACTCTTCCGAAGCCAGAAACCCATCGAGATGCACATTCGCGGCTTCGGTCCGTTAAACGTTGAAGCGTTCACCGAAGTAATGCGGCTAATTTATTCGTCATTCACTATGCTTTATAGTTTTCTTATCGAAAACCAGTTGTAAAAGCACCAAACCAAGAAAACCAAGTGGTAGAAAATACCAGCAAGTGAATGAGTTTGTCTGATAAAAACTAATTGTAAAAGGATGCCCTGAAAATCAGCTGCCACATATTTGAATGAAAACAAGTTCAATATAAAATTGTCAATTGTTATTTGTATGTTCCATGCATCCGAATTTTGTTGAAATAAATTCAATATAAATGTCAATAAATGTCATATCAAGGCTGACATTTTTCAAGCTTTTGCATGAAAGTGAAAAGTAGCTACAATGTAAGTAAGTGCTTCTTTCAATTATCACAAGGAAATATTTCACTTCCTTCCAATGTTCATTCTCTCTCCATTTGTTTTTTTTTAGTTTTTGTACCATGTCATCACACGACTAGTAATGGATGAGAAAATACCAAAGAATCCAGTTTCGGAAAGTCCGCTCTTGGATCAATTTAGATAACGCTTGCTGATTGTCATTTTCGAATTACCAAAAACCAGTATGAAACGGCGAAGATCAATTGGTTCGAATATCAGAAAATTTTACTTGGTGACTGTGATCAATGCCCTTGAATTATTTTATCAGAAAATGACAGCTCGTCATAAGGATGAAAACCTAGTGTATCCGAAAGGGTGCTGCGTTCATTGGAAGTGAAAATTGTACTGCCGCTATTCGCATAACAGTCCTATGTAAAAGTCCTATGTTTTCTCGTTTTTTGCGAAAATGGGTCCATTTTGGCATGCTCTACAAGAATAGCCATTAAAATCGAGGTTGTGGGAATCAAACCTCACTTTTTTAATGGCTATTCTTGAAAAACATGCCAAAATGGACCCATTTTCGCAAAATTTACACAGGACTCGTAACTTTTACATAGGACTACTATGCGAATAGCGGCAGTGTATAAGATATAAATTTTTCCACAATAGATAAAAAATGGTCAGTCTCCTACAAGGAAAAAAAAATAAATTTCGAAGATGTAGTGAACATAGTTTTCATCAGCATAAATGATCACATATGACAACGAAGTATAAGTCTAGCCTATGTTACAAAAAGCAAATATAATTCATCTGCTGCATCTTCATCACATATTTACAATTGCTTTTCGATAAGAAAACTATAAAGCATAGTGAATGACAATTAAATTAGGCGCATAATTTCGGTGAATGCTTCAACGTTTAACGGACCGAAGCCACGAATATGCATCTCGATGGGTTTCTGGCTTCGGAACAGTAACAACTGGAAGGCTCGTTCCTCGGTATTCGTCAGGAGGTGCCAAGGAAAATCGTAGATCATTTTCATGATTCTTTCGTTCTACAAAAAAAAAAAAAAAAAACAATGTGATATTTTGAGTAGACGCAATTCAAAGCCCAAACGTTACCATCAGCTGAATAATAGTGCCTAGCACAGCATATATGAATAATTGAAATAGTGACGCCAGCAAAAACCCATACGAGGCATACCAATCCGTCTGAAAAGAGTGATATAATTGAAACAATTTCAAAGCTCCCATACACTTCCTTATACTAACCACTAGTGCCAGAAACAAGTTCAAAGCAATCGTTATCACACATGAACCAACTTGTGTCTTGCAAATGTTCTCGTAACAAACTTGAAGTGATTCAAGATACGCTAAAATTTCTTTGTGGCTAAGGAATATTTGTCGCATTTGTTTTTGACAAAAAATCACTGGAGGGTTGTGTGCAAAGCCACGACCGCAAGGATGAAGTAGAATATCTTTACCAGAAAACCCGGCTGCGTGTCAGTCATTTTTTAATTTGTTGTTCAATTCAATATCGTATAAGATACCGATCACATCTTGGCGTTATCACTGACAGTGCGAATAAAGTATTCCTTGTGATAAAATAAACAGTGAAAAGCTGATTTAACACTCAAAAATAGACGGCTCATGTGTTGTCAAAATGAGTCAACTTTTCATTGAATGCATTTATACTAGTGCCCGCTATCGCACAGAGACTGAATTTCACTAAAGTGCTTCACTGCATCAGCTGCTATAGATGCTAAACCCGCTGCAACTGCTACGCTATCCGTAGCCGTGCCAATGTTTTGGCCGCTAGACGCTGCTTTTGGTATCCGATGTCCCTACATCAGCTGGCCCAGCTGCTATCGATGCTGAGATCCGCTGCAACTAGTGAACTATCCATCGCTATGCCACAGTTGTAGCCGCTATCCGCCTGGTATCCACTGCACTGCTACTGCTGCTGCTAAGGGAAGACTGCTGGTGTTGCTGTCTAGAACTATTATGAGCGGCTTCGACTGCAACAGGCTCTTATATAGGGATGAAAAACCTATCGATAGTAGTAGGAAATCATCGATAACTATCGATAGCCATTTTAGTCGATAATTCCCATCCTTACTCTTATACAGACAAATAGCAAATTCAAAATGGCAAGGTCTATCATTCTGTCGACCGTGCTTGGGAAGCAATCATATTAACGACTAATCAGATCAGTCGAATTTCGCGTTTCAACAAGGATTGACCATTCTCAACAATATAGTTGCTTGTCATGATTTGGACTTGATAATTTTTGAATTTTGATTATGCGAAAAATTAATTTTTATGCTGATAATGAAAGCTTTTCGGATGTTGTGCTCATGACTGAAGGAGAAGATAATTCAGTACGTTCTGAGACACGAAGATGAAGCCAAGTATATATGTTCCAAATTTCTTGAAAGTGTAAATTGATTTAAGAGAAAATATTAACTCTTCAATTAGGTTTTTATTTCATCCTGAAAAGGACAATTTGTTGTTTAATTCAATGTTTGATAAGATGCCGATCACATCTTTGCGTTATCACTGGCAGTGCGAATAAAGTATTCCTTGGGGAAAATAAACACTGAAAAGCTTTCCAGAACGTTCTTTTCATTGGATGCATTTGCTAGTGTGCCTGCTATCGCTCAGAGACAGCATTTCACTAAAATGCCACACTGCATCAGCTGGCCCTGCTTATATTGATGCTGAGACCAACGTCTACCGCTGCGCTATCCCCGTTGCCACAGAAGTGGACGCTTCCCTTGCCATTGGTATCCGCTGCCCTGCATCACCTGGTCTTGCTATCGATGCTGAGACGCGCTCCGCTATCCGTTGCCATACCACAGCTGTGGCCGTTGTCCGCTGCACTGCTACTGCTGCTGTATCCACTGCTGCTGCTAAGGGAGGACTGCTGTTGTTGCAGTCTAGAATTATAATGAGCGGCTTCGGGTGAAACAGGCTCTTATATAGGCCAAATAGCACATTTCAAACGGCAAGGTCTATGATTCTGTCGATCGTGCTTAGGAAGCAATCATATAACGACCAATCAGAGGCCGAAGTTTTCGTTTTGACAAGGCTTGACTATTTTCAATAGTACAATAGTTTGAAAAATAAAATTACAATTATCTGCATTTGGGAAGAATCTTAGAAGATATTCCAATCTATTGCTGTAAGAACGAAGGAAATCCATCGAATACTCACCGATAAATAAGCATTCGAAATTGGACATATTTTTTATTTTTTTCGGTTTTAGATTTTCATTTCACATCCCCATGTAGCCGAACTTCCTGAGAGAAGTATTCTACTTCAAAACTTTATATTTTTTACATCGTTGCTACGTTGTATCTCAATTAAATCATCCGAAAATTGCTTAAATTCTATTGCAAGCAACTCAGTGTAGCTTACAATGTGAAACACAAACATCATAAAGACGGTGTCGGATGCCAAAGCTCCGAATAAGCCATACATTTGGTATATAATATGGAACGTGTTTGTAATCCAGTATCCTTGTCCCGATTCAGTTTTTATTCCAGGAATATAAAGTGGAAAAATGGTAACAACAGTTTTTTCATATGAATACATACACACTGGATAAGCAGAAAATATTATAAGAGTTGATGAATACAATAACGTAGTTCCTTTTATCAAGTTTAGTAATAAAATGATGTTCTTCAAAACGACACTTTTTTGCTTCTCATTCCCATGCAGATTCTTCAAGTAAATGCTTTTTTTGATTTGGTCGTGATTCTGGTAGTACACTTTAGCACGAGAGAGTGTAAAATATATTTTCAATGCACATTGAATGAAAAATCCCGCAAATGTGAGGGGTTTTAGTATATCCGCACCATTTTTCGCAATAATAATAGAATTTACAGTGAGAAAAATGTACGATGTTAGAATCATAAAACTTATGTAAGTTTTGAAGCCGATTCGAAAGTCCGAACCCAGAACGTCCAGTCCAAGCGAGGAACATAGAAAACGCACATGCTTTGTATACTGCAGAAACAAATTAAGCGCTTCCATTATGTCACTTGGTTCTAACAACAAGCAAAACAAAACGTGACCTATCCGTACCTCCTTCAGGATTCTTTCTAATGCGTGAAACGTTCAGTTTGGTTGTGTTTCTGAACAAACAATAAGTGATGCTTGAAAAAATCACTAAATTATTCATGGTTTTCTTTGCTATTCTATTGGTGAAATCGCAACAGCACAAACGGATGTTGCATAAATAGACCTCCGGGCTCGTGCGTGCTTGATAAGAGCTTTGTTTAGTTTTATGGAGAGAAATATTAAATTCATAATGAAATGAGAGACTTTGAAATACTAGCATAACATTATGCATTTTTCTTAAAAAAAAAATATATTAGAAATTTCAAAATTATTAAATTGCTAGATTATTGTATTATAAGAAAACTGTGGAAACAAAAACTTTGCGCAAGTCATGGAATGGCACGGTATAAGACATATCAGCAAAACGAAAAACAATTCTGCAAAATCAGCAGTATCCAAGTTAATTATTTGGAACTCTTCGGGGGATTTTTAAAAAAAGCTAAAACTGAACTTCACTTCAACACGGTTCACACTGGAATGATTTTATTGTCGTTAAATTAATTACAGAGAGCGAACGAATAACCTAAATCCCTGACTTAGCACATAACGTGCACCTAGCGTTTGGACTTTTGCTTGTGGCTTCGCCGTTCGACGTTGGAGTTATTTCCTGTTGTCTGCTGACGCCGCGGATTCCTGGGCCTGTGCCGGTTAAACGTTGAGATTTGGTTTCGTCGTTAACTGCTCCTTGCGCAAGTATTGCTCGTCCCGAGCAATTACCTGTTTTCGCGAACTGCTGGTATTTGATGATTCCAAAAATTGTAACTGCCAATATAAAAACTGTTAAAGTGCTTATTGATACAAATCTGATTATGTTTTTAATGTCGATTGTCTCTAGATGCTTTCGATTTTCTATGTGTATGGCATGTAGTTCCGAAAGGTTAATGTGTCTATGAATTTGCATAGGTTTTATTTTCGTCGGTTCCAGTGGTGTGATTATGGGTTGATTAAATTGGAATTCGAGATTTTCATAGAGCTCGTTGTTTATGTAAATTGAACAATTATGGAATGTTATCAAATGGATGCCTCTCAGAGCTTTGTTATTGATACCACAGGTGCTATTGATATTTACGTCTTGGTGAACGGTTAGTATCAGCAGCGTACCTGGGGCTATTTCTCTTACTTCTGTGGTTGGAGGTTTTTCCACGAGATTACAATGTCCAAAACGTCCTCGCAATAATGCGGCTTCACACGGGTTTTCGCTAATATCGATTACCTGTCTCCTTTCGCATAAAGTAACTTTGCGGTTTTGTTGGCATTTTGAAACAATCGCTAAGATTTGATTTGAATTCATTAAGACTTCATTATGCATCAGTTTGGCTGTATGGTTCAGTATTGGCAAAGGTTCGATGCTCACTTTCCGGTATGTGATTGGAAGAAGTCGTGGTATGTTAACGCTGATGATGAGGGTTGATTCGCTATATAGGGTGCTGGTGGTGAGATAGTTGTTGGTGTCGTCGAGGCTGTGAATTTCTAAACCTTGGCTTGAAATCTCCTGTGCTATTAGATCAATTTCTTTTGGTGTAAGAATTAGTTTACTTATAATGTTTAGTTTAGTAAGCAAGATAGCGTATTCGATTGATTTTAGAGTTTCTATAAATGTGTTTAGTTGAAAGACAATTTGAATTTCCTGATTTTCGCTAATGATGTAATCATTATCTTTAAGAATACTATTTAGGGCATTCTGTTGGTTTTTAATTTGATCTGTCATAATGTTTATTCTGTTTTCGAATTTAGTATTAATTTTTATCTGCCTGTTATTTTGCTTTATGATAGTGTTTCCAGATTTTCTAAGCTCGTCTAGGTTGCTGTTAATCAGTGCTAGATCGTCTGCATCTAAGTTTCCGGTGATAAATTTAATTGTACTGCCTAACATATTAATTGCTCTTTTGTTTCTGTTTGGTTCAACTTGTAGCATATTAAAAAGGAATCTGATTTCATTCAATTTCATTTTTATAATGTCCGAAAAGTCACTAGGTGAATTCTGTAACTGACCAATCATGTTTTCGATAAATAACACGGATGCTTCTAGTTTTACAAAGTCAATCACATGCAGCAACCTGTCGTAACCGTCTATTATCCTCCCTTCTCCCTCTTGCAGTATCAACGCTCCTGCGTTGTTGGTAATATCATTAATCTGTAGGACTTGGTTTTGGGATGGGGTGTTCATTGATGGGATGAGCAGGAGTGTAAGCATGGGTAGTTGCATTTTTTTCGTTTGCCAGGGTTTGACGAGAATTCTGTGGAAAGAAAAGTGTGAGTGTGAGTGTCTCATATTCTTTTAAGATTATTTTTGTGTAGCTTTCGACCCGAGTCGTCAATAAAGGTTCTAGTATGATCCTCGACGACTTGAACCGGAAGGTACTTTGGATTGGTCTTATTCCGTATTCCCTGGACTTTCTGGAAAACTTCTTCGTTCGGCTGCAAAATCGGTTGGACCTCGCGATGATTGTTATGTTGTTCAATTGTTTTGTGTTGCGTTTTTTGTAATTGTAAGACAACTTCATCGTACATTTTGTTCCGACTTTCGATCATTTGATCCACGTCGAGATGTCTGTCGTCACCATCTCTGATGGCAAAGAAGATTTCCCGTGGTTTCAATTTTGTAG
This sequence comes from Wyeomyia smithii, assembly GCF_029784165.1. Classification (NCBI taxonomy): domain Eukaryota; kingdom Metazoa; phylum Arthropoda; class Insecta; order Diptera; family Culicidae; genus Wyeomyia; species Wyeomyia smithii. Next base: position 146,140,674 of record NC_073694.1, on the reverse strand, counting down.
CTGAATGAATGGTTTCATTATACAGGGTACAAGCAATACGAAATACTTCCTTGTTAGATAACTGTTCGTATTTTGATCTGATACACCTAAAAATCTCAGCGAGTGTAGAATGGAATCTTTCGACAGTGCCATTCGTTTCGCTGCAATTTGTAGGTGTAAAATATATTTGAACATTTAAATCGTTGAGAAGTCCCCTGACTTCAATTGACCTCATGGCTGGTTCGTTGTCGCTCACGATGAGTTTCCGTGTGTGCTGAAGTATTTCAACAGAGCCTTCCGAACGTCCTGTATCTGCCTTGATTTAATTGGAATGATTGCGCCAAACTTAGAAAATTTATCTACAATTGATAAAAACATATCAGGTAACGAAATGAAAATGTCTATGTGAATAATTTCTAGTGGTTTTTTCGGAATAGGAGTTTCGCCAAATTTAATTTTATATGGGTGACGTTCGTATTTTGCTTTGTTGCACACTTCGCATAATTTGATAAATCTTCGGATTTTGAATTTCATTCTGGGAAAGTAATAGGTTCTAGAATTTTTTTCTTTGTTTTCCCATATACCTCGATGTGCTGAATCGTGCACATTCTGAATTAGGTCATTCTGTTCCTCATCCGTTTGAACGTCTTGTAGCATGGTTTGCGTTATTTTAACTTTGAAGGTTTTGCATCGGTTAAAATAATTTTTGTAGACAACTTGTATGGTGGGGATTATTCTCTCGGGGCAGAAAATACAGTTGACTCTTTTGTGATCCATATATTCTTTAAAGATATTTAACATTGCGGGTACTCCGAAACATATTTTTGTTATGGTTCTCCTGAAAACACGTGGAAACACTTCCTCGAACTCATTGCTATCTTGTTCGCCAATTTTTAGCACTAGCTGATTCGAAAACACGTTTAAAGGGCGGAGAGTCATCTGAACAAACTCAGAATCGTCTGTATCCGCTGAGTGAACAGTGGCAGCGTCCGTGTCGCTGTCACTTTCTTCATGTAGGTTTATTTCGTGTGGAAATCGTGATAATGCGTCGGCGACAGTATTTTGCTTTCCAGGTCTGTATCGAATTTCATAATCATATTCTTCGAGTGATAGCCTCCATCTAACGAGCTTACTGTTAGGGTGATTCAAATTCAGCCCGTATGTGAGCGGTTTGTGATCGGTATACAACACAAACTTTCGACCGAAAAGGTAGGGTCTGAAATACTTGCAGGCCCATACAATAGCCAGCAACTCTTTCTCTATAGTCGAGTATTTTTCTTCAGTTTGGGAAAGAGTACGAGATGCGTATGCTATCGGTTTATCTTTGCCTACTGGACCTTGCGACAGAACCGCGCCAATAGCATGGTTTGATGCATCGGTCGTGAGGATGAAAGTTTTGTCAAAATCAGGATACTGTAGAATAGTACTGCTTGTTAGAATGTTTTTGCATTTTTCAAATGCATTAATAAATTCTCTCGAATAGTCTAATGTCTCTCCTTTTCGTAAGCTGTTAGTAAGCGGTTTCGCTATTCGAGCAAAATCGCGGATAAATTTCCGGTAGTAACCTAAAACTCCAAGAAAGCCTCTTAGTTCTTTCTCGTTTTTTGGTAAAGGCCAATTTTTAATAATTTCAATTTTGTCTGGGTTCGGCTTGACTCCCTCTGAGGTGACTAAGTGACCCAAAAATGCGACTTCTTTGTGAAGAAACTCGCTTTTGTCTAATTGCACTTTCATATTGAATCTTTTAAGGCAATTAAAAATTTTTGCTAAGTTTTCCAAGTGTTCCTGAAGGCTTGTCGAAAACACAATAATATCGTCCATGTAGACCAGACATATTTTACCTATGTGTTCTCTTAAAATGTTGTCCATCACACGTTGAAATGTTGATGGCGCATTGCGAAGGCCGAATGGCATTCTTAAAAATTCATAATGACCATGTTCTACGCTGAAGGCGGTTTTCGAAACGTCATCGTTGTGAACTTCGATTTGATGAAACCCACTTGCAAGATCTAATGTAGAGAAATATGTGCATCTACCTAGTTTATCAAGAATGTCATTTATGTTGGGTATTGGATACTTATCCTCAATTGTCTTGTCGTTTAACTTCCTATAGTCAATTACGATTCTCCATTTTTTTTGACCGGAAGCATCCCTTTTTTTAGGTACGACCCAGACTGGTGAGGACCAAGGACTATTCGAATGCTGGATGATACCTTGCTCTAGCATTTTTGAAATTTGCTTCTGTACCTCTTCTTTATGACAGAAGGGGTACCGATATGATTTAGAATGCACAGGAATGTCGTCTTTCGTTGTTATTTTATGTTTTATTGCGTTAGTGAAGGTGAGCTTTTGTTCCTCTAAGTGGAATATTTCCTCGTATTTTCGAATCAAATCAATTAATTTTTGTCGCTCTTCTTCATTAAGGTGAGCGAGTCGTAGTTGTTGGAAAAGATCTTGTTTATTTTTACATTTCGGGATCATGTCAGGAAAACATGTCTCAAAATTCTGTATCTCAACTTGAAAAGGTTCATCAATTTTGACTTTAATGGGTTTGCTGTTAATGTTGGTAATGGCAACGTACGCTTGTCCTTGCTTAGAGCTGTATAACCCTGAATGCACTATTAATGATCCGGAAATTTCTATGCCATTTTCAATTAAAAAATCACCTTCATTGTTGTTTGTAGGGATACTGATGAATTTTGATTCGTTTGAATTTAAACTAATGTTTGTTGTGTCGGGGTATTTTCTAAACATTGGTATCGTGGTTGATGGTAACTGTAACTCGTTAGAATGCGTGAGGATGTTGGCTTTCAAGTGTTGAAGTGACTCGTAACCTATGAGTCCATCAAAGTATGAATGAAAGTCAAAAATGTAGAAAGTTAATTTGGGAGAGTTTTTGATGTGAGGAAATGGATTGAATTCTGTAAATTGATTAATTTGGTGCGATCCGTTAATATTTCTGACAGTAGCAGGTTTCATGAATCTGCATTTTTCTATGTTAACCAAACGTGGGCTAATATAATTCTTGTTAGCACCTGTGTCAATCAGAAATTTTAAGGATCCTCTCGTCGTTTCTATTTTTATGTACGGTATGAAATTGGCTACGTTGTTGTTTGTGAGCTTGCGGTTATCTGAAAATTTAGGTCATCTGGTTTATCATCATCTTCTTGTTTTTCACTATGAACCTCGTTAGCAGTTTCGGGCAAAATTTGCGTTTCATTCTCGGTTGTCTCGTTGGACTGATAATAATTTTTAAAGTCTGGATAGTAAGATAATGGTTGATAATAATTTTCTGTATAATCTTCATATGGGTAGAAGTTATTATAGCACTGTTCGGTATTTGTTAGTTCTTCAAAATGGAATTTAGGAGGGTTATATGGTCGAGCAAAGTTTTGTTGTGCGAAATTCTGGGGGCCAAAGTTCGTTGGTGGGCGATAATTCTGTGGAAATCGCGGTGCAAAATTGTTTTGCATTTGAGGAGGGGGTATGTTCCGAGGACAGTTCATGTAATTTACTCTAACGGATGGATCTACATCCATTCTTTCAGGTTTTGGTTGAGGTTTCCGCGGGAGGAAAGGCCTAAACATGTGTGGTGGCGGTTGTTGCGGATGTCTATAAGAATTATTCACTGGAAACATTGGTCTTGGTTGAAACTTAAATGGTACTGGTTTATATAATGGCACCTGTTGAGGTGCTCTGCTAGGAATTGGTGGCGGATGATGTGTAGTTTTTGGTTGTATGTAATTGCTTTCATCTAAACAAAGTCTCAGCGCATCTTTTAAGCTTTTCGGGGTTTGGGCTCGAATTGTGCGTCCCAGCGGATGGTGTAACCCAGCAAGAAACACTTTGAGCCCCATTTGTTGATAAAACTGGTTTTTTGCTGATTTGACTTCCGGATTTTCTTCCGTTATGTTGAGTAAATTTACAAGCAAGGAGACAACGTGGGACACTTTTGAATAAAATTCTTCAAGTGTTCCCGTTTGTTTGATACCGACTAGATCCTTTGCGAGCGACACTTCATCTCTGCGGTCGCTGTAATGAGTTATCAGGTTGTTCTTTATTTCTTCCCAGTCTAACCCGGTGCCGTATAATTCTAAAACGTTATCGGCGTCGTTTATAATTTTAGACCTAATGGCCTGGATCCAAATAATATGGATCGGAGATCCCCTGGCCGAATCAATAAGTGGTATTAAATTGTCTATTGATCTAATAAATGAATGTAATTTAACGGGATCGCCGCTAAAGCACGGCAGGTATCTGATAATTTGTGGCGTCTGAAGCGCCTTCAGAATGGTTTCTGTCTCCCTTAATGGGTTTTCTGGTTGTCTTACGGCTGCTGCTCTAGCAGCGCGAGCGGCTTCAGCAGCGCCTTGTGCTTCAATTCTTAGTTGGTGAATTAACTCATCTCTTTCGTTGATTTCATGTCTTAATAATTCTACCTCTTGTTGCAAATGCTCCATGTTTATAAAAATAATTTCACTTAAACTTGTTTCACTTTCAGAAAAAAACTAATCACTTCTTATCTACCTTACCTTAATGATTCCAGTTGACCGTACGGTAATCCTCCGTTTAGTTTCCGTGAGTCGATTTTAATTCCGATATCCTCTCGAAATTACTATCACTGTTTTTATTTTCTTATTTTCACTAATCCGTTCCGACTGCGCCAGTTAATTATTTGGAACTCTTCGGGGGATTTTAAAAAAAAGCTAAAACTGAACTTCACTTCAACACGGTTCACACTGGAATGATTTTATTGTCGTGAAATTAATTACAGAGAGCTAACGAATAACCTAAATCCCTGACTTAGCACATAACGTGCACCTAGCGTTTGGACACTTGCTTGTGGCTTCGCCGTTCGACGTTGGAGTTATTTCCTGTTGTCTGCTGACGCCGCGGATTCCTGGGCCTGTGCCGGTTAAACGTTGAGATTTGGTTTCGTCGTTAACTTTCATAATGTATGATTGGTGAATCACTGTTTTTCTATCAACCAGCATAAAAGGTCATTTTCCATGATATTTCAGGGTATACACATAGTAGAAACCTTTTACATTACATTCGAGCATCGTTATGTTACTGTTTCTCGTCGTTATGATAAAGGCTGGAACTGTTGCCAACTAAATCGATGATTGCTTTTAACAATAACCATAGAACACGAATCCATAGACCACTACCAACGAGGAGCGCAATTCTCTCACTAATACTGTAAGGTATTATCGTTCCGTGAATACATGTGAGGTGACAAATATACTGAGTTCGCACAGCTCTACAGCTTACAGTGATTCGTACGCATCTTTAAAATCTACTTGTAGAATTTATGAATTTGTCGAGAATCTGTAAATAAGTAAACATGTGACCCGGTATGAGAAGCCCCTCTCAATTCGACTGCCGAGATTTTCTACAATGTTTTAAGCCTGTAGGATAGGATGCGAGAGGATATTTTTTGGCAAAGTAAGATAACTTATATCTTGACACATGCTCTCAATGTGAGCCGAATAATTGCAGTATGCAAATAGGCCTTCTGATTTTCCAAATATAAAAAAAAATGCTAATGCGTGCTACGTGGCCAGCCCACTGTAACCTACTGTGTTTCATCAGCTTGACAATATCAGCGTGTTTGTATACTTTGTACTGCTCGTGTTTCATGGGTCTGAACCACGCTCCATTTTTTTGTTTTTCCCCAAGTATTGGACGAACGATCTTACGCTCAAAGACTTTAAGCGCTCGCCGATCGCTCTCCTTCTACGATTTATGTCCGTAGAGCACCACCGAGTGGACCAGCACTGTAGAGTACTGTAGAGTGCAAATTTCGTGCGGATTTGTAGGTTGCGGAACCTAAGCTGGCTACGCAACCCGTAAAAGCCCTGTTCACTGCCGCAATTCGTCTATTCTCCTCGTGGCTCACTATTACGCGCTACGAGTGTACTAAGATAGACAAATTCATTAACAACTTCGAAACCACTTCGTATCCTCATTGGACACTCGTTGGACAAATCAACACTCGTTGGATTACCACGCTCTCTGCCTGCCACCATGTACTTCGTTTCGGAAGTATTTATGGTATGTCCAATTCGCGCAGCTACCCTTCTCAAAAGTCGTAGAGGCCTCCTCCACAGCTCTACCATTAACACAGATGATATCGATGTCGCTCGCAAAGCCTAAAAACCAGTGTTGCGATTGGAGTGCGAAAATAAAACCTTCTTCACACTCCTGCCGGAGCACGAGCAGCATGCTATGTTTTCCAAATCATATTCGCACACTTTGGTGAAGCTCCTGAAAGCTCACGGCTCCAGCCGGAGCGCGACTAGCAAAAGCAACACTCCGGTTACTCTTTTATATTCCGACGTGATATTTATCACGCCGGAGTGCACCTACATGAGCGAACACCAGGAGTGAGTCGATTGCTATGATTGAATTTGGGCGCAAAAGTAATTTGAACCACATGTTTAATACAATGTACCTATGTTATCATACGATAGTTTGTGCCAAACGCTGCGTATGAGGTATTTCTTTTTCAATGAAATGTCGGCCTTTTGCTTAGATAACTGGAGATCATTAAAAGATTAGAACTACAAACATTTCAACAAATAAACGTTCAGTTGTTTTGAAGAACAAAATTTTTAAAACTTCTGCTTCTATGATCCAGAGTTGGATGTTTCAAAAGATAAGTGAATAAAAAAAATAAGTAATACATTACTATCCGTTTTGGGTTTGGTCCGGTTGGCTCCGTTCGGTCCGGTTCGGAGTCTGGAAACGAAAGTCCCCAGTTTTTTCGAACTACAGTTTAATGACAAATCAAACAATATCTGATATGCATGTTAGAAACAGTTTGATGAAATGAAATGGATGAAAAACAAGTTTTGTTGTAAAATTTGAAAGACTTCCTCAAAACGTTTTTTTTGTGAAGGGTAAGTGCCCCGGAACTCCGGCAGCGGTTTCTCCGTCAGATTGTCTACAGCTTTCTAATGCAAAACTTGCCAAAAAGCAACCGCTATCGATGTAGTGTGATTCATTACCAGATATAAAATTGCATTTCCTCGGCAGCGGTCGCTCTTCGGCAGGATTTGCATTAGGAAGCTACAAAAACCCTGACGGAGAAACCGCAGCCGGAGTAGTTCCATACCTTGCATGAATTTTTCAAACAGAGTTGTGATCGTTTATATTACAAAAAAAAAATCAGAAAATGTTCTCCATGTTTTTGCACAGTGGTAGAAATTATTTAGGTTTATTTCATCAGCATATAAAAAACACAGTCTTTAAGAATATTCAGTATTCATATATGTATTTTATTTGCGATATGTCACTTGAATTTCTATTATGCTTTTTCAAAAAATGCAAAATAAGCAACCTGCAATGTAAATGTGCTGCTTGTGATTTTAATGGCATTGAGTTTAATTTTGAACGGTCCGAACAGATTACTATTAAGATAAACTACAATATGATCATCACTCTTCGTCCGCCTTAACTTATATATTAAATTTCAAAAAACCAATTTGAATTTAGCATAACTGATACATAAAAAAAACTCGTATTTTGTCATTTACCTGTTTTACGTGGAAATGCACAATATTAAGTCATATAATATTTATACTAAATGTGCTTCGTGTGAAATAGAAAACGAAGTTTGGATGTACAGCCGGAGTTCGTTGATTGCCACCCAACACGGTAGCCACCCAACTAGCGAATCGTGTTCGTTAAGGCTGTAGAACACTCTTTGACCAAGCGTCAAATATATGTCACTTTTTTGAAAGATAAAATTTTCACAGATTTTCAGTCAGAGATAATTGTTTGTCAAAATTATTTGACAAACTTATTACACTAAGAAAATATTTATCGCTGGTTCGTTTCTCGGTTGATTTTTTATTGTTCACACAAATATCTCGGTTGATTGATTATCGAAAAATGTCGTGGTCGAAAAAAACGGACCGTTCACCAAGAGAAAATTTGTCTGTTTGTCATTTACGAGTTTTTAAAACTATGTCAAAGAAAACAAACTTCGTTCTTCTGTCTTGCTGCTGTGGTTAATATTTAATGTAATTGGTCAATACTTTTTTATACTAAAAATCCAACGAAAAGCAGCGTGATATAGCGCAAGCACATCACTCTGCTTCCTGCCTAAAAAATGGAGGACGCTGGATATTTCCGGTGAAGGCGTTAAAGAAATAGAAGAACACCCTAACAATAAACGTTAAAGAAGTAGAAGAACAACCTAACAATAAACCTCTGAATTACAAAAAAAAATGTTGTAGATGTATAACATGTACTATTTAAATTACGCGATTGATTATGTCAGAGATGATCTGCATGAGGTGTCCAGCTAGTAGCGCTGAGTTACAAACTTATAATGCTGAATGCATTAAGCGTAATAACTAAACATGTTTACAAATTTTTCACAACAATAAATAATATAATTATATTTTAGTAATTTTTGTTTTCATCTCTCGGACCCCTTACTTAAATGCATTTGGATGATGTTGACTTCTGATATTAGAGTGCTTTTAGTTGGGTGACGGCCTAGCGAACACCCAACGAGCGAATCACCACTGTATATGAGGAATTCCATTAAGTTGGCCTAATCTATTAGTTTTTTTAAAATTGTTATTTTTGATTTGGCTGAAAATTGTTATTTTTGATTTGGGGAAAACATATAGTATTGAAACTAAATTGCGTTATAACCCCCCCAACAAGTGAAGAGACTCACCTGTCGAAAAATGTTTTTTGCTTAAACTGCACTTTATTTGCATCAACCCATTCACCGCTGACATCACCTGACATTTAAACTTTGATCAGAGTTTATCATATGTACTTCAAATTTTGAAATAAAAATTGTTCAACACGCTATACAGCTTGTGCAAATAAGGTTTGTAACTAGTTGGTCAAAGTTTGAATTTCGTTTATCGAGGTACCGTGCTGGATCGAAGTCCGTACACCTAAGCACATGATAATCTTTGACGGTCAATATAAAATCAAGAAATCACATTTTGCTTTAAACTAACATGTTTAGTTATAGCTCTACTTATATTTTATCACTATTTTCAAGCAAAACGAATAAAATCACTCCAGGACTCGAAAAAATCATGTTTAAATAGAACATGTTTTGAATCGAAATCCGTACACAGTTTTTTGTCTGAATCAAAACCCGTACACTTTTGAATCGAAATCCGCACACACGCGTTATAGACTGGATCAAAGTCCATACAAAAATAAAACAAACTCGGTATAGATATAGAAGTACAAAAATGATCATCTTTTGTTAATTATTTATCTTTAAATCAACGAATAAATATATTTTGAGGATCAATTGGTTCCTAAAGTTTCACACGCTTTTCTAATTTTTTTTATATCAGATGAAATAGTGCAATTATCGTAGCGTTTCGTTGTAACCGGAACGCCGGAACCTCTCGAAGCTTCCCGGTACGACTTTTCCTTGCGCACCTCAGTCACAGCTCGTTTAAAATTGTTTGCCGTATATTTATACTTGTTTTCTTCCATTATATGCTGAAAACAAGAAGAAAGTTCAACAACATATGCATGATACATACGCTGTACGGATTTCGATTCAAGCAAATAACAAGAATCAAAATCCGTACGGCACAGTTTTTGTTGAATAAATACAATTTACACTATTTATTAGACAATATACAGCTCGAAAATGACAAAGACTTACCTTTTCCATCAATTTCGAAAAGATTCACAGAGTAAAACACTTATATCCCACTAGAAAATCGTTTTTATCTGAAGAACGTTTCCTTAGTAAATTCTCTAACGATACAACGAAATGACAACTGAAACCGATACACGATTGCTTTTTGATTTTTAATATTTTTATTTCATGGCCTACTGGCGCATAGCTTAATTTAACAGAAGGCCAACAACTCAACGGATATGTACATGTAACTATCATATGAATTTTCACTTTTATAATGCTTATAACTGAAGAAATACATCAAGGTGTACGGATTTCGATACTGTACGGGTTTCGATCCAGCACGGTAGATACTTATTTTTCGCTGCGGGAAGTGTGCTAAGATTACATAACAGACTGTTAAAAGTAAAAGCAAAAACCCAGCCTCTTCTGCTTCTTTTAACGTGGTATCTATATAGTTCTGTGAATAAAAAAAATATTCCCGTTCAGTCCTTGATTTAATTGTCATATTGTAAGGAACATTACTATTAAGTCCTATCCCACCAGTTTCGATTGCAATTTCATTCGCAAAATAGAAAACTAATCGCAGCAAACACAAGCTGTGTGACGCTCCGCGGAGCGCTCCGGAGCGATGCATATGCCTGCAGCTCACGTCGGAGTGCGAGGTGGTCGGAGTGGCTGCTATGATGCTCCACGTGCGCGCGGAGCAAATGAAATAGAAATCCAGCGTGTGCATGGGTTGCTTGGAGTAATCTCCACTGCGTGTATAGCTGATAATACGCACTCATAAGAGCCCGCCAAGCAGCTGGAGCGAGTGAGCTTTGCAACACTGCCTAAAAACATGTGAGACCTCGTGATGATGATGCCGCTTCTCTGCACACCTGTTCATCGTATGACATCCTCCTGTCCTGAAGCTCGACTTGAAACTGTCAAGAGTCGCATGACTCATTCTATTTAGTTTTGTAGAGTATCAGACGCGTCATACTGCTTGCTAATCCTATTGTATAAGCGCAGGCCCGGTTCTTTGCCTCCGTCACTTTTGGACACTCAACATCAAACCACCCACGATGCGTGGAACCATTGACCGCATTGTGAAAGTGCTTCCCCTACTTTTTCAGGTCCACTTCAACTGGTACATCGATCCGTCCATTAACTTTCCGAGAGTACTTTGCACTAACTCCTTCCGCTGGATTTCCTCTGGATGTTCAGACGTATCTTCTTCTTCATTCTTGATTTGAATACGTTGAACAGATGAGCTCTTCCACCTGATCGATCCACCTTGCCCGCTGTGAACCTCTCCGTCTTGTCTCTGACGGATTGGTTTCGAGAACCATCTTCAGCGGACTGTCGTCCGACATCCTTACAACATGCCTAACCCACCGCAACCTGCCAATCTCAGCGGTGTGGACGATAGATGGCTCCCCAAGCAGCTCCTGCAGTTCGTGGTTTATTCGCCTTCAGCTCCTCAAGCTTGATACTCTCCAGCTTCGCCGAGAAACAGCACGCGTCATGGTAGTGTCAGACATTTTGACATCTCGGATTGATTGCTCAGCCATTCTCCGCTTGATGAACCTAAACGCGCCATCTAGAAACTTGCGGAGGTCATCTACGCTGCAACTTCTCTTCCGCCGCACTAACTACAGTCTTAATTAACCATTAGGACTAGTTATTTATGTCTGTTGGTAGTTGCAATAAATAAATAATTTTAAGTAGTTCTCCAATGAACAGCTTGTCAAGACGAACATTTTGAGAGGTTGAATTCATGATTTCGTTCATTTTTGATGAACAAGGAATGAACCAACGCATAATGGAGACATATCTACAGTACGATCAGCACCACAGCACGAGAAGTGTTGGGTACAGCTGCAACAACCCAACGAGTGTTTTGATGCTGACCGCCAGCGACCGACGGGTGAGAAGAACCGCGATCATATCACATGTTGGCTATGGCTGTGACACGTCAAAGCGGTGGAAGGTATCTAGCAGCTAGAGTCGCTGAAAAGAGGCCTCCTAGCAACCGTTAGCTTCGGAAGCTTGGCTGATGGGGAGATGTCTTTCTTCTGATCCCGACCTCCAACAAGAGTAGAAGTGCGTGACAGACAGTTAAGATATGAGCAATTCTCGCTGAAACTAGGCCACTAGGTGCACATGGTCTTTCAAATTTGATATAAATGCACATAGTTATTAGAAATAGAGAAAAAATCATACTGCCATTTTTGTTTGATCGAATTTGTTGAGCCCTTGGTCACCAAGGGGCGAAACAGTTTTCAGAAAAGTTGAAATTTTAGCAATTCTTGATGTATTATTTGAGCTATATCTCTAGAATTCGTAATGTAAAGTTTGTAGTACTTTTCTGTAAAGAGAAATGATAGGGCTTTCATTTGAAGTGATCAGAAATTAGGCCGCTATCTTGAATTCTGCCGCCATCTTGGATTTTATCAGAAAAATGCAATTTTGACCGTGTTCGCAACTACCCATTTTCGATCTAAGACCAGCATTGGAAAGCTGAGAAAAAATGCTATAAGATGCAAGAAAAAAATTTGGTGAGCATCAGTGTTAACCCATCAATTGAAGCTATTTTCCAAGCTGAGTTTCAAAATATTCATCGTACATCGCGCGATCAACGTAGTAACCTGTCTACTGAGACCAAGTGGATGCACATGTTATGTCCATATATGTCCATATATCATAATCGATTGATGCTACAACTAGTACGCCACTGCTGGTTTTTTAAGTTTAGTGAGAATAATGAGTACAACACTAGCATGTGTGATACTAACAAAGCGATATGTTTTTTATTACTGAGCAGTTCCACAAAAAATGTCCCAGTTTTAAAATTTCATTTAAATTGTTATTTTTAATTTGGCTGAAACTTTGCTTAGACGTTTCTATAGGAAAAAAATGTCATTTTATGCAATTGGTTTAATTTTTTGGAGCACGACTTATTTTTGAGAAGCTACTGAAAATGCTATTTTGGGAAGGTATTGATGATTACAAATATTTTCAGGGCCAAAACGGTTTGTTTGATCGGTATGACGTCTTCGATAAAGTTGTAGATAAAACTTTTGTCTCTCCAAAAAAAAATATACACTCTATAACTTTTTTTTGGTTGCATTGTTTCAGTAATTTTTTGTAGTTTTTATAAAAAAAATAGATATTAAAAAAATGAGCTTTTTAGATAGATATCGGCTCTATTATCGTTAGATTTTATTTATTATCGCCCGGGGGGTAAATGATGTCCTAGAGCGTTGAATTTTTGCATGATGGTTTTACATAATGCAGATTATCTTCCTGCAAAAGATTAGTTCTCTATGTCTTCATTGGCCCCCCGGGCGATAATAGCTAAAACCTGACGATAAATTTTCATTTCTCTCTTACCTTTTTTCCAATAAAAAAATCATTTTAAAGTGTATATTTTTTCGGAGAGACAAAAATATTAACTACAACTTTATAGAAGACGTCATACCGATCACACAAACCGTTTTGGCTCTGAAAATATTTGTAATCATCAATACTTTCCCAAAATAGCATTTTTCGATAGCTTCTTAATAATGAGTCGTGTTGCAAAATATTAAACCATTAGCACGGAATGGTATTTTTTGCCTATAGAAACGTCTATGCAGACTCTCAGCCAAATTAAAAATGTCAATTTAAATAAAATATTAAAACTGGGACATTTCTTGTGGAACTGCTTAGTATTAAAAAACCTATCGCTTCGTTAGTATCACACATGCTAGTGTTGTACTCATTATTCTCAAAGCAAAGCAAAGCCTTGGTGCTACATGCAGATTCGGAACTCGATCTTTTTTTATTTTTTGTAAGATTTGGACCACTGCGACCATTATTTTGATCTTTTGTGGTATACCTCTTCTTTAGTCTAGGTACTCGTGGCAGACATATTACTATTGATGGAAGTGATCGTCGTTGTCCTATCGCACTCTTTCTCCCAATTAGGCACTGTATTTCGTATGAAATGTATTACCTCATTAGGATTCGCAGACCAGACCTCAAAAGGCTCCAAAGCTCCTTTTCCAAAGGCTCTTATTCTGCGCTGTATTAGTGCACTGCAGTGGCAGAGCAAATGTTCTGCGGTTTCACATTCGAACCCGCAGAGACGACAAATTTCGTCATCTGACTGACCAATTTGTTTCAGGTGATGCTTACTTGGGCAGTGTCCTGTAAACAGTCCGGTAATTGTCCTTAGTCCCTTTTTATTTAAACTGAGCAATTGCTGGCTTTTCTTGACGCTTGGTTTTATAAAGCGTTTGGACTGGCGTAGCCCTACTGAGCATCTCCAGTTCTCTTGTATTGTCCTATGTTCCCAGGTTTTCAATTCTGCTTTCAAGCCGCTTGATGACACCCCACAGAACGGTTCTGGGCCAATGAAATCGGTACATGACCCCTGTCTAGCTAACGTATCGGCTTTTTCATTGCCTTCCACTCTGAGTGACCAGGAGCCCAGTATAACCATACTTGGTTCCTTTCTGCCAGTTGTTTCAGTGAAAGGATGCACTCCCATACTAGCTTAGAGGTACATGTGAAGGCTTTTAGTGCTTTAAGTGCTGCTTGGCTATCAGAAAAAATGCATATGTTAGCATGCCTGTATTTCCTAGCTAAACAGACTTGTGCACATTCATAAATTGCAAATATTTCGGCCTGGAACACTGTAGGCCAACGGCCCATTGGTATCGAGATACTTATCCCAGGACCATTTACACCTGCTCCGGTTGAATCATTCATTTTTGAGTCATCTGTGTAAAAGACGACAGAGCATTGTCGGATATTCGAGCCACCTTGTTCTTAAACTTCCCGTTCGGTCTCTATGATTTTGAAAGTTATTTCGAAGTTTGCTTCTGTATTCATCCAATCTTCGATACCTGGTATATGTTTGCTCAGCTGAAAATGTTTGAGGATTGCCAGCTGGCCTGTCTGATCTCCATCAGGTACTTTTTTTAAGGCGTATTAGTCTCAATGCACTTTTTTCCGCCTCTAGTTGTACTACCTGGTGGAGTGGTCATAGATGCAGAATTGCATCTAAGGCTTTCGACGGAGCACTTTTAATTACTCCTGTAACTGCATCACAAATTAGCCTTTGCAACTTGCCAAGCTTGTTCTGCGTTGACCTTTCTTTTGTTTTAGGCCACCACACTAGCGAGGCATACGTTATTCTTGGTCTTATTATTGCCTGGTACAACCAATAGATCATACTTGGCCTTAGACCCCATGTTCTGCCAATAGCTTTGCTACATGCCCAGAGGGCACTCGTAGCTTTACCGATGACATATTCAATATGTGCATTCCAGCTGAGTTTCTGATCTAAAACTACTTCAAGATGTTTAGTCTCAGTGGAAAGCTGCAGTGTAGTCTCGCCCAGCTTCAGGCTCTCCAAGTTTTACCTTCTTTTCCGGGTGAAGGGAATAATGGTTGTTTTAGAGGGGTTAATGGTCAGCCCCTCTTGTCTGCACCATTCTTAAGTATAGTTTAGAGCTAACTGCATTCTTTCCGATACTGTACTGTCGAATTTTCCCCTCACAAGAATCACAACATCATCGGGAATCCGACAACTTCGAAACCTAGCTCAGTTAGGTTTCTAAGTAGCTGGTCTACAACCAATGACCACAGCAAAGGCGATAGAACTCCACCTTGCGGGCATCCCTTAGTTGTGTTCCTTGTAAGGGTAGTATTACCCAATACTGCAGTTATCTCACGACTATTCAGCATGGTTTCAATCCATTTTGAGGTATATGTATCAAACCCATGGTGTCCAATTGCGTTCAACATTGAGTGATGGGATACATTATCAAAAGCTCCCTCTATGTCTAAGAACGCAACGAGTGCGATTTATTTTGTATCTATAGATTTCGCTATTTTTGTCGTTAGCATATGTATTGCATCCACTGTTGACATGTTGCTTCAATATGCAAACTGGTACCTACTCAGCGGAGAGGTTTTTAGGTACGTTGATTTAACGTGATAGTCAATTAGTTTTTCCATAATTTTTAACATAATGGAGGTTAGACTTATTGGTCTGAAGGCTTTTGGAAGTGTTTTGTCGCGCTTCCCAGCGCGATCACTCTCGTTTTTCTCCAGTTGGTGGGTATGTAATTAAGTGTCAGGCTTGTCCTAAATATCTCGGTTATGAATGGAATTATTACCCTTCCACACCGTTGAAGCATTATTGGTAATAATCCATCCAATCCCGGGGACTTATAGGGCTCGAATGAGTTGATTGCCCATTCCACTTTCGATTCTGTGAAGATATCGCAGGCTATGTAATGCGCATTTGTCCTAGCGATAGTCGAACCAGCACATGGCGCATTTGAGTCCTGCGTTTCTTCTTCTAGAATGGATCGTGATCCTGGGAAATGTTTCTCCATCATAACATTGAGTGTTTCAAGAGAATCGGTAGTAAAAGTACCGTCGTCCTTCTTTATTCTGCCCAAGCCATTCGTGTGATCTTTGGACAGGGCTTTGTGTACTCTTGCAGCTGCAGGGGTGCTTTCAATTTGTTCACACATTAATCTCCATCCCCTCCTGCGTGATTTCCTAATTTCTTTATTGTATTGCGAGGCAGTGCAGTGTATTGCGTAAGGGACTCTCTATAAGCATCCCAATTTGAGGTTAACTTGGCTCTGTTGAACAACCTTCTAGTTAACTTCCTCAGGCTCGATCTTATGTTCATTAATACACAGACTTCACAGCCAATTGTTTAGTGTACAGGACAATAGCGGGGCTAGCGCTACGATCCTACTGACACTAACAGTCTTCTCCCGAGCCGAGACTCGAACATACGACGACTGGCTTGTTAGGCCACCATCGTACCTCGGGACCAGCTGGGAGATTTTATTCTCACTAAACTTAAAAAACCAGTAGTGGCGTACTAGTTGTAGCATCAATCGATTATGATATATGGACATATATGGACATAACATGTGCATCCACTTGGTCTCAGTAGACAGGTTACTACGTTGATCGCGCGATGTACGATGAATATTTTGAAACTCAGCTTGGAAAATAGCTTCAATTGATGGGTTAACACTGATGCTCACCAAATTTTTTTCTTGCATCTTATAGCATTTTTTCTCAGCTTTCCAATGCTGGTCTCAGATTGAAAATCGGTAGTTGCGAACACGGTCAAAATACATTCTGTGCCGAACACGCATCAGCATCGGTTGTGTTTCGAATTCGCTCCGATAAAATTCAAAACGTGTGCACAAGTGCTGGCATTCTTTGACCGGACCCGGTGTCTTTTGTTTAGATTGCTGCTTCGCATTCAAGGTCAAGTGCCTTTGTGTAACTTTGTCGCTTTGTAGCTGCCTGCTGTCGAACGATTTGGTGGTGAGTGCAGTGTACTCCTGTGGACGTTTATCCAACACAAAGGAGAAAAGGAAAGGAAGGTACGTGCTTCTTGTCTGTCCCATTGGCGCGCTAGTATTAGCACGATGGATGTAGATCCCCCACCTCCCGCACCTCCATCCTCGAATCCCCCCGACCCTGTCCCTCCTGCCCCTCCTTCTACTGTTAATTCTTCAGCTCCCTCACGTGTCAGGTTGTATCCAGACGGATCGACGCTTCCAGTGGCAGTTTACCTCAGGCCTAAAGCAGGGCCGAAATCGAAATCATTGAATATATTACAGATTTCGAAAGACCTGACGTCACACTATAAAGCTGTGACTGAAATTTCTAAAATCAGGCCGAACAAGCTCCGTGTCGTGGTCAATGACCTTAAAGAGGCCAACGATATAGCTTGCTCCGAGCTCTTTACACGGGAATACCGTGTCTATGTACCCGCTAGAGATGTGGAGATCGACGGTGTCGTGACCGATTCGAGTCTTTCCGTGGAGTGTATATTAAAAAGTGCTAGAGGGTGCTTCAAGAACAGCACATGTCCCGATGTGAAGGTGCTCGACTGCAAGCAATTGCGTTCGGTATCGCTCGTCGGTGACAAAAAAGTTTACACTCCGTCAGACTCGTTTCGAGTTACGTTCGCCGGGTCTGCACTACCAAGCCACATCTCGATCCACCGGGTTCGTCTCCCTGTGAGGCTCTACGTACCCCGCGTCATGAACTGCCTGAATTGCAAGCAGTTAGGCCATACAGCCGCCTACTGCTGCAATAAGGCACGTTGTGGCAAGTGTTGGGAGTCTCATGCGGAAGATTCTTGCAGTGTTAACGCTGAAAAGTGTATTCACTGCGGGGAAAATCTGCATAAGCTCCCGACATGTGCGGTGTACATGCAGCGCAGGGATAAAATAAAACGGTCTCTCAAAGAGCGTTCAAAGCGTTCCTACGCTGACATGCTGAAGAAGACCGTTACCACTTCTCCCGTTACTTCGAACCCCTTTGATCTGCTGTCTTCGGATGAAACCGATTCTGACGATTCACAAGCGGGAACATCTTACGCCAATCCTGGGGAGTCTAGAAAGAGGAAAAATATTTCCTCTCCTAAACTTCCCCGAAAAGGTCCAAAGATTTCCCAAAGTGAAATGAATGGTACAAACAAACCTAAAAGTGCAGCGGAAAAACCGAAGCAAACTCCTCCTGGGCTTGCAAATTTAAAGTCCCAGAAGGAGTTCCCAGCACTTCCTGGAACATCTAAAACCCCAGTTGTTCCTTTTGCACATCCAGTTGAAAAATCAAATGCTGGACTGGTGAAATTTTCTGACATTGTGGACTGGATTTTCCAATGCTGGTCTCAGATTGAAAATCGGTAGTTGCAAACACGGTCAAAATACATTCTGTGCCGAACACGCATCAGCATCGGTTGTGTTTCGAATTCGCTCCGATAAAACTCAAAATGTGTGCACAAGTGCTGGCATTCTTTGACCGGGCCCGGTGTCTTTTGTTTAGATTGCTGCTTCGCATTCAAGGTCAAGTGCCTTTGTGTAACTTTGTCGCTTTGTAGCTGCCTGCTGTCGAACGATTTGGTGGTGAGTGCAGTGTACTCCTGTGGACGTTTATCCAACACGAAGGAGAAAAGGAAAGGAAGGTACGTGCTTCTTGTCTGTCCCATCGGCGCGCTAGTATTAGCGCGATGGATGTAGATCCCCCACCTCCCGCACCTCCATCCTCGAATCCCCCCGACCCTGTCCCTCCTGCCCTCCTTCTACTGTTAATTCTTCAGCTCCCTCACGTGTCAGGTTGTATCCAGACGGATCGACGCTTCCAGTGGCAGTTTACCTCAGGCCTAAAGCAGGGCCGAAATCGAAATCATTGAATATATTACAGATTTCGAAAGACCTGACGTCACACTATAAAGCTGTGACTGAAATTTCTAAAATCAGGCCGAACAAGCTCCGTGTCGTGGTCAATGACCTTAAAGAGGCTAACGATATAGCTTGCTCCGAGCTCTTTACACGGGAATACCGTGTCTATGTACCCGCTAGAGATGTGGAGATCGACGGTGTCGTGACCGATTCGAGTCTTTCCGTGGAGTGTATATTAAAAAGTGCTAGAGGGTGCTTCAAGAACAGCACATGTCCCGATGTGAAGGTGCTCGACTGCAAGCAATTGCGGTCGGTATCGCTCGTCGGTGACAAAAAAGTTTACACTCCGTCAGACTCGTTTCGAGTTACGTTCGCCGGGTCTGCACTACCAAGCCACATCTCGATCCACCGGGTTCGTCTCCCTGTGAGGCTCTACGTACCCCGCGTCATGAACTGCCTGAATTGCAAGCAGTTGGGCCATACAGCCGCCTACTGCTGCAATAAGGCACGTTGTGGCAAGTGCTGGGAGTCTCATGCGGAAGATTCTTGCAGTGTTAACGCTGAAAAGTGTATTCACTGCGGGGAAAATCTGCATGAGCTCCCGACATGTGCGGTGTACATGCAGCGCAGGGATAAAATAAAACGGTCTCTCAAAGAGCGTTCAAAGCGTTCCTACGCTGACATGCTGAAGAAGACCGTTACCACTTCTCCCGTTACTTCGAACCCCTTTGATCTGCTGTCTTCGGATGAAACCGATTCTGACGATTCACCAGCGGGAACATCTTACGCCAATCCTGGGGAGTCTAGAAAGAGGAAAAATATTTCCTCTCCTAAACTTCCCCGAAAAGGTCCAAAGATTTCCCAAAGTGAAATGAATGGTACAAACAAACCTAAAAGTGCAGCGGAAACACCGAAGCAAACTCCTCCTGGGCTTGCAAATTTAAAGTCCCAGAAGGAGTTCCCAGCACTTCCTGGAACATCTAAAACTCCAGTTGTTCCTTTTGCACATCCAGTTGAAAAATCAAATGCTGGACTGGTGAAATTTTCTGACATTGTGGACTGGATTTTTGAAACTTTCAATGTACCCGATCCAATAAAAGATTTTCTTACAGCATTCCTCCCAACAGTTAGATCATTTTTGAAGCAGTTGACTGCTCAATGGCCCCTCCTTGCAGCGATCCTATCCTTCGATGCCTAATTCATCTGCTTATGTGAAGGATTCTATCTCTGTCTTACAGTGGAATTGTAGAAGTATTTTACCAAAAATTGATTCGTTTAAAGTTTTGATAAATAAAAACAAATGCGATGCATTTTCCCTTTGTGAAACTTGGCTAAATTCGAATACTGATCTAAACTTCCATGATTTTAATTATTCGCCTTGATCGAGACACCCCATATGGAGGAGTACTTCTAGGGATTAAGAAGTGCTATTCTTTCTATCGTATTAACCTCCCCTCGATTCCAGGCATCGAAGCTGTCGCATGTCAAATGACAATACAAGGCAAAGAGCTTTATATTGCCTCAATATATATTCCTCCCAGAGCACAGATTGGGCAACGGCTGCTCTTTGATTTAATAGAACTTCTTCCCTCGCCACGTTTGATTTTGGGAGACTTTAACTCTCATGGTGTGGCTTGGGGTTCCCCTTCTAATGATAACCGCTCCTCTTTAATTTATAACCTTTGCGATGACTTCGTCATGACTATTTTAAACAACGGTGAAATGACACGTATCCCGAAACCTCCAGCGCGCCCAAGCGCTTAGGATCTCTCTTTATGTTCGACGTCGCTACGGTTGGATTGCACATGGAAGGTAATCCTCGATCCTCACGGTAGCGACCATTTACCTATTCTTATTTCAATTACCAACGGGTCAACTCGCATGCGGCCAATTGACATTCCGTATGACCTCACACGGAATGGTGATTGGAAGTTATACGAGGAAATGGTTTCAGAAGCTGTCGAGTCGATTCAACATCATCCACCACTTGAAGAATACAACCTCTTCGCGGGCTTGATTCTCAACGCCGCGTCGCAAGCCCAAACGAAGAAATATCCCGGCGTAACGATCAAAGAACGGCCTCCCACTCCGTGGTGGGACCAAGAGTGCTCCGATGTCTACACGCAAAGATCCGACGCGTTTTTGGCCTATCAGAAGAAAGGTATACTTGGCGACTATATACGGTATTCGGAGCTCGATACTAAGCTTAAAAGCTTGGCTAAAGCAAAGAAACGCGGATATTGGCGTCGGTTCGTGAACGAGACGTCGAGGGAGACATCGATGAGCACTTTTTGGAACACAGCCCGACGAATGCGAAATCGTATAACGGTCAACGAAAGCGAGGAGTCTTCAAGTCGGTGGGTATTTGATTTTGCCAGGAAAGTATGTCCGGACTCTGTTCCTGCGCAAAACGTTGTTCGCGATGCGTCTCCGGGCCACGACGCGATAGAATCACCTTTTACGATGGCAGAGCTTTCAGTTGCCCTCCTGTCCTGTAACAATAACGCGCCTGGGTTAGATAGAATCAAATTCAACTTGTTGAAGAATCTACCCGGCAATGCCAAGAGGCGCTTGTTGAACTTATTCAATAAGTTCCTGGAGCAAAACATTGTACCGCAGGATTGGAGACAAGTGAAGGTGATCGCTATCCAAAAACCAGGGAAACCAGCTTCTGATCACAACTCTTATAGGCCGATTGCAATGCTATCCTGTATCCGGAAGTTGATGGAAAAAATGATACTCCGTCGTTTAGACCATTGGGTCGAATCAAATGGTCTACTATCAGATACTCAGTTTCGCTTCCGCCGTGCCAAAGGAACGAATGATTGTCTTGCGTTGCTTTCAACAGATATTCAGCTGGCGTATGCTCGCAAAGAACAAATGGCGTCTGCGTTCTTGGACATTAAGGGGGCTTTTGATTCCGTTTCTATTGATATTCTTTCGGGTAAACTTCACCGACAAGGATTTTCTCCAATTTTGAACAATTTTTTGCACAATTTGTTGTCCGAAAAGCATATGCATTTTACGCATGGCGATTTGGCAACTTTTCGCATTAGCTACATGGGTCTTCCCCAGGGCTCATGTTTAAGCCCCCTTCTTTACAATTTTTATGTAAATGACATCGACGAATGTCTGGCAAATTCATGCACGATAAGACAACTTGCGGACGACAGTGTAATCTCTGTTACAGGAGCCAAAGCTGCCGATTTGCAAGGACCATTGCAAGATACCTTGGACAATTTGTCTGCTTGGGCTTTACAGCTAGGTATCGAATTCTCTCCGGAGAAGACTGAGATAGTAGTTTTTTCTAGGAAGCATGAACCTGCTCAGCTTCAAACACAATTAATGGGTAAAACGATTTCTCAGGTTTTGGTACACAAATATCTTGGTATCTGGTTCGACTCTAAAGGCACCTGGGGTTGCCACGTGAGGTATCTGATGAAAAAATGTCAACAAAGAGTGAATTTTCTTCGTACAATAACCGGACAATGGTGGAAGCCCATCCAGGAGACCTTATAAGACTTTACCAAACAACGATATTGTCTGTTATTGAGTACGGGTGTTTCTGCTTCCGCTTCGCAGCAAACACACATTTGATCAAACTGGAGCGAATACAATATCGTTGTTTGCGTATCGCCTTAGGTTGCATGCAATCGACCCATACGATGAGTTTGGAGGTCTTAGCTGGAGTTCTACCTTTGAAAACCCGCTTTTGGAGCCTGTCTTCTCGTATTTTTATCAAATGTGAGGTCTTGAACCGTCCTGTGATTGAAAATTTTGAAAGGTTAATCGAACTTAATTCTCAAACCCGTTTTATGACATTGTATTTCAATCACATGTCCCAAAATATCAATCCTTCTTCGAACATTCCAAATCGTGTCAACTTATTGAATACTTCTAATTCTACTGTGTTTTTCGATACATCCATGATGGAAGAAACCCGTGGAATCCCGGATCATTTACGCGTGCAGCAGATCCCCAAAATTTTTTCTAATAAATATCGAAACATCAACTGCGACAATATGTTCTACACTGACGGATCACTTATCGATGGGTCCACTGGCTTCGGTATCTTCAATAACAATTTAACCGTCTCCCATAAGCTCGATAATCCTGCTTCTGTTTACGTCGCAGAATTAGCTGCAATTCAGTACACCCTAGGGATTATCGAAAAAAAGCCCACGGACCATTATTTCATCTTTACGGACAGTCTCAGTTCCATTGAGGCTCTCCGATCGATGAAAGATGTTAAGCACTCTCCGTATTTCCTGGGGAAAATACGGGAACATCTGAGTGCTTTATCCGAAAAATCTTCTCAGATTACCTTAGTGTGGGTCCCTTCTCACTGCTCGATACCGGGCAATGAGAAAGCGGACTCTTTGGCTAAGGTGGGCGCAACAAACGGTGAAATTTATGAAAGACCAATTGCTTTTAATGAATTTTTTGCATTTGTACGTCAGAATACGATCATCAGTTGGCAAAATTCTTGTACCAGAGGGGAACTGGGAAGGTGGTTACATTCCATTATACCCAAGGTATCGACGAATCCGTGGTTCAAGGGGTTGGACGTAGGTCGAGATTTCATTTGCGTGATGTCTCGGTTTATGTCCAATCACTAATGATTTGATGCGCATCTCCGTCGTATTGGGCTCGGGGAAAGTGGTATCTGTGCCTGTGGTGAAGGTTATTACGACATAGAGCACGTTGTTTGGTCATGCCCTGTCCACCGTGACGCCAGGTCTAAATTAGTAGCTTCCCTTGAGGGCGGAGGTAGACGGCCAGCTGTACCTGTTCGTGATGTCTTGGCGAGACGTGACATACCCTACATGACCCTTATATACGTTTTCCTAAAATCCATCCATGCCCCAGTCTAGTCCCGTTCCCTCCCGTCTGCACCCAACAAAACGACAAGAACACGTTTGAACCTTAAGCACAGATTTTGGAATCAGCAACTGCACCCCACTCGAATTCGCCACGACCTGAGAACCCGAAGCCTTCAGTGATATTTTGGCTCAGCGGCACATACCATATGGCCACTTGAACACTAGCGAACAACAACAACGAACCATAACCAGCAACTAGACCCCGCACAATACCTCCAGGACCCGAGAATACAAACCTCTGCCCCAGCTCATGACATCGGCCATTCGGAGAGCATCAGACGACCATTCAACAACAAAACACTGATTGATTGACTCATGCTAATTTTAAGTTAGACTTAATTTCAGCTCGTAGTCGGCAGTGAGGATTAAAAATTTGCTTTTAGTTTTTAAGTCACCAGATATAATTGGCGCCGTTAAACATTAAATTGTATTTGTGCCGTGTCAAATAAATGATATATGAGGAAAAAAAAAACACGGTCAAAATTGCATTTTTCTGATATAATCCAAGATGGCGGCCAAATTCAAGATGACGGCCTGAATTCTGATCATTTCAAATGAGAGCCCTATCATTCTTCTTTACAGAAAAGTGCTACTTGTAGTACTTTACATAAAGAATTTTAGAGATATAGCTCAAATAATACATCAAGAATTGCTAAAATTTCAACTTTTCTGAAAACTGTTTCGCCCCTTGGTGACCAAGGGGTCAACAAATTCGATCAAACAAAAATGGCATTATCATTTTTTCTCTATTTCTAATAACTATGTGCATTTATATCAAATTTGAAAGACCTTGTGCACCTGGTGGCCTAGTTTCAGCGAGAATTGCTCATAGGGCGCTTGAAGAATAAAATCAATGAATAAGTAAGGGCTAAAAGAAAGGATAGACAGAAGACGTTATATTAAAAGTTATAATAGAAGAAGTTAACTCAGCAAAAATTAGTTCCGTAAAATTGAGCACAAAGCTAAGGAACACGAAACAGAGGAGAAAATGTGTAACGCAACACGAAGTAAAACACGAAACGGGAAAGGTCTGACATGGTTTTTATCCGTTTCTAGGAAACAATCTTCCGAGTTTTATTTCGCAGAACCCCTGAAAAATTCACCTTCAAGGCTAGAGGTGTTGAATTGTGTCACTCTAGTTCACGTGCTGGCATTTCTGCGGTTCAGGTCTCCGAATCAAAAGGCAATCGGTGTATGAACACGGAGGACGAAAAGGCCGTTTAATCGAATCAGTTCACGTGTTGGCAATTCGGCTGTCCGAGTCGACTAAAGGTCCCTGAACCACAAGTTAACCAGACGGCGAAGATGAAAAACGAAAGGGCCGTTTGCTTTATTCATCCCCAAAACTCAAGGTTGGAAAAATAACATCCCGAGTGCTGAAGTCCCGACGGGTTGACCCGGAGTGCTCTACCGTGACGAGTGAGACAAGAGAAGGAATCCATGTGCCTGTTCTGCAGGCAACCAGGAAGGAAATATTATCTTACGGGAATAGTCTTTCTGATTTAAGTTCGCTGAATTCCGAACCGGTAAAGCGATTTCCAACCCTCGCTTGTTTTAGGTTGGTTAGAAAATTTAGACATTTCTCGGTTTGTGAGGATACCTTCTTTGTTAGGTTTTGCGTGTGTAGACAGCCACAGTTGACCGCTAGTTCTTGTCACTCATTCGCAAAATGTTCCCATTCAAATTTGGGTGAAACATTTCGGGGCTACGCGAGATTGAACAGCCTGATTTCACCCGCCTTGGGAGAAGAACGACCCCGAGATCGATCTCACTGCATACAAATCAAGAGCGTAGTGAGTGACGAATTTGAGAGTCACAGAAACAAAGTTTTAACGGGAGAATAATGGCTAGCACTTCAAGACTATTCGCACAGACTAATCGGCTAGTTTTGAATTCCAAGATGGCAATTAGGCATCTATCAACTTGTCATCGTGGATTGATCGCTACAATATCGTACACTCAAAAATGCCGAGAGCTCAATCGAGCATTCTTCATAGTGTCTTGTAAACGGTAAATTTTCCCCGGTCGCTTCTCGCTTCTTGATCTTTTGATTTCTTGTTAAGTTTGATAGATTTTTTGAGCCTCGCAATTCTTCTTTACAGAAATCGAAAGGCCTCTTTCACAGCACCTTGAAGTATATAAGCAGCTGACAAGTCTACATTTTGAATTGTTTAAGTATTACGAACACGTTACCATTTCGATTTAACTACAAGGATTTCTTATGATAACCTAAGTGGTAAAGGAAGCCGACCCGAATCTGGTTTTTTTTGGTACGATTTTTATACCAATTTGAGCTTGCCCTAAAACTTGAACCTCGAATGGTATTGAAATGTGATGTGATGTGATTTTTACAGTTGCATGATATTAGACGTCATTATCCTCTAATTATGCTTCTTTGATATAGTCGGGTGTCAAGTTTTTAAATCCACACCCGACCTGAACTTGTTATTTTTGAACCCTAGCATAGCATAGCATAAACAGCTGCACAACTTTGTAGTTGGTGCTACAAATTACCTTCGTTCCTGAGCAGCAGCATGAAATTTGGGATCTAATTTAATGTTACTAAACAAAGGTCAGATGTCTCCAGAGAACTGGTACCGCCCTGGCCACGTCCTTGCAACTGTTGAGAAACGGAAAAGGAATGTTAGTCCAACATTTACTTAAGAGAACCGCAGAGAACTCTACGTGCTCTCATAAATGTCACATGAGATGGGAAATATTAGTAAGAAAGGGAGACCCTGGGATACATCTGTTAGATGTTGCGGGTCGATAATTGATTATATTATAGGTATGAATTTTGAGAGCTAATAAGAGTGGAGGCTGTTGTGATTTACCGACTTTTTAGTTTAAATTGTATTTTATCAGTTGAATTTTTAGATTATTTATACAGCAATTTTACTATTTTATGTTTTGAGGTTAGGGGTGAATGTATACATAGATAGTTTAGTTATACGCTTATAATTATCCACCGATTCGACATAATTGTCATTATCATTCGCTTCCCTGCTACCGTTACCAGCTCCGTTATTCTTTGCTCGCTCGAACAAACAATACCGTTTGGTGTGCGCGTGGCTTGTTTTTTTCGGTATAGTGAAGTATACAATAGACGTCCAGCAGTCGAAGCAAATTCTCGCGCCGCCGGGCGCTGGTCACTTCTTGTGGCACAGAAGACTGTGCATTGTCTCCAGACGATACTCGTGCTACTTGTGTTTTTGGTACCGATACTGGAGTCAAATCAAAAGCCGTTGGAAGCAAACCCCCCGCGCCGCTGGGCGCCGGCTATACCCTAGCGGTGTGGTTACTGTGCATTGTGTGTAGACGGTCACATGTCGTTTGTGCTATCAGTGCAGTACTATATAAACCGTTCAGCTGCCGAAGGGAACTTCCCGCACCACCAACCGCTGGTTAGTCCCTAGTGCTGGCTCAGCTGAAGGAGACTGATTGCGATTCCTGCCACCTACTGAATCAACCCAACTATCAGCTAGTGAGGCGCGTAGGTCGAAATTGGAATAGTCTGGTGAAGCATTCACATTTGTTTTATTATTATTATTTTTTATATATATATTTTTTTCTCAATACAATAGTCTTTTTTCTATTTAACACATCTTATTTTGGAAAATTGTTTTCACATTTCACAAAAATTATTTGCCCCCCCCCCCCTTCCTATATACGCATATTTATAGTTTGCGTGCGGTAGAGCAGAACGCTCCCGCAAAAATGGACAACATCCAGATGGAACTATTCCTGGATGTGGAAACAAATGGGGAAGAGATTGAAATCTCCCCCTGCAGTTCCCCCCTGCCTTCCCCTGTACCTAGCCCAGTACCGAAGGTCCCGGTACGGGCAAAAGCTTACCCAGATACCACTGGCGGTCCTTTCGTAGTCTTCTTCAGGCCAATTAAAAAGCTATTGAATATTTTTCAAATCGGCAAAGACCTGGCAAAAAAATTTTCGGACGTCACTGAAATTACGAAAGTGAGACCGAACAAACTGCAAGTTGTCGTGAATAGCTTGAAGCAAGCAAACCCATTGCTTGCCACGAGCTCTTCACGAGAGAGTATCGCGTGTACATCCCTGCCAAGGATGTAGAAATCGACGGTGTGGTTATCGAAGGGAATCTCACTGTCGAAGACATTTTGCGTTACGGGGTGGGCTGTTTCAAGAACCCCCTGATGCAAAGTGTAAAGGTGCTGGACTGCAAGCAACTGCATTCAGTATCAATCGAAGAAGGGAAGAAGAAATTCTTTCCTTCGGAGTCCTTTCGAGTGACATTTGCCGGATCCGCACTGCCGAACTACACCCTTTTGGATAGGGTTCGTCTACCTGTACGCCTGTTTGTGCCGCGGGTCATGCACTGCCAAAACTGCAAGCAGTTGGGTCATACAGCCACCTACTGCTGCAGCAAATGCGGAGGGAATCACGTTGAGACCGCTTGCAGTGAGGACACTGAAAAGTGCCATTATTGCGGTGGTCCCCGGCATGACCTTTCGGCGTGTCCCGCGTACAAACAGCGCGAGGAGAAAATTAAGCGTTCCCTCAAGAAACGATCAAAGCGCTCTTTTGCAGAAATGCTTAAGAGGGCTGAGCCACCCTCGACAGGAAACATCTTTTCCTTTTTACCAACCGATGAGGGTACATCTGACGATCCCGTCGAAGGGTGTTCTTATGTCATGCCAGAGGGATCTAGGAAGAGGAGAATTATTAACTCTCCTAATCTTTCTCGCAAAGGTCGCAAGATAACCCCTAGCGGAATGACCAATAAGCCAACACAAAAAGGAAGCGGTGAAGAAAAGCCGAAGCAAGTACCCCTCGGTTTTAACTTCAAATCAGACCAGGAGTATCCACCGCTTCCCGGGGCACCAAAAACCCCTCGTGCACCCATTTCTCGATCAGAGGATAAAAAAGAAACAGGGTTTATAAATTTCTCTGATATTGTGGACTGGATATTCAAAACATTCAACATACCAGATCCCCTTCAAAACATTCTTCTTGCCCTTCTCCCTACAGTGAAAACTTTTTGAAGCAACTAGCAGCAACTTGGCCCCTCATTTCAGCTATCATATCTTTCGATGACTAATACGGCGAAAGAGGTTAGGAATTTTATCACTGTATTACAGTGGAATTGCAGAAGTATCATCCCCAAATTCGATCTATTTTCTCATTTGATAAACACATACAACTGTGATGCGTTTGCGCTCTGCGAGACCTTTCTCAATTCAAATGAGCAACCCAGTTTCCACGATTTTAACATTATTCGTCGAGGCCGAAACTCACACGGTGGAGGGGTACTTTTAGGGATCAAAAAGTGCTATTCCTGTTTCAGAATCAACCTCCCCTCGCTCTCGAATATTGAAGTCGTTGCCATTCAAACGAATATGAATGGAAAAGACCTTTGCCTTGCTTCGATATATATTCCTCCATCCGTGCGGATTGAACAGAGGCAACTTTTTGATATAGCGGAATTGCTTCCCGCACCTTTTTTGATTTTGGGAGATTTTAACTCCCACTGTTTGCAATGGGGGTCGCATTACGACGACGTCCGATCTTCTTTAATCTGTAACTTGATCGACGACTTCAATATGACACTTTTGAATACTGGGGAAGCGACACGTGTACCTAATCCTCCAGCTCGTGAAAGCGTGCTTGACCTATCCCTTTGCTCGACATCACTAGCGTTAGATTGCCGGTGGAAAGTAATCAATGATCTAGGAAGAGGAGAATTATTAACTCTCCTAATCTTTCTCGCAAAGGTCGCAAGATAACCCCTAGCGGAAGGACCAATAAGCCAACACAAAAAGGAAGCGGTGAAGAAAAGCCGAAGCAAGTACCCCTCGGTTTTAACTTCAAATCAAACCAGGAGTATCCACCGTTTCCCGGGGCACCCAAAACCCCTCGTGCACCAATTTCTCGATCAGAGGATAAAAAAGAAACAGGGTTTATAAATTTCTCTGATCCGATCCGATCTTCTTTAATCTGTAACTTGATCGACGACTTCAATATGACACTTTTGAATACTGGGGAAGCGACACGTGTACCTAATCCTCCAGCTCGTGAAAGCGTGCTTGACCTATCCCTTTGCTCGACATCACTAGCGTTAGATTGCCGGTGGAAAGTAATCAATGATCCCCACGGTAGTGATCATCTTCCAATCGTTATCTCAATTGCTAATGGTTCAACTCCCCCGGACCCAATCAATATTTAATACGACCTTACTCGTAATATTGATTGGAAGTCATATGAGACAATCATAGCGGAATCCATCGAGTCTTACGAGGAACTTCCTCCGGAGGAAGAATATGCGTTCCTTTCTGGCTTGATCATCGACGCGGCGACTCAAGCTCAGACGGAACCGATACCCGGGGTAACGATTAGACAGCGTCCCCCCAACAAGTGGTGGGACAAAGAGTGCTCTGAACTGTACGCGCAAAGGTCCTCGGTGTATTTGGCCTTCCGAAAACACGGTACTTTTGATCTGCTCCGAAAGTACGATGTACTGGATAGGCAGATGACGAGTTTAATTAAAGCGAAAAAACGCGGATACTGGCGGCGGTTTGTAAACGCGTTATCGAGGGAAACAGCGATGAGCACTCTTTGGGACACGGCCAGACGCATGTGGAATCGTAACGTTTCGAACGAGAGCGAGGAATATTCAGGCCGCTGGATACTCGATTTTGCCAAAAAGGTCTGCCCGGACTCTGTACCGGAACAGAAAACCTTTCGTGACGCGTTCTTAGTACCCACGGGAGAGCCTCCATTTTCGATGTTGGAATTTTCAGTAAAAGTCATTGCTATTCGAAAACCCGGAAAACCTGCCTCTGATCACAATTCTTATAGGCCGATTGCGATGCTCTCTTGCTTCCGGAAATTAATGGAGAAAATAATCCTCTTACGGTTAGACAAATGGGTCGAAACAAACGGGTTACTTCCAGATACTCAATTTGGCTTTCGCCGGGGCAAAGGGACGAACGATTGCCTAGCGTTGCTTTCTACTGAAATTCAACTAGCTTTTGCTCGAAAAGAGCAAATGGCTTCTGCGTTCATGGATATTAAGGGTGCTTTTGACTCTGTCTCTGTAGAAGTTTTAACCGAGAAACTTCATTCGCAGGGACTTTCACCAAATTTGAATAATTTTTTGCTCAATTTGTTGTCAGAAAAGCATATGTATTTCTCACATGGTGATTCGACAACTACCCGAATTAGTTACATGGGTCTTCCCCAAGACTCATGTTTAAGCCCTCTCTTATATAATTTTTACGTCAATGACATCGATGAATGTCTTGCAAATTCATGCACGCTACGGCAACTTGCAGACGATAGCGTTGTATCCATTACTGAAAGCGAGGCTAACGATCTGCAAGGACCATTGCAAGATACCTTGGACAATTTGTCTGAATGGGCTCTTAAGCTGGGTATCGAATTCTCTCCGGAGAAAACTGAGCTGGTCGTTTTTTCGAGGAAGCATAACCTAGCTCAGCTGCAGCTCCTACTAACGGGTAAAACGATCACTCAGGTTTTAGTCGCTAAATATCTCGGGGTCTGGTTCGACTCTAAATGCACCTGGGCTTGTCATATTAGGTATCTGACACGAAAATGCCAACAGAGGATTAATTTTCTTCGTACGATTACCGGAACCTGGTGGGGTGCCCACCCAGGAGACCTTCTGAGGTTATACCAAACAACGATATTATCAGTTCTTGAATACGGTTGTTTCTGCTTTCGCTCCGCCGCGAACACGCACATTATAAAATTAGAGAGAATACAATATCGTTGTTTGCGTATTGCCTTGGGTTGCATGCAGTCGACCCATACGATGAGTCTTGAAGTGTTAGCGGGTATTCTTCCGTTGAAACATCGTTTTTGGAATCTCTCTTACCGGTTGCTAATTCGATGTACAGTTATGAACCCATTAGTAATTGAAAATTTCGAGAGGTTGGTCGACCTTCAATCTCAATCCAGATTTATGACTTTATATTTTGACTATATGGCTCAAGATATTTATCCTTCTTCACACGATTCCTCCAATGTCGCACTTTTAGATACTTCTAATAATGCTATATTCTTCGACACCACCATGAAACAAGACCTTTCTGGTATCCCGGATCAATTGCGACTCCAAGAGATCCCTAAAAATTTTTCCAATAAGTTCAAACATGTTAGTTATGATAAAAGGTTTTACACTGACGGATCTAATCTAGATGAGTCCACTGGCTTCGGTGTTTTCCACGAAAATTTTACCGCCTCCTACAAACTCGATGCTCCTGCTTCCGTGTACACCGCAGAAATTGCTGCTATTCAGTACTCCCTTGGGATCATCGAAACCCTACCCATAAACCACTACTTCATCTTCACAGACAGTCTCAGTGCCATTGAGGCTCTGCGATCGATGAAGACTGTGAAGCACACCCCGTATTTCCTGGGGAAAATACGATGGTTTTTAAGTGCTTCAACAAATAAAAATTGCCGAGTTACCTTAGCGTGGGTCCCTTTTAATTGCTCGATTCCGGGCAATGAAAAGGCTGACTCTTTAGTTAAGGTGGGTGCTCTTGATGGCGATATTTATGAAAGACCTATTGCTTATGATGAATTTTATAGTATTTTGCGTCAGAGAACACTCAACAGTTGGCAATCATCATGGAACTCAGATGAACTGGGACGGTGGCTACATTCCATTTTTCCTAAGGTATCGACGAAAGCATGATGATGATGATGATGATGATGGTCCCGCCACATACCCCTACAAAGGTTTGAGCTGGACGATTTATCTATAGATAATTAATGTGATCACATTTTAATCAGTTATACAAAACAAAAAAAAAAACGAACTGATTTTACCTCCAGATATAAACTTCTTCAAAAACTGTATACTTGATTCATAGAGCACACAAAACTAGTACAGGGTTTTCATGACCTTCAGCCAGACCAACCACAACTATTTCATGATTTTCTCTAAGCATTCAAATAACAATTTTAATTTGCTAAAAGAAATCATTTATATCTGAAAACCGCGCGCGAGGCTCAAGCTTTTGTAGTCTCTTTCTATTTTTTTTAAAGCTACAACAACAATAATGAAAAGAAAAAAAAAATCCATCATCATCACCGTGACGAACACAGTAGTTTTGTTGTTATAAATTTAGAAAAGTCCAATTTAATATAAACATATAAATAAAATTTTACAACACAATCAGATCCGTTCGTATAAAACTTCGTCATTTACAAGCTTCAATAAAACAATCAATATATGAATAGAAACCAAAACAAATAGTTCATCTAAAATAAATCCGTTTGTTAAAACTTCGTCATTTAAGATCCGTTTGTTCAAACTTCGTCAGGTAAACTCTACATCATTTTGAAAAACTTAGTATCGTTCTATACAATAGAAACTTTCACGTGTGAAATACATTGTCTCTTGAACTCCGCAAGTGTTGGTGCACGTTTAACATGTCTTGGCATCGAATTGAAAAAATTTATACCTTTATAAAACAATGAATTTTGTGAAGCTCTCGTTAGAAAGAAAGGTGTTCTTATTTCATCCGCGGTTCTAGTGTTATATCTATGAAAATCTCTTCCTCTTTCAATTCGATCACTCAAATATTGAGGTAGCAAACCATTAATAATTTTAAAAATGAACATCATAGACAAATAAACAACTCGCTGCTTCACAGATAGCCATTGCAAAGCGTCCAACATGAAAACAGAGGAAGTTAATCTATCACAATTTAAAATCAAACGCATTATTCTATTCTGCAAACGCTGTAACCTCAATAGTTGTGTGTTATTGGCTAAGTATAAAAAAAAGCATGGCTCAAGGGGTTGGATGTAGGTTGAGACTTCATTCGCGTGATGTCAAGACTTATGTCCAATCACTACACGTTAAACTCGCACCTCTTTCGTATAGGGCTTGTAGAAAGTAATCACTGCGTTTGTGGCGATGGCTACCATGACATCGAGCATGTTGTTTGGTCGTGTACCGAATTCTTTGGTGCTAGGTTCAAGCTAACAGATTCCCTTCGGGCCCGAGGAAGACAACCGAACGTTCCCGTTAGAGATATTCTGGGAAGCGGTGATTTCCAGTATATGTCAGAACTATACTTGTTCCTAAAAAATGCTGACATTAACATTTGAAAAAAATATCTTTTGTATATTCACCAGAATACCCAACCCACTATGTACTGATTGACGAGCATACTGGAGATACAAAAAGCTTACACAAAGCGGAAACAACGCGGCACTCATAGCGAGACTCTGCCACGATACAAACTTCTAACTTAAGCAGTGCAATAATTCGAAAAATTAAGTAAACTATAAGATATTAGATATAAGCGAATAGTTATTAATTATTAGAGATAAGTCAGTTTTATTTTTCATGTTAGTCAGTTCTTTAAAAACAAATGCAACCCCCAACCTTAAAATTCCCAACCAGAAAATGGCAATGCCATACTAACCCCAGTAAATCGGGCGTACCGATCACTCCTTCTAACAAAATTCGCTTCTTTTCAAATTTAAAAGCCAATACATTGTGAACACTGCTCCGTTAAGCTACCGCATATGAGCTAGAAAATAAATAACTTCAAAACTATAAAAAAAATAATTGTCATTAGTAGCTAATTAATCTTCAGACAGCTAGACCAAAAGGGTTTTACCACATCATATAGTTCCATTACATCTAAACTGATAGTCGAATATTGTCAAATAAGACCGACGCGAACAAAGTCCAATGTTAAACCCGAACCTCTAAAAATTTTGTTTGGTGACGCATTCGTATGAACAAGAAACCCTCTGTATATTTACAATCATTCTTGTAAAAAATTAGTTTATTTTCCCTCTACTCTCAACCGAAAATACATACAAAACAGATCTGCATGAATCTACCTCTACACGTCGATGATCAAAGCAAAAAAAATGCAGCGCCGCCTACATGTGAAAGAACAATTGATTGAGTATATAGTATGTCAACACATAGACCTTCCTACCTGCGCTAGTATTAGTGGTCGATTTCACTAATACAAGTTTTATTTTTGGTTGCAAATAATTAACATGCTGGTGGTAACAAAAAATTTCCTCCTGCCCCGAGCTTTTATTCAAGTTGTAAGCCGATTTACAGTTTGTTAAAACAGGTAACACTAATGAACTAGGATTCATAAGTGAAATATTCTTCAAAATTGAATATCAGCTGATTTTTTGGTTGAAAACAAATCGATTTTATAAGGATACACGACTAAGCCTGTATTGGTGAGATCTAGCGTAGAAAGCTCTATACAACTCAAACAGAAACAAAATCTCAAAAAATAATATCACTTATTTTGCACAAAATGCTCCAAAGACTGCATATTCCGATACTTTTGTTGTTTGGGACACCAACACTAGTAATTTTAGTAAATTTCACTATTTATTTTCTCGCAAAACACACTTTGAAAGAAGAAATTACATGGATATAAAAGCGCGCACAAACAATCGGCCTTGTTGCCAGTTTCTCTCCCTCCTAGGCTATCCTGAACTTGTTATTTTTGAACTCTAATCCGAATTTTTTTTTCACCAAACCCGAACCCGGCCCGAAACCCGAACATCTTCACCAATCGGCACACACGCTTAATATGAGCGTATATATTGTACAACATGATTGTACGCTTCCTTTTCATCGAAAGTCAGAAAAATATCAGGAAAATATCGGCGGTTGCCAGGGAATGCAAGTATACGAACTCATCTACCTCTTCGCCGTCGGTTATCACTGTCCGTGGGAAGTAAAAGTTGGTTTCTCTCGAGCCTCTCCCTTTCAGAAACTTCGTTTTCAGCGCATCCGCTTTTAATCTGACGTAGTCTGGCCTTGAATCCATCTGCTTAAGAGGATAGACGGCGGTGCAGAATCTCGGAGAGAACTTTCTAGGTAGCGTTGATCAAAATTATGCCACGGTAGTTGCTATATTGTATGAAAAACCGGTCATCAATGAGTATGTTCCGCTGAACCAAGACACGAACTGAGAAATAGCGTTCCTCGGGTCCATTGTTGCTGGTATAGTGTGGGATCTAGTTGCTGGTCCTGAATCGGGGATCCAAACGTGTTCTTGCCGTTGAATTGGATGTATGCGGAAAGAAGTGGGACTAGACAGGGACATGGATGGATTTCAAGAAAACGTATATGAGGGACATGGGATTGCTATCGCATTTTTTTTCCACTCCACTTTTTTCTATTTTCCACTATTCCAATTTGGCGCATAAGATGTGGGGTTACTTCGACAGAGGTTTTCTTTGGCAGATATCCTGCTTCATTATAAAGCAAAACCTGACAAAAAGTGATCGCTGTTGCTGTAGTGCAATTTACTGCTATGACTCTACCTGCGGTTATGTGTGCATCAAGAGTAAGAGAGATTAAAGCATTAATAATTGAGTTATACGGCCAATTTCATCCAACGGTTTGAAAACTAAAATTCAGACAACCGGCCGGAAGGATTGTAACAACATCATACGTTTGCATTACACCTCTAGTGAATGTTGTAACATTATAAAATAAGATGTATTGTCCTTCTGAAAGCCATAAGTCGCATATAGGAGTGAATAAAGTAAAAACCTGATCAAATGTCAAAAAAGCAAAAGTTTATTAGGTAATAATGTTTTGCATAGTCTCATTTCGAGGTGTGATACCTACTGAATCTTTTGACTGATCATGAGCATCTAGAAGTATTGTTAACCTTCGTTACAGCTGGTTGTAATAGACAAAATTTTGGCTTTCTGTTGTTGCATCGCTGGTATCCACTGCACTGCTATTGCTGCTGCTAAGGGAGGACGACTGCTGTTGTCGCTGTCTAGAACATTATGAGCGGCTTCGGCTGAAACAGGCTCTTATATAGGCCAAATAGCATGTTTTAAATTGCAAGGTATATGATTCTGTCGACCGTGTTTGGAGAGCATTCATATAACGACCAATCAGAGGTCGAGTTTTTCGTTTTGACCAGGCTTGACTATTTTCAATAGGACAAAAGTGTGAATAATAAAATTACAATTATCTTCTTTTGGGAAGAATCTTAGAAGATTTTCCAATCTATTGCTGCAAGAACGAAGGAAATCCATCGAATACTAACCGATTTATTAGCATTTGAAATTGGACATATTTTTCACTTTTTTCGGTTTAAGATTTTCATTTCACATCCCTATGTAGCTGAACTTCCTGAGAGAAGTATTCTCCTTCAAAAAAGTTATGTCTCATATATAAAGGCTCAGTCATTTATTGTAGAGAAAAAACAACCATTGAATCCAAACTACATCATCAGAAAAGTAACAAATCACTCAAAGGTGGGTTATTCCAAAGAAGTTTTTAGACACAACTATTTATTATACTATGTTTTCGATCCATGATACGTTTTCAGTCCAAAAATCCTTCAAAATAATTTTGATCAGGTTTGATGTTCTAAGTCAGGCCTGTCCAACCTTTATGACACGCGGGCCAAATTTCACAACCCACAACAGCTGTCGGGCCAAAATTTTGAAAAAAATACAATTTCAGCTAGTTTTTAGATTATGTGCAAATACTATATGTTACAAAATCATGCTGGTTAACTTTCATTTTGATATAAAAGCATTCCGTTTTAGATTGAAAAGCCAAGGGTGATACTAGGTTGAAGCTCATCATAATTAAAGTAATCTTACAAGCCACAACCATAACAAATATGGAAAACAAACAATGATATTTTCAAATTTGATTTGTAAGATTTCAAATTACATGAGTTTGGAGAATCGATGAGAAACTTGAAACTATAGGCCTTTTTTTTAAAATACGTGCCATATTGATATCAAAATCTGATACCGAAATCCGCAAACATGATTGTAAATTCCCGTCTGATTAAGATGAACGACAACCATTTTTTCATTCTTTTGAAGGCGTTCTTCATTTTTGAAATGTCGATACGGATTGAAAGTTTCAACACACTAAAAACAGGATGTCATTATCCGTTTATAAGTTAAAATAAGTTAAAATTATTCAAAGATGTTCTGTGTCTCAACAAATTCCAATCCGCATACAGCAACATGTGGGCCAAATGTGAAACGTGTTTCAAAACTCAACACGGGCCGCGAGAAATGAAGCAGAGGGCCGGATGTGATCCGCGGGCCGCACGTTGGACAGCCCTGTTCTAAGTGCTACACTGTGCGTCGATGATCAGAACAAGCAGAAAATGTAGCGCCGCCTACATGTCAAAATAAATTTGTCATATCTATATAGATATACGAAAATAATCACTTATCTTGAGCGGAATGTAGTTTGGAACACTAACACTAGTAGTTGCAGGTAATTTTAATGTTAATTTCACTGCAAATCACACTTTAAATTCGAACATTTACACGAAGGTAAACACAGGCACTAACAATCGACCTTGTTGCCAGTTCCGGTCTCCTCGAGCCGAACAGATAACTGTACAAGATTGATAAAAAATTGATATAACATAAAACATTAAGATTCAAGTTCATGCTTTAATTAGTAGTTCATAGCCAGCAAAACGAGTTTTAACAAAAAAAAATGTTAATTTTTTCTGGAAGTAGATTTTATTATATTGCTCCCTGTTCTCATTTTCAGAATGAATTGATAATAGAACAAACTTTGAGCCAACATCGGCAGAATAGTGCAAGCAAAGCCAAATGATAGGTCCAAACGAATAGCTATAATCCCAAGCTAGACACCGTCGTAAATCTACAATTTCTCCCTCCGCTCGTACACGTTCCGTCAAAGTTGTTTGTTCTACGACTCACTCCGAAGGGCCAATTTCGTTTCGCTTTTGGAAGCCCATTTAGCACAACTCACAATGTGCTCCGGATCGACCGGAAATGTATTGCTTCTCTTATTTTTTTCTCTCCTGCACACTGCAAAATATCACGTACGTTAACGGAAGCTAACCGGAAATCTTTTCGTCCGGCCAAACGGTACAAGGCAATAGGGTATGCAAGCCTGAATTGCGTTCCAGTAATGCGGCGGGGGACAAAAAGGCAAGCGATAAACTTAACCTGTCACACAGCAGCGGCGAAATAAAAGAGAGTTAGTTTAGTTAACTAAACGGGAAAACGAATAATTTCTGCGTTTTAAATTTAAAACGTGATTCCATTACACCGCTGCCATCTTCTGTTTATGGACACTCGGGTGCAGCTTGAGGTTCGCTCTGCGCATTATATGTACATACCGTTTTTGGTCAATTCTGGTCATTGGGTAAACACATCCTGCTTACGTTGGTTTTAAGGGGAGGGGGTGTTCATGGAATAAAAAAACTACCAATCTATAGTAAGCGAATTAGTATTCCAATGATTTTGCAGTCAGTTGCAATTCCTTACTATTGATTGTTTAATTGAGTAATCGTGAACAATAAATAAAGCCATAGTAATGCTACTAATTGTAATGCTGTGAATAACAATATAGAGTTAAAAATAATGGTTTCGCACAATTCTACTTTTACGTGAGGAAGCCCTGTAATTTTAAGTGTACTGTGAAATGGGTTTATTTTTGTACATGACAAAATGCATGATTATTTATTGATGTTGAAAAAAATTGGAAGATAGTGTTCAAGACACGACCACATGTACCTCAAAAGTTATAATTTGTAGAAGCATGTTCATTTTCAAGACGTTAGTACGACGTTCAAGATCAGTTTTGTATCAGTAAATACAGTAAATACACACACATACATTTTTCTCTTGACGATGCCTAAAGGCCCAAATACACACACGGCGTAAAGACGCCTTCTCCATACAAAATGGAAGGCGGGATAGCGATCACGCCTTCTATTTTGTATGGAGAAGGTGTCATTGCGCCGTGTGTGTATTTGGAACTTAAGATGCCTAAGATACCATGATGTTATTATCATCATTAGAGAGTATGTTAAGGTAGAAACCTTAATCGTTGTAATTATTTTATAAAACGCTTGTAAAATCCTACGAGGAAATAAAAAGTTGAAAAATTGAAAGTTATTGATTTACCAAAATATTAAAGAACAAGAGGTGCAATATAAAGAGTATTTTAGAATTTGAATAGAAACCCTGTTAATCTCATCCGCTTTAATTGTGCTATCCGGTCTTACAAAGCCCTGAACAGAAGTCTGTATGCGGCATTTGTACGTAAAGCCG
The DNA here is from genome assembly GCF_029784165.1 of Wyeomyia smithii. Classification (NCBI taxonomy): domain Eukaryota; kingdom Metazoa; phylum Arthropoda; class Insecta; order Diptera; family Culicidae; genus Wyeomyia; species Wyeomyia smithii. Next base: position 146,100,868 of record NC_073694.1, on the reverse strand, counting down.
AATACAACCTAGCTTTGAACCCGAAAAGCTTCTGGAAGTTTGTAAATACGAAACGTAAGGAGGAAGGCTTACCTTCCACTATGTTTTTGCTCAACAGTGAAGCGTCTACGAATCGTAACAAATGCGACCTATTTACTGAGCACTTTTCAAACGTCTTCAATAGCGAATGCGCTTCACCTGACGTCATTTCCGCAGCTTTGTCTCTGGTTCCCGGTGATGTACTCAGTGTTGATACGTTTTTAATTACTCCTGACGAAGTTGCCAACGCTACCTGCAGTCTGAAACAGTCATTCTCCCCTGGACCAGATGGTATTCCTGCTATTCTTTTGAAAAAATGCATCAAAAATTTAAAATTTCCGCTAACTGTAATCTTGAACCTTTCATTGCAAAATCATCAATATCCCCGTAGATGGAAGGAATCGTTTATGTTCCCGGTATTTAAGAAAGGCGATTAACGAAATATTAAGCATTACCGCGGAATCTCTTGCTTGTGCGCTTGCTCGAAAGTTTTTGAATCAATTGTTAATCATCGTCTTATGTTCAGCGTAAAAAAATATATTTCTACCGCGCAGCATGGGTTTAATCCTGGCAGATCTGTATCTACAAACTTACTAGAGTTTACTTCATTCTGTCTTCGTGACATGGAACAGAGTCTTCAAATCGATGCCATCTACACGGATTTGGAAGCTGCCTTTGATCGTGTTGATCATGGGTTACTTTGTGCCAAATGTTATAAGCTCGGAGTCGCCGCTGGGATGGTTGAATGGTTATGATACTCCGCAATCTACTTGGTTTAGTAACTGGTTTAGTAAGTTCCGGTGTGCCGGTGTGTCTACTTGGTTTAATAACTTCCGGTGTGCCTCAAGGCAGCATACTGGGGCCGCTGCTCGTCTCACTGTTCATCAATGATGTCACTCGGATTTTACCACCTGGCACACGACTGCTCTACGCGGATGATACTAAGATTTTTCACCTTATTGAAACACTTGAGGATTGCAGCAGGCTTCAAGAGCTTATCTTTTTTTTAAGCGGGGGATTTGTTAGTAGCTTAAGTAATCGCAATTAGGACTTATCATTCGTAGGGATTCAAACCTACTTGTCAAGAAAGGAAAGTAAACTTACAACTAACTTAAATACTAACTTGTTGGCTATAAAGAGAGCTTATCGTAGCAATTGAGGATTGCAACGATTTTTGTCGAAAATTGTTAATAACTTTATTTGACATAGCTTCTAATGGTTCAACACCAGTAAGTCTATGTAATTCGAGTGTAACAAACCAAGGAGTACGCTTCAAAATCATTTTCAGAATTTTATTCTGAATCCTTTGGAGCGTTTTCTTCCTTGTTGAACAGCAACTTGCCCAGATCGGTACAGCATAAAGCATTGCTGGTCTAAAAATTTGTTTGTAAATCAAAAGTTTGTTCTTTAAACAAAGTTTAGAATTCCTGTTAATGAGAGGATATAAACATCTCGTATATTTGATGCACTTGGCTTGTATACTCTCAGTGTGCTCTTTGAAAATAAGTTTTTTATCATAAATTAGTCCCAAGTACTTAACATTGTCAGACCAACTTAAAATAACCCCATTCATCTTGACAACGTGAATATTGTTTGGCTTGAGGAAAGAAGCCCTAGGCTTATGCGGAAAAATTATCATTTGAGATTTAGAAGCATTGGGAGAGATTTTCCACTTTTGCAAGTAGGAAGAAAAAATATCTTAACTTTTCTGCAATCGACTGCATATGACACGAAGACTTTTTCCTTTTGCGGAAATGCTTGTGTCATCGCATAACAATGACTTTGTGCATCCTGGAGGCAAATCAGGAAGATCTGAAGTGAATATGTTGTACAGGACTGGACCCAAGACTGAACCTTGAGGTACACCTGCTCTGACAGGAAATCTATCAGATTTTGAATTCTGATAGACAACCTGCAGAGTTCGATCAGTGAGATATTTTTTTAAAATTTTGATTAGGAAAATTGGAAAATTAAAAGTTTGCAATTTCGCAATCAAACCTTTATGCCAAACACTGTCGAATGCTTTTTCTATGTCTAAAAGAGCAGCTTCAGTGGAATAACCTTCAGATTTGTTAGCTCGTATCATATTAGTAACTCTGAGCAATTGATGAGTTGTGGAATGCCCATGGCGAAATCCAAACTGTTCATTTGCAAAAATTGAATTTTCGTTGATGTGTGACATCATTCTGTTAAGAATAATTCTCTCAAACAGTTTACTTATTGAGAAAAGCAAACTGATTGGTCGATAACTTGAAACTTCAGCTGGGTTCTTATCCGGTTTTAAAATTGGAGTAATTTTTGCATTTTTTCATAATTTGGGAAAATATGCAATTTTGAAGCAGCAATTGAAAATTTTCACTAAAAATTCCATTGTGCTCTCAGGGAGATGTTTGATTAGTATATTAAAGATTCCATCGTCACCAGGTGCTTTCATATTTTTGAAATTTTTAATAATTGATTTAATCTCATTCAAGTTAGTTTCAATTATTTCTGCAGGCAAAAAATTCTGGGAAGAAATTAAATTAAATTGACGTGTGACTTCATTTTCAATTGGACTCACAAAATTCAAATTTGAGTTATGAACACTCTCAAACTGCTGAGCAAGTCTTTGAGCCTTTTGTTCATTGGATACAAGAAAACGTTCACCATCTTTTAAAACTGGAATAGGCTTTGAAGATTTCTTAAGAATCTTCGACAGCTTCCAAAAGGGTTTTGAATATGGTTTCAATTTTTCAACTTTAGTCTCAAAATTTTGATTTCTCAGAAGAGTAAATCTATGTTTAATCTCTTTCTGTAGATCTTTATAAATAGTTTTAAAAACAGGGTCACGAGAACGTTGATATTGACGTCTGCGGACATTTTTCAAACGAATTAGAAGTTGAAGATTTTCGACAATTATTGGTGAATCAAATTTCACTTAAGCCTTTGGAACAGAACAATTCCTGGCATCAACAATTGCACATTTTAATGCTTCCAAAGCGGAATCAATATTCACTTCGTTTTGCAAATCAAGCTCATTATTGAAATTTCTCTCAATATGAGTTTTGTATCTTTCCCAATTAGCCTTGTTATAATTAAAAACAGAGCTCATAGGGTTTAAAACTGATTCATGTGATAAAGAAAAAGTTATTGGAAGATGGTCACAATCAAAGTCAGCATGTGTGATCAAATCACTACATACATGACTTTGATCTGTAAGCACCAAATCAATTGTTGAAGGGTTTCTTACAGAAGAAAAGCTTGTAGGACTACTCGGAGACAAAATAGAATAGTATCCTGAAGAACAATCATTGAATAAAATTTTGCCATTGGAATTACTTTGAGAATTATTCCATGAACGATGTTTAGCGTTAAAATCGCCGATTATAAAAAATTTCGAACGATTTCTGGTGAGTTTTTGAAAATCACCTTTAAAATAATTTTTGTGCTCGCGTGTGCATTGAAATGGTAAATATGCTGCGGCAATAAATAAAATCCCAAGTTCAGTTTGAACTTCAATTCCCAAAGTTTCAATAACTTTCGTCTCAAGATGGGGAAGAGCACGATGTTTGATTCGGCGATGAATAACAATTGCAACTCCACCGCCGGAACCCTGAATCCTATCAAATCTATGAACCACGTAATTGGGATCATATTTTAATTTTATGTTAAGTTTCAAAAATGTTTCAGTAATAATTGCAATATGCACATTATTTACTGTTAGAAAATTAAAAAGCTCATTCTCATTGGCCTTCAATGAGCGAGCATTCCAATTTAATATTTTAATTGTTTTATTTAGAATCATTGCTGAATTTTAAATTAGAAACAATTTTAATAGTAAAATTTGTGCCTATTTGAATGGCTTCAAACATTGATTTTGCCTGCAACATGGCGTTCATAAGATCGAACATTGCCTGTTGCAAAAAAGAAAGTTTACCTGCCGTAATAGGCCCCATGCAGTTGACATTAGAAAAAAGTAGGAGGGTGGTATTCAAGACACGACTGCATGACGTTGGACTACGGTATTCTCATATTCCATTAAAACAAATAATAGAGAGAATTGCAACTCTAGTATTTGCTGCAATTTTATCTAACAGTGCATTTCTGGATGCTGAGACGTTAAAACGTTATAAATAATAATATATACTAAAAGAATGGATATTTTTTATTTAATCGCTGTCATTTCATACATATTCGAATCAACCCTTTGTTTGCTGCACTACCAAGACAATCATTTAATTGAGCGAATTGGTAAAATTTTCCTATCTAAGCAAAAAGCAAACTTTACGAAACTATCTGAAATTGGAGCCCAGAACGATTCAACCGAAAATTTTAAATTTGAAAATTGTTTGACATTTAATCGATAAAACTCATGCTAGGTTAGTTCCAGCCCAGCATATAACTTCATGTATTTGAAAAAAAAAACGTTTGGCTCAATAACTCAATATAGCAAGAGCTCAATCACACGTTTTTCGGTAGTTGTTATCAAGGTTTGGGCGAGTGACAGGAAAATATCTTAACTTCTTCAGTTGTGATTTAGAGCATTTCTAATTGTTTTGTTATTTTTCACGATAGCGACAAGTTTGTTTCTTTCTCTGTGTGCGAGAAACAAAATCAAAACCGCGCACCGAGAAACAAAAACGAAAATTTAATGAATGCTCATTGAGAAAACTTGCAACTCTTTTTACCAATAACTTATGATACTCAAAAGAACCCGTTTTGATCTAAATCAAATTTCTAGTAAATAAGTGTTGATCATTCATAGGTAGTAATTTTTCCTCGATGAATAAAGACTGGCTGAAGAAGTTAAAATCGCTGCTGTAAAATCAAATTCACAACTGTGTTCGTTAAGACGTTTTAATATTTTCAATGACAATAATAATCTTCGATAAACTCCCGCTATAGTTATTCACACACATGCTATAACTATCTAAACACGCGTTAAAACTATTCATACACACGCTGTAGCTATAGCTATCCATACACACGCTATTCCTTTCCATACATCCGATACAACTATCTATACACACGCATAAGCTATCCAACCATGTGCTATTACTATCCATACATACGCTATAACTAATCATTACACACGCAGCAGCTATCCACACACAAGCTATAACTATCCGTACACGCGCTGAAGATATACACGCAATAGCCATAATATGCTACACATGCTAGTGTCTTACACACGCTATAGCTAGCCATACACACGCAACAGCGCCATCCCTATCATCGCAAATGTCATAGCAATACAGATGCACATACGCTATATGTGCACACTGCACACACACCCAACGTTTTCACCCAACGATATCTGAATTGGATTACCGCTGGTGGGGTCCAACTCAGATCGAAGGAGCACCGAACTGAATGAAGAAATGCAGTTTCCCACTACCTCCGCCGCTGCTGCCTGATACCACCGCTCTGGTTCTGCTGCAGCTCAGTTTGGCCGCTGGAATCAGCCACCGCTGCTGATTATACAAGACCGGCCTGGTGGCCTTTCACTTGTTAACTGATGACTGCTATGAGACGACACAGGCTATTATATAGCCCAAAGCAAAAATCCATCCGCGAGCAAACAAGAAGCGAGCTTGTGATTGGTTGAATGTGCACGACTATTAACACAACTTTTAACTAGTTTAGTATCGAAAAAATATTTAAATTATTATATGACAATCTTGCGCAATATTTCCCCTATCAATCAAGCCATTGGTGTTTAGAATCTGTTCAGTGGTAATGATAAAAGAAGCATTTTAAAACGGTGTTGAAACACCTGTTGCAGCTACCGAAAGCGAGCTCGTTATTGGTTGAAAGCTGTGAGACTGTTTACAAAGTCAGATCAGTTGTATCCGTTAGTGTCGACTGTGCTTGTGAAGAGAGGTGGTGATTGGTTGCTTGGTATGATTTAGACAATCGATGTGATTTATCAATTTTTCAATAGTGTATCTCGAACAAAAGAATTTCTGATCGGTTGTTGCCAAAACCTCGAAATTCTGAAAAGAAATGACTGATATATAAGCGCTCAAAACCTGACCACTTTTCCCTGGTTTTCCCCGGTTGAATTACTAGATTTTCAAATTCAGGTGCCTAACTTCGATATAGACGTTAGTCCAACGTCAAAACGTTTTCGGCAGCAGCTGGAGTAATAGGTGTACAATTATTTTCTAGCGTGTTTTGCTTACCCATATTAACGGTCATTTTCGAACTACCAACACTAGGCGGTATAATGTTCGAACTACCTGTAACCTGTGCATAAGTTAAATGGGTATGCAAAGGAGTAGGTAAACTATGCGTCACTGGTACGCTTGGAGAATTTTGTTTTGAAGTTGGTTTTAATTGAGAAATTGAATTTTGTTTACCTTGCCTTGCCTTAACAATTGCTAAACGGACTGGGCATTGATAAAAATTTGACATATGGTTGCCGTTACAGTTCGCACAGCGAAAATTTTTACTCTCTTTCACAGGACATGTGTCCTTTTTGTGAGAAGAGTCTCCACAATTAAGACATTTTTGGTACATGTTACAGAATTTGGAACCATGGCCATAACGTTGGCAAGTACGGCATTGGGTGATATGCTTTTCACCTCCGCCATACTTCCTATAAATTTCCCACTTTACACGCACATTATACAAAGCATGTGCTTTTTCAAAAAATTTTAAGTTGTTAACCTCATTGCGGTTAAAATGAATTAAATAATTTCAAGAGCTTATCGATTTGTTTAATGACTGGACCAGGTGTAATCGCAACTTCATGTTGATAAGCGTCCCAAAGTGTACCGTGATCAGCTTCCAGCGTAAAAAACAGCCCTTGTTATTTGATTATTCCATCGATGGAACAACTCTACAACGAAGCGAAGTTGTCACTGACTTAGGAATCTTATTAGACACGCAATTATAAATAAAGCCAATCGTCAACTTGGCTTGATTTATAGGATCGGAAAGGAGTTTGAAGACCCAGGCACTTTCCGTACACTCTACTGCTCTTTGGTACGGTCGATCCTGAAAACCGCATGTGTTGTATGGGAAACATACTATGATCATTGGATTCAACGAATTGAGCGTATTCAAAAGCACTTCATACGAAGAATTTGTCGCTCATTACCCTGGAGTAATCCTGATAATCTGCCGCCCTATGAAAACCTCTGTTTATTGATTGGTATCGCACCTCTTGAACAACGACGCAAGGATATCATGGCTAGAACAGCACACACAATTTTGACAAGTGGTTATGATTGCCCAGCTCTTCGAACTATGCTTCAGCTGCACTGCCTTTTTGTCCGCAACGCCATCAGCGACTATTGCAGTTGAATGCGCACCGCACGAACTATGGCCTTCATGAACCTATTCGTCGAATGGCTTCAGCTTATAATCTTAACGATAATTTCAATTTTTAATGTTAGTTCTTCTATTTTACATTGTAAGTGATGTCCTATTATACGATTTATGTTTGACTTGGTAACTACTGCTACGTATTTGTGCGAAAAAGATGTTGGGTTTTTATGCCGGCTTGAAATCTGCCTCTCACGCATATAAAGGCGGCTTTTCCCAGCCTCAAACACTTTTATTTGAGTATAACTTCATTGAGACTACAAGTAAAATAATAATAATAATTTTACTTTCGATAGGTCAGAAAAATAAATCTGAAATAAATGATATTAATCATAAACTTCATTTACCCAAACAATCAGATTCAAAAGATTCTGCTCTTAGCATCGTGAAATGTTTTCTTTTGTGAATTTCTCTGATTTCTTGCTTCTGCTGGCTGTCAGACTGTTTTCCAGTCCATTTCATGCATTTCATGATGAGTCGACCACCGATTGTAGATAACGAACACGCGCTGGGGATAGGCTGTAAAGTGATCAATAAAAAGTAATGACCGACCGTTCAAAGAAAATATCGTGGCCAATGATGCTTACCATCAAATTTGGCAGAAATTTGAAGAAGTTGTCGGGAACGAATTGATGAATATGAAATTGTAAACGCTGTAACGGCTGAAATTTCGTCATGAGATATTCGTTCACCGCGATGAGGTTCCGTTTTCTCACTGCTCTCAGCGACAAAATTACATTGTCAATTTAAACGTCCGTGATGTGTTTTTAACACGGTGAAAAGCCATAAATTTAGACACAATAGCTTTTTGTGAGAGACGCCGTGCCATCTAACCTACACGGCGGGTTACACGTGCAGGAAATGAAATCCTCATCTGAAATGCGAGTGCGTGTGATATGTGAATTTATGGTACAGTTTATGAAAAGCAATAAATTATACTCACTCGCATTTAATGTGCCGTATGTGTGAGCGAAGAGAGATAATGTGATACAAAAGATTTCTGCCGAACGACACCAAGGAGTGGCTCTTTTCGCTACCGGTTATGTCTGTGGGTCGAATTGAATGGGAAAATGCGCGCACGGTTTTGTTTTTCCGCTTTCTTGAACGTTTGCCCCACTTCTGGCGTTAGGCTGCCGTACTGTTTTGTAGCAGTCGTACAAAGTGGAACCGGGGAAACTGTAATTGTAAACCCAATTTGAAACACATTTCCCAAGCATATTTTGATAACAGCACACTTGAAATAATAAACAACCCCGAAAAGCCAGACATTTTCCCGGTGTGTATTGTGGAAAACCGCCTCTGGATTCGTTTTCTTCGCGAATGTTGCTGCGGATCTAGCCGTAAAGTGTTGTGTATGTGCGCGAAAAAGGATAGTAGCAACTCAAAAGATAACCAGAGATATACCCGGTAAGCACTTAGTAATGGTTGGGTTATGTAAGTCAGTTTTCTATCAACATGAAGTGTTACGGGGGAAACGAATGCACGTGTTAGTTGATTTCTAGTTCTGGCACAAGTATACATATAGCTCAGGTGACCTTATACCAGTTCGCAATGTGTTTTTCCCTTCGATTCCGAAGAATTGATTTTATCTTCCCTTGGAGCGACTATAATGAAAATTTTACTGCTGTAGTCCATTCGGTTGATTAATAAAAATTTACAATTGTTTTTGTGTGTTGACTAGCTTTCTTAGCAAAAGTTCGCAACTTTCCGGTTTTTTACGTTTCTAATTTGTTACCGATTCCGTTTAAACAATTGTGGTTTTGGAGGAAATATAAATGGTGCTTGACAGGAGAATTTTATTGAGAGAACATAGCGTTCAATCAAAATCAGATATTGTTTGTTTCTTCGTGTGTACTGAACTCTCGTGTTGGAGGTATCTGTTTCAGTGAATTTTGGTTTCGATTCATCGTTCGACAGCTATTAGGAGCTGTGTGTCGAAGTGTGGTAGTCGACTTTTAATGATGTTTGTGTTTACTGTTGAGTCACCACAGTAGTATTGAATTTCGAAACCACTTTCTGAATCCATTGATAATTTTATGAATAGCGTTTACAACACAGTTAACACAGCTTTGCGAGTCTTTTAAAATAAGAATCTTGTGAATCTTTGTGATAATACACGCGTGAACTATCACAAATACTCACTACAGGGCACTACTATTGTTTCGATTCATAGATGTCATCACCTTCATAATCATAGCTTTGAATGACCTAAGTGTGGTGTGCGATATTCTATTGATCTCACTTGACAACGCCATACAAAATATATCAGAACTGCTAGAGGGACAATTTTCCTTCTGCCAAAATTCATGAGCATTTTCAATAAGTTACTTCTATGTTTTTTTGACATTATGAGCACATTCTGCAGAACCTTCAGCTGTTGTCTTTAGTCTTTGATCAAAGAAATACGTGGGCATTACAACCCCTCGCTGGAAACTACGCCTAGAGCCATCACCTGGGTCGGAAACTTCGTTGATATGACGAGGTTCCCTACGATCTGGTGCAAGCCACCTGGCACTCATTCGATATCATGAGAATGTTTCAACCGACTCAGAAGTTTTTTAATTTCTCGCCTTGATTTGATCGCAGCGTTCATGCATTGACCTCTACGTAGCGCATACGACCTATAGTGAACCACTTATCAGATTAATTCAATTTTTCCCATTATAAATCGCAATTCATAAATGTTTATGATGTAGATTAGCTGAATAAGATGTTTCCCGATGGAAGTTGGCAGCGATTGTAGAAGACTAGCTCAAGTTGGAAACGTATTCAGCAGTGAATCAATAACGACCTGTCTCCATGAAAAAAGGTTTTTTCGCGAAAATACCCATTGGGCATGGGTATTCTCTTGATGATTTAAATACTCCGACTCTCTGTAACTGTAGCGATTCGACATCACTGATAACTCACATATTCGTTCGATTCAGCGCTACCAGAAGAGGGTGGGCTAGTTGGATCTCCATCAGCAACCATCAGCGGAGTGGCGGGGAATTTCTGGGGCATGCGATACTGAACCGGCGGAATGAGTGGTGCGACGAAAAGTGTCGACAGGCATTGAATGAGTAGAACATTGGGCGAGTACTAATGTTGCATCAAGCTACCCGTCAGAATGTGTAGCAATATCGATAGTAGAAAATACAGTAAAACGAACTATTCCAGGAGGAGAAGCGCGAGATGTCATGTCAAGCGTATCGGTCTGGTTTTGACCACATTCGAAATACTGGGTTCGGCAGCGAGTTACTCTGACATTTGAATCATCGTTCGCCGCTCACACCATCTACCGTCTTTATTCCAAAGATAATTCTTAGCTCTCGTCGTACAAAAACTTTTAACGATCCTCCCTGAGAAGGTTTTTTTTATTTGCCTGAAGGGCATTGGGATTAAAAGAGCCGCTGCGACCGTCATATTGATTATCTTTTATAGCAGGCCCTGATTACTGTGCACAGTTTACGAGGTACCCGTACTCATTGATGGAGTAGGGTTGGCTGGTGGTAATACTGTGCCCCAATTTGGTATCGCATAGTCAAATAAACTAACTACCTTTTTGGGATTAAAATTCCATACCTGATATGGAGTTTAGAGGTAACGTCCGAAGAAGTAGTACCTTGCAAATGCAAGGGCTTCACAATGACAAAGCAGGTGAGCGGATGTTTCAACTGCAAAGTTGTAGAAGCGGCAGTTATCACATCCGACAATTTCGATATTCTTCAGGTGGTAAAGAGCAGGGCAGTGTCCGGTATTAACTCCTGTGTAGAGACGTAGCTCACCCCGCTTGAGACCGAGAAGCCTCTTGGTTTTAGCAGGGTTAGGAGAGATAAACTGTTTAGCTTGCCTGCAACCCTGTGTATTGATCCATCGGTTAGCTATTTCTAGCGTTTCCCATGACTTAGGTTCGCGCTAGACGGCGGATTCGGAGGTGTCCAGAAATGGCTCAGGTCCAATGAATTGCTGTGCTGATCCTTGTTTTGCGAGGCAGTCAGCGTTTTCATTGCTCTTGATGCCACAGTGTCTAGGCACCCAGTACAGTAGAACTCGATTCTGCCGGGATAGCTCTCGTAGTGCTGCGCTGCATTCCCAAACTAATTTGGACACGCATTTGGTGGATCTTTTTGTCAATAGTGCAGCTTGGCTGTCCGAGAATATGCCGATTTTTGATTGCCTTTAATTACATTTGAGACATGTCTTAGCGCAGACATATACTTCAGCTTTCGTCGCTGTGACCTTGAGATCTGTCCAATGTAGCTGTAAGATCTCTGCTCGAGAGCATATTCTGAATCCAGCTCATTGTAGTGTTGTCAACTCTTCTGTTTAGAAGACCTGTTATTGGTTGAAGCATCGGATGTATTGTCGAAAGCGCCTTTAATATCAAGAGATGCACATGGCACCGTCTCTTGATACTTCAGCGACTTTTCGATAAGAGTAACTATGCCATGAAGAGCAGTTTTCGTCGATTTACCAGGTTGGTAAGCGTGCAGATATTTATGTAGTGGTGAGTTCTTAAGAAACTGCCATTTCCGCTATCAACTTCAGGATTGTAGATGTGAGGCTTGTAGGCCCGAAGGTTTAAGGTAATGTTTTGTCTTTTTTTCCTACTTTCGGTATGAAGATCACCCTGACTTTCCGCCAGCTATCTGGGATATAAGCCAGGGTGAAGCTTGCGCGGAACAGATATATCAGCTCAGGCATTATGACACCATCTGATCACCATCTGATTGTTGTGAAAATGGGTAAAATTCCATTTGATCCAGGAGACTTCATTGGTTCAAAGGAGCTTAATGCCCACTTGATTGAAGCCTCCGTGTACAGCCTTTGAGACAGCAGAACGTTGGGTGCTGTTTGCCTTGTCCTCGGACGCTGCTGCTCCGGTGTCTGCTGTTCGTTTAAGCGAGATGACCCAGGGAAGTGCGTGATCATAATAACCTGCAGTGATTCCTCACGTGTGACGGTACACGCAAAACTTTTCCTTATTACTTTAGAAGCAATAGCGCAAAATTGCCTTTTGGGTAACAAACCAATTACTTACTAAGTCAATAAAATTCTTCCCCAGCCAAGTAACAACACATACTGCCATATATTTAGCACGTGTTACGGGAGTACGACTATCTAATAATGGTCGTTTCAACCACATGCAAGATTTTTTCTGTCGAAAACTACTCCCTTTCCATCTCAAGCAAAAAATAAATCACACACCGTCGCATATGTTGCACATGTTACAAGTTTCTTCATTCTCCAATTCATCCGGTGTGCGTGTATTAGTTCGCATACGGAGTAGAGAAAAAATATGACAAGAGCTGCCAAGCAGCATTTTCCCCGTCATAGAGTATGCAAATGTTGATGATTTCAAAAACTTGAAATGCGTCTTGAAATGACATCACGATCTGTAAACTGCGTTAGAGAAAAACAAAAACATTCGCTTTCCTGCAAGATATCTAAAACACATACTCATTGGTTCATGGAAACTCATTTGCACCAGTTTGATAATACAATACTCGTGCCTAACCAGACAATATTCGCAAATTCGGCAACTCTGGTCAGACAGTATTACATATTTTCATTTCAAGTAAACACTGGGGGACGAAACGAAAGTGTTTCTAATTAGACATTTGAGGTTGACGGTTGAGATTCTGATTATGTGTGGATGAAGGGGACAAAAATGAACCTGATCGTTGCATCAATACAAATGCAGCGAGTGAAGTCTTGCTAACACATGCATTGCGGTGCTTGGCTGTATGTTCTCCTGCAGAAACACATACAAGCGTATGCCCGTCATAATTTTTATTACTTTTTGTTTGTTACTCTTTGTGTATAATGCGCAGTCATAAGACACAATAAGTAATACAAAATTGCCCTAAAGTGATAAAATGTTCCCCGTTTGAGTTGGGTGTAGTTAAGACTACCGTTCTCTCTTTTCAACTGCCCTAGACCATTTGGTGTGGTCTACTGACATCGCTTTCTGGAGTCGTGTGGCTTCGTTTGAATGCCCTCGCAGAACTTGATCCTACAAATTCATTTTGCCTTGCGTAACTCATCGTTGTACTTAGTGAACGTATTCATCCCAGTTGGATGTGCCTTTGACCCTGTTTAACAAACGCCTGGCCTCGCGGGGGAGGTTATTGAACGTTTCGTTCCACCAAGGTACGTTCCGATACACAAACCTTTTCCTTAAAGGACAGCTGGCCTTGTAGGCATTAGTGATCCTATGTTCAAGATCACATGCAGCCGTATCAAGTTCAAAGGGAGTACGTATGTCGATTGAACAGGGTGCCCGGGATTTGACTAAATGATCCTTACACAAGCACCAATTAGTCTTCTTCGGGTTTCTGAATTTTTCACTTTTCAAAGGATTAGTTTCGATGTCCTAAATGATATGTTAGTGAACTGACAGGCTTGGTTCGTCAGAGATTTTTGACTTTCTCAGTAATGTTTGCGCTGCAGGGAGTGAGGTTGGGAACCTCGTCTCTTACGGCGTTTGTAAAGGTGGGGCTGTCCCCTATATTTCAAGAAGGTACTCACCCCTATTATTGGCATCCGAGCTGGCCCAAATCGATCAACGGCTTGTTGGTTTCTTTGCAGTACCTCAGGAGTGCGCAGACCTCGGGAGGCGGAATATCGTCATGGTCCCCGGGGAAGTAAGCGGATGCGATGACCATGTCTTGCTTCCCGTTGGACGTGGGAACTTCCGCTATTATGGCAACGACGTCACGTTGAATGAATTGAAGCGAAAGCCGCTCATTGGGTGAAGGATCCGTCTGTGGTTGGATCAGAAGATCCGGTACCTTGCGCACGGTTGCCATGAGCAGAACAGCTGCTTTGGGTTGCCTTTTCGCTGACACCGGTTTTCCTTGCCTTCTGCAAGCGATGGACGACAGACAAATGACCAACAAGGTGGTCTCTGGGACTTTGCGAGTCGAGGATGGTTTAGGCAGTGAGCTCCTAGGAGTTTTCTGCAGAACCTTCCTCTCAACCGCAGGTTTGCGAATGGGTAGTGGTAGAGGCGTTGAGCTATTGCTAGTCGTCGTCTGAACCTTATCTTCCATTGCAGGGTTGCGTTGAGCAGGTAGTGATGACGAAGCTGGACGTTCCGTCTGTACCTTCCTGTTCATTGCGAGATTGCGTTGAGTAAGTGGTGATGCTTGAACTGACCGTTTTGCATGTACCTTCTTACTCTTCGTAGCAGAAGTTTCCTTCAGTGCGTTGGTTGTAGACCTGCCCACTCGGCGCATGCGAGCTTTACCAAACATATAGTTCAATAGACAGCGTTGCTCGGTGATACGGGTGGCGGATTGTTCGTCGATTTCCAGAAACAGTTCGACGGTTTTCCTTGCTATCTTGCGGTTCCTTACGCGCCACTCCAGTGCAGAGATACCGTTGTTCTGATTCTGGATGAATCGCAGTATCTTCTCTTTTGAAGTGTCCACGCTGTTAGAAAAATAACCTGCAAACAGGATAGCTTTTGGCAGGTTATCCGTGTTGTACACACGTCTGGGATGGTTTTCGCCAGCCACACAACTGTTTCGTTATCGGCGCAGGCCAAGTAAAGGTAGCCGTGTTTGAAGTGGCAACTCCTGTACTTGGGCCTGAGTAGGGGAGAATCTAGTGCGGCACTTTGATTCAGGATCGAATCGTGCACTGTTCCAAGTTGCTCCTTGCTTCTACCCAAGGAATAGCCGTCAAGGGTGATGGCGATGTTGATAGCATCTACCATTTCCCTGTAGGTTACTCCCCTGTAGGTTCTGGCTTCATTCCTAGAGTGACCTTCTGTCAGGTATGTTACATACCTGCGCTTTTGTGCGTTGGAAGAATCGCTTCGCTCTCTACTTGTGGGGAGCGAGCAGACTAGATGATGCGGCTGCATCTGTCTCCTTCAAGGAATTGAGGATCATGGAGAGGGCTAACGAGCGGCCATGAAGTGACTCGCTGTAAAGGTTAAACCCTGCCTCCATGTCATGATCGAGAAGTGTTCGTTCGACCACTTCCTCCGTCTCCTTCTGACTATTGTTATTTTAAAAATGATTTGTTTTCTTAACATTATCCATGTGAATCCCACGAGAAGCTAGGGAGATATAGGTCCGCTGCGTCAGAGCCCCGCTTAGCGCAGTAAGGGCAGAAGTACAGTGGAGGGTGCTCTGGTACTCCACTGGCTCCGTTCATAACTAGGGTATTTGTTAAATCCCCCTGCCATTTATCCGTCGGCACGGGTCGCGTGACACCTTGGATTAGGGGTTTTCGCGCATTCTCTTTATGTAATAGCTATGGATAATAGCTATTACAACCATCCTCCTTTACAGGGGCTTTGGACTCTCTGCTTTGGTTTTCAATAGTTCAAGTTCATTCGTATGAGCACTAAATCGATCCAGGCGGAGTTGAAAACAGGCTAATTGGCCGGAAGGAGTTATTGATGATTATTGACAGAAACAGCTTTTCAGGAAAACTGACCCGACTGAGCAAGGCTACGATAGATAGAAACGTGTGGGTGAATATCTATTTTTGCGAAAACAACTATTCTCACACCGGTAGGCTAAGCGCCGTACTTGCTTGAACAGAGCTGATTCGCTGCTGTGTTTCTGAGGAGCATGCAAAAAATACCGCAGTAGAATCTGACGTATCTCTCCAGAGAGATAATAGAATGATGTGAGCTTTTTCACACGAAAGGCCATTACGTTCAATAACTACACAGCATATTTCAATGCAGTTCTTTAACCGTGTGTCTCTGAGCATATATCAAATGAGTGGAGCATCTAGGTAGAAAAATAGATTGCGTTGTTTACTTTGCATCTTGGAGCTGAACAACAAAATTCAGCTCCCGTCACGCATGTTTGTTCTTCGAATTTTATCGGGTATATCTCAGCAGTGCCCACCAGTACTTCTGTATATTCTCACTAGAGTGGCGACTAAAGTTTCGCTCAGCTGTGGTGTAAGCAGCAAGCAAAAAGTGTGGAAAATCAACGCCGCGTGCTATAAGGCCGATGTTCTATAGAAGGTTGAGGTTTCTGCATTTCGGGATTTTTACGGATCGGCAGAATTTGACTGATTTGACTGATTTGACTGGATTTTTGTGTATAGTACATGCTGGCCAAGAAGAGCGAACATAAAGTGATACGAACCTATTTAAAAATCTTATTTCCAAGATGTGTGACGAAATCCCAGTGGACCACGTGCGAGCCGCGTGAGATTCTTTTGAAACTCGGTCTCAAGCTCGTCACACAGTACAAAAGTGGTGTGCTTCCAGCTAATATGTCGTAAAAGTTCTCTATAAACACTGTTTCAAAAAAAAAAAAAAAATTTAGGAAATAAAATCTTTTATTTTCCTTTTTTAATACATTTTTCAAGTGTATTTGAACTTATTGAACACCCTGTAATATGTACGCCCAAGTTACATCTTTGATTCTTGCTCATATTTTGAATACTCGTAAAATTACATTCACTGGGTGCTTCACATATATTGTACCAATTTTATTCTGAATAAAATAAATAAATATAAAAACTCATGCATATAGGAAAACATTGATGACCAATTTTTCCTAATTATTTTTAGTGCTTAACAGGGACCTCTTATGGGCTAGCTAATAGCGTGGTAAAAGGAGCAATCAATGACACAAATTAAAGCTAGACTAATTTAGATATATTATGAAAGCAGTGATTTATGTGGTGTCTGTTGAGATGAAAGACAAATGAATTAATAAAAAGTTCAATCACCTCGACAGCTACAAAACATAAAAACAGGACATAAAACGCTACACAATGGAACTTCATTATTTCCTAGTTCTTGCTGAATACTCTACCATATCTAATATTTCTGATTTTTCTAGTTAGATAGACATCCACAACATATAAAAAAAGTCGACGGGACGGACAGATAAAAAAGAAATTACCCTGCAATGTGATGAATTAACCAAAAGGCAATGATTCTTGTTTGTTCTCCTTTCTTAGAGATTCACAACCAAAGATGAGATGAAGAAAAAAATGATCACTATAAATCATAGCTGAACATTGAATAGCGTGCGACAGGCCTCCGGAACAGGCATGAGATGCAAAAAAAAGAAGAAGAAAAAATATATTCCCGAGAATAATCTTTCCACCCGGTAAAATCCGACAAACTGCTGTCGGAATCTTCTTTTAGCGGTCACCTTTAGAGCAAGCAATGGTTTACACCTGAAGGCGGACGGAGTGAGCGTAACCCTTTTCATCTGGTCTTAATACATCTCAACCCTCCGTAAAGTATGAAAAAGTGAAAATATTTTTCGCACCAAATTTGATGGACAAAAACGTTCTCATTTTCTCTACTTCGCATCAAATGGCGCTTGGTTCGTATCTTCTGCTGAACAACCTCGAATCCTACTGAAGTTGTAGTCGCTTAGCGGTAGCACTTTCGAATGACAATGGTTCATAGAAGGAAGCTGCAGTAAAAAAAAGCTAAATTTATGGGGAATATTATTTCTAAAGTAGCCATCAAGCTTTTCAGCACATATTATTCATCGCAAGGAGTTGTGTGCGAGTCCAAAGTCTGTAGTGAAAGGGTCCGCTATTTGTCATGCAGGTCAAATGTCCGTTATGGAAATTGGGCGGGATCTGAAATATTAGTGGTAAAGCCAACCGGTCCGTAACAGCACATAGACATTGTCGTCGTTCGCCCTGAAGTCCTTTGTTCTTCAATCTATCATTCTGCGGCGACTACAGAAATGGCAGTCAATTGATTTTGTACGTATGATATTATGTCTACTACGTGAACGGAGCTGTCTCTGTACTGGGGTTATTGATGTTCTGAAAACTAGAATGAATGCAGCTAGCGGTGTTGCATTTTAGCTTTAAGTTCCTTAAAAAAAAATAGAGAATAAGATTCAATCTTTTTTTATAAATTACAATTCTGTATTTACAAGAATTTTTTTGTGGTAAAAACCATTATTTTTGTTTATATTTTTTATAAAGCACTATTAGTTCCCTATAATTTCTTTTCTCCACTTTGTGGAAGATATCCAAATAACTTAAAAGTTGAATAATTCCGAGCAGATCAACGTAGGGATATATATGTAGAGGAGTTTTTTCATCAGATGTAGCCCCTACCGGCCCTTGAAATACTCCCAACAAGGAACCAAGTAATGGTTTCTGAGCTACAATGCGAAGATATTTGTGTGAAGTTTTTTTTGACATGGCAACGCTCTTTTCATTATAATCGGAACTCAGAGAAGTTGTTTGCGCCTATGTATATACAACCAATTGGCTTGGTTAGCATGTTGCGCTACAAGCAAGATGCACGTTCGAAGCGACAATCTGGGCACCTATGAATCGGATCGTATAACAGTTTATTAAAGTTACCAGTGAAGAGAGATTATTTCTATCCCTCCGAACATATTTCGAGCCGTTTACATTGGTTTTGCAGGGGATTTTTTCAGCATCCAGAAAATGGCTACAGGTTTGGTTTATCTGTTTCGATTGACGTTTGTTCAAAGATTTTCTTGTGATGAACGATATATTCGTAAAACTGCTGACCCAATTTTAATTTTTTGGTGCTGTCATTCGTTTTGGCTGAAAATTTTCACAAATGTTCCTATGGGTTGCGGATATCGTTTTGAGCTAATAGTAAATTCTTTTGAATTAAGACAATTTCGTGAAAAATGTTTGTTTTAAAAGGGTATTAGAAATAACAATTATTTTTAGGGCCAGAACGATTCGTTTGATCGATGTGTGCTCATCAAAATTGTAGATAATAATTCTGTCTTTCGAGTGCAATCGAGGAAAAACTGCAATACTGTTGCTGGTGGTGATTGAAAGTTTATCTCATGAATATGATTAGGGTAGACGGTTTCGAAATTATTTTCAGAGTAAGATTCATATGATAAATTTAATTTATTCATAGTTGAATTAGACAACCCCACGTAATTATTGTTGTTTGCAGAAAAAAATACTGCAGGCACAATATCGTCAAGTGTAAACGAAATTCTTTCGAGTGTTGTTAAAAATATTTTAAAAAAATTAAGGGAGGCTGGAAATAAAAGAAAACGTTAGTAACTGAATGAACGAATTGATTTTGCCTGCGGACTGTAACCTTTGTAATGAAAATCCCTCTAATAACAGATTTTAGTCCCATGTCTCCATATCCTTCAACCCCTAGGGCTGTTTATCTTGTAGTATTTATTGAAAAGCAAATCATACATCCTAATCAAGTTCAGTTCGTAAAAACTAAAGAAAAAAATTCCTCTTCGAGGTCTTGCATAATATTCCTGTCCAGGAAGCTGTTTAAAATCTGTCTTGACGTAGGTTTTATCATCCAGTACCACGCAATCAAACTTCGTTTAGATTAGATTAGATTAGATTAGATTAGATTACATTAGATTTCATTAGATTACATTAGATTAGATTAGATTAGATTAGATTAGACTAAATTAGATTAGATTGGATTAGAATAGATTAGATTAGATTAGATTAGATCAGATTAGATTAGATTAGATTAGATTAGATTAGATTAGATTAGATTAGATTAGATTAGATTAGATTAGATTAGATTAGATTAGATTAGATTAGATTAGATTAGATAAAATTAGATTAGATTAGATTAGAATAGATTAGATTAGATTAGATTAGATTGGATTGGATTGGATTGGATTGGATTGGATTGGATTAGATTAGATTAGATTAGATTAGATTAGATTAGATTAGTTTAGATTAGATTAGATTACATTAGCTTAGATTTTAGATTTCTATTCATTTTGATTGTGAAATTTCAACATATCATTTGTTTTTTTTTCGCTCACCATTTCACCCTAGAATAAACTCTAACCAACTCATAACCACAAATTCGTTCTAGGGCACGTATCTGGGCACAGCACGCACTTGAACAACGAATTATATTTTGTCGCCAACGATACCAGTTCACTAAAATTTCAATGAATTATGCCAACGACAAAGAAGCGTACATCAAACGGCGTGACAATACGTGATTGCCATTCTGATGGAGCAATCATCCTACTTCTGTCGGTTTCGGCTTGCCCGGGCCGACATACGCTAGTGATTACAAAGTTGTTATTTAATTAAGCTGTCCTAGAAAGCTGATGAACTCTGCTAGCGTACCAAGAATCAATCACAATGCAGAGTGACCTAGTATATAACGAAAGGGTGCTTCCGTTATGCCTGGCACAGTATCGCTCCGTGACAGCCGAGCTTTCCGTGGCATTGTTGGCAGTTCAAAGTGAACGTGCCAGAACGGTGTGGCCAACCAGCAACAAATAGAATGGATTGGATAACTGTTATTATGTGGCATGCAGCATAGACTAAAGCAACTAACCGCGATATCCATTTGCATATGACAGACGTTACCTCTCGCTTCCTTCTGGAGAAAACAATCAGCTTATACTTGCACCCAACGTACATCTGTCGTACGTGGCGTCGTGACTGGTGACCTTTTGGTTAAGTTTCCTTCCCTGTGAGGATATGATACAGTACGCCACACGCCGGCACAGTTGAGGCGCCTGAATCATTATAATTATCGCGGGGGTTTGCGAGAGCGCATGGCAGACGTCTGATATGGTTTTATGCTTGAGGGAAGCGCTTGGGGTGCGCAAATTTCAGAAGAAGAATTGTACATGTGGCAGACTTTGTAACGTTCAACTTGCAATTGTGAGTTTTGTTTTTCTTTGTTTAATTTTTTTTTTGTTATTATAACTGAATTGCTTGGATCACTGCTGAAATGTGTTGTGATACCAAAGTGAAACAGAGAGCATAACAAGGCGTTAAGGCGAAATGTTACAACACTTGGTAGTTCCTAACAGTACGTGTTCTGGTGTAAGGTTTATGTAACGATACCTCGAGAATGAACAGATGCATAGTTAAACTTGGTGGCACTGACAGCGAACCATATCGGGTTACAAATTTAAAAAACAGCGGCCCACATCGTTACCGTTAATATATATATATTTTTTTTTTTTAAACTCTAATATTTATTTAGGCCCAACCGCGAAGCATAACGGGGCCGAATATCTTTTGGAGTAGGGAAAAGCCAGCTTGAGTAGAGCCTGTATCCCGACTGCTCCTCCTCAAACAGGCATAAAAACCCTCTCATCTTTTCTCTTTCAAAAATACAATTTAAAAATACATGTCATTCAAGCCTACGACTAACATTAACATCAAAGTTTTTCTCTTTATAACTAAATACTAATCCTTACTACTATTCGTTGAGGGTGATGGTTCCTTATCTCTTTGAAATCAAAACTTATATCTAAGTTCGGTGGATCATGTCTCTCAAAAAGAAGCGATGATTCATGTTTCTATAAAAAAGATGAACGAAAGAAAGAAGAAGAAAAAAAAAAACAGAATTAGTGTGAAACTTTTTAAGATTGTTGTGTTGGGAGAAATTAGGAGAGAAAGCATAGAGATAATCAAATTCGATACTTGATATCTCTTAAAAAGTCGTAAATGGGTATTACAAGCGCGGGGTTGCGGCTAGCAAGCACATCCCGTACTTGCATTGTAAACGTAACTTTCTGTTTCCGGAGAGAATCTATAAGCTTGGCCCTTGCTCTGTGGTACTTAGGGCATACGAAGACTATGTGGTCAATATCTTCGTACCCTCCACATTCGCACAGATTACTATCGACTAAGTTTATTCGATAGAGGTGTGCGTTTGCAACATAGTGATTGGACATTAGGCGCGAAATAACTCGAATGAAATCACGAGTTAAATCTAACCCTTTGAACCAAGCTTTTGTAGACACTTTGGGCGAGATCGAGTGCATCCATCGCCCAAGGTCGCCTTTATCCCACTTTTCCTGCCAGTTTTCCAGAGCCAGTTGTCGGGGCAGATGAAAATACTCGGTATAGGTGATCGGTCTATCAAATATCTCTCCTTCTATGGCACCCCTTTTTGCTGATAAATCAGCTTCTTCATTGCCTGGGATTGAGCAATGAGAGGGGGCCCACACAAAGCAGATAATGAAAGACCGATCAACCAGCACTTCTAATATCGGTCTAATTTCCGGAAGGAAATAGGACGGGTGCTTGACCGGTTTAATCGATCGGAGAGCTTCGATAGAACTGAGGCTGTCCGAGAAGATGAAATAATTACCTGGTGTCTTGAGCTCGATAATTCGCAGCGAATTGTGTATGGCAGCTAATTCAGCTACGTATATGGAGCAGGGCTGTGCCAGTTTGCGAGATATGCGATGATCTGTGTTGAAAACGCCATAACCGGATTGTCCATCCATCACAGATCCGTCCGTGAAAAAGGAATTCTGTTTTGGGAGGTGGCCAAATTTTGCCGAAAATATTGATGGCACAACTGTTGGTTTGAGGTGATCGGGAATTCCATGGATTTCTTGTTTCATCGTCAAATCAAATACAACAGAAGAATTGTTGAGCGATGTTGAAATCTCATGGGATGGAGCAACAACCGAAGGGTTTATCTCCATGGACATGAACCGCTGGTATACTGACATACAGGGTTTCTGAACAACTTCCAAACATTTCTCATAGTTCGCAATAAGCATTGGATTTGCTATTTCCGATCTAATGAGGAAACGAAAAGCCAACTCAAACAGCCTCTCTTTGAGTGGTAGTATTCCAGCTATGACCTCTAGGGACATGGTATGTGTCGACTGCATGCAGCCTAGAGCGATACGCAAACAACGGTATTGTATCCTCTCGAGTTTCAGCATGTGTGAAGCTGCGACACCTCTGAAGCATATGCTGCCGTATTCCATTACGGGCAGAATCGTGGTTTGATAGAGTCGTATCAAATCCTCTGGATGGGCTCCCCATGATGTTCCTGATACCATTCGAAGGAAATTGATCCTTGGTTGGCATCTTTGCTTCAGGTAATTGATATGTTTTTCCCATGTGCACTTAGAGTCATACCATACTCCGAGATATTTGAAGCTAGGTGACTGAGTGATGGGTCTTCCGGACAGAACTAGCTCAAAACGAGGTGGTGGTCGCTTTTTTGAAAAGACTACCATCTCCGTTTTTTCAAGCGAGAACTCGATTCCAAGACAACTGGCCCAAACATCGTTAATATATTTGATGATATCGACAAATGATTTCGTAAACGTATTTTATCTTTTTCATTTGGAAAATTCTCATTGCTCATCATTACTCATCATTACTCATCATTCATTAATCATCATTTAAAACATGAAAGTTAATTTTTAATCAACAAACAATCGTAGAAAAACGTATAAGGGCCCGAGGAATACAGTACTATGTGCCAGTTCGTGATATCCTCGCTCAGCGAAACTTGCCATACATGCTACTTGTTTATAGCTATTTGAAAAGCATCAAGGTGCCCATTTAACAGCGAAACGAATCTCGGATAAAAAACATGTTAGTTTTAGTATGAGATATAATTTCAGCTCGAAGTCGGCAGCGAGTATAAAAAATTTGCCTTTCGCCATAAGGCAATAGATATAGTTGGCTCCGTAAAACATTAATTTGTTTTGTGCCGTGTCAAATAAATGTTGTGTGAACAAAAAAAATCGTAGAAAACTGTATCCTTTCGGTTACTGCTCGTGATGACCTGTTCATGGAGGAGTTGCAAAAAAAACATAAAATATATCTAGCTACAAATGGCATTGCTAATATTTTCTACGATTGTGCGACATGAAAATTGGAAAGCATATTCGAGATATATAATTAGGATTATACGACAAGCTCGACAACGCTCCTTCAAGTGCTATTTTAAATATACCGCAAGCAGGCTTCAAAATGGTCACAGTAGAACCACTTTTCACTGCGATAATCGTCTTCTTCTTCCTCTGACGCTACCAAGGCTCGCTGTCTGAATACATTCTTAAACAAACATGTCAAATGAGTATCGCCATCACGACGTTATTTTCCTCAAACGTATTTTGACATTTTTTCTAGAAATGAGAATTACGCACGTTGAGTGCATGTATTCTGGAAATCATTTATATCATTGATCTTGTAATTATATTTCTCAACATAAATTAACGAATTAGACAGAAATAGGCCGAAATAACGTCGCTAAACGATTGACAGTGTGCATTTCTTGAAAACGCGAGTGTCGTTTGACTATCCTTTTCCTTCTGTGAGCTGAGCGGCGATGGTTTGGTTGTTCTACATTTACGAGCGTAAACCGACTGTGGCGCACGCTAAGGAAGCGAGATCAAATGAAAACGATGACCGTTTACAAGCCTGACCGTAAGGCAGCAAACGCAGCCAATTGTTGTTTACTACTTTGTGTCCAGTTTGTCAAAAATATGTCTAATTTCAAATGAATATGACTCGGTTAGTTTTCAACTCAGCAGTTAGCTGCGCGTCTGCAAATGCAGGAAGTAGTATTTCACAGGATGATGCAAGAAGGCCCAAAAACGACTGCAGATGCGGTTTGGCGATTTTCGGCTTCTTTAAAAACAGGCATAAACTGGTTAATTAGGTCGTGGATTTACGTTGCTCAACTCCCCATACAAAGATTCAGGCTGTTAACGGAATCTTACGTCGGCAAATATCGGGCTGATTTACGACATGCGCGCTCCACGACGGATCAAATTTTCACCCTGCGAGAGATCCCCGATAAGTTCCGAGAGTATAAATCGTAGATTCACCATCTTTTTAACTCGCTTTCCACCATCGCCCCTGTCGATGCAGTACGAAGAGCAATAACTCTGCCAAAACAAAGAACATGGTAGCTGGTAGAAAGTGCGTTGGGATCCGGTGGTGTTGGTGCTGAAGTGGAGATTGATGGGGAATGACTTGAAGTGGTCAATGAATTCATTTATTTTGGTACGTTTGCCGATATGAGCCGCGAAGTGACGAGTGGCTGCTACAGATATGTGGCGCAGGTGCAATCACGGGCGTTACGCAGGCCCATGAATCACGAGTTGTACGAGGTATATGAACACGCTTATATAGTGAAGGTAACACAGAGTGGCAGGCTAGAGTGGGCTAGACATGTAGCCAGAATGCCTGATGAGAGAGACGCCAAAACTATTCTCAGTAGAGAACCAGAAAAAGTTGCCGACTATGTGGTAGGCCTCCCACTCGGCGAATGTGCATAACATAATCTAATACTTTCTCACGAACATAATCTAATACCTTCTCACGAACAAGTGTGAGGTGATCGATAGGTCGAAACAATACTACGATGAGCACCTTAACGGCGATGTAGCAGAGGACGACGACAAAGTGGCAGTAAATCTTCGTGTATGCGCGGGTAACGACAGAGTTCAAAGAGACGCGGGGACCTCTAAGAGATAAAAGAGGAAATCGACCGCTGACCATTTCTTCAGCGAGCTGTTGAAACACGGCAGCGAAGCACTGAACAGGCATGTCCAAACCCACCACACCACTTGCGTGTGTGTTTTAGGCGATGCCATGGAGGGTATTTTCATTGCCCTTCAGTGCTTATACAAAACGGAAACCCACAGTGTTCTAAATAAAACAGCCCTTCAGAGGCTTCAGCAAACACATGCCCGAGTGTTCCCGAATTCGTGAGACCTCGGAAGCCCGCTTGCTAAAACGTGTTTTCTCAAACGCATCATGTTTACAAAAGTACATATGAAAAAAATATTGCAGGTGGTTGTATGCAATGACTACCGTCAAGCTTTCCAATATTACAACATTGTCGATAGTGTTTTTTCCAGTGTTTTGTCTTTAGCTAGCGACGGAGGCTAATACGATTAGCCTTGCGTGGTGTGTTTGTTAGCAGATGAGCCCCACGCGCTTTGGTGTGCTGTGTTTTCCCCATGCCTGGCACTGACTAAGGCGCCATACTACGTTATTGACAAGATTTGGTGGAAGAGTTAATGAACGAGGCAGTGTGTTCCATCTACAAAAAGAGTATCAAGGTGGATTGCAGCCAGTAAATCATGCTCCTGAACGCCACCTACAAGGTACTTTTGCAGATGATTTTGCAAGGGAGTTCGTACCAGGTGGGGTTCATGTGTGCCCGTGCACCCACGGATCTAATATTCGCGGTACGGCAGGTTCGGTAGAAATGCCTTGAATACAACGTGCCCTCACACTTTAAGACTACGGTTTTCCGGATGAACTAAAATGGCTGAAGTTGACGATGGATGTTGGTGGTTCTAATTTAAGGGATACTCTCGAGTCCCTTCGAGTTTCGAAGAGGGTTACGACGAGGTGATGAACCTTCGTGCTTGCTATTGAACATCGCATTGGAAGGTGCGAAGCGTAGGGAGGGTGTCGACACGAGTGGTACCATATTCAGGAGGTCTTCTAAGCTCGCTGATGGTATTGATATTGTAGCACGAACTTTTGGGAAGATGACGGAAACGTATTTGAGACTGAAGGCTGAAGCCGGGCGGATTTGACTAGCTATAAACACGTCAAATACTGAGTATATCAGAGGAAGAGGTTCCTGAGAAAACAGGTGGAGGTTGACTCTGGTTGACAACGAATTTTGAATAGTATCGAGGTGATATACGAGTTCGTGTATCTGGGCTCACTGGTGACAACGACACCAGCCGAGATATTCGTCGACAGTTGTTATACGACGCGACGCGAGACAAGACACAGCACGTATTGTTCTCACTACATTAAAACATGTGAAAAATTTACCTTTACTCGACAGGTTTTGTGCGTGATACCGCCCATCTTCATGAGAAGAGTCCGACTGGTTACAACTTATTTATACGTTGTACGTTTATGCTACTATATTATCAGCTTTGTTGTGCGGTTCTGCCGAATTACTGATTGTGGCGATTTAAGTGATTTAAGTGAGACGTTTTTCTTATGTTTTTTAGAATTTTCGCGTTTTTACAATTTATTTGGTGGTTCAAAATTACGGTGTAAGAGGCTACACTAGATTCACAGGACGTTGCATTATCAACGGCATGTTTATGTGTTTTGATTCACACTTTCACCTTGCGTCGAGTTCGCCCGATATACACCGAGGGGCAATTCTGGCATGGGATCCGGTATATTCCGGAATGCTCAGCTGGGGGAATTTTGTCCTATAAATTGCATAGCAATTCCCGCAATGAGTTTTCGCCTTTGTGCACGAACATTAAGTCTTTGCAGTGTATTTTTATTGGATTGGTTACTTTGGGGTAGAATGTTGAACTGATCCTTTTTATTTCTTTATTTTCGGCAATTGTGTGGTGATTTGTTGTTTTTCTCGCTAACGTTTGGGTTTCCTCAGGATTTTGTCCACGAATCTTCTGTCGTAACCATTTACTTCCGCTGCTTCTTAAATTTGTTGCTGTTCTTTGGCAAACTCTTCGGCTGCCATTGGCACATTGAACAGGTGGTGAGTCATGGAATAAAAAGCTGCTTGCTTTTTTTCCCCAAAGTGGTTGAAGTCAGACGGTATATAACGGTCAGTAGACGTTGGTTTTCTGTAGGTCCTAAACTTCAATGTGTTATCTTTCTTTCGAGTGATCATCAGGTCTAGGAAGGGCAATTTACCCTCAACTTCCTGCTCTAACGTAAATTTGATTGAGTTGTGACGGGAGTTGGGCTAATCTGACGTTTGAGATGTGATTTTGGTGTGCGAATGTGGGAAGAAATCGATTTCATTCCAACTGGATTTTTGTGGATCTTCGGCAGGCAATATAAGTATTTGACAGTAGTCTGCTGAAAAAAAAATAAAAATTAGAGTCAACTCTACAAAATATTTGATTTGTTCAACCAACTGACAAACTTGCGAGATGGTTCGCAAACTCAAACAATTCTTCTACGCTCGAGAAGGACCTGATTGCAGCTGTTATAGGTTCGTTGAATCCAAATGATGTTCGATAGAATGCGGTGTGTAGTAGGTCAGTTGATCGTAAGGTACGTTGAGAGGTACGGACATTTAGCTGTAACTGGAGCGTCGGTGAATCTATTTCGTCGTTCAATATTTTCGCAACAGATGCTGCTTGCTGGATTTTGCGACGCGACGTTCTAGAGTGTCAAGGCCAAGTAATCGACAGCAATCAGGATACGGAGGGAGATTTTCCGGATCACGCCAGGGTAGATCACGTAATCCAAGTCGGAAAAATCTCTTTTGAACACGTTCGGTCCGCAAACACCAAGTTAACTGATGAGAGTATCAAATCAAGCTACAATTTTCAAGTAGTGGTCGTACTAGAGAACAATACAAGGCTTTGAAGCAGTGAGGGTCTTTGGAGGCACGGCCAATTTTTGCACTAAAACCCAGTGTCGCCTTAGAAAGTAAGCTGGTATGATGTAGATGGTAAGGGAGTTTAGCGTCAAGCAGTATACCAAGGTCTCAAGTTCATCAATGGAATAGAATCGTGTTAAAAATACGGTGGAATGTCATGACGTTACATTCATCCACATTATCCAATACTAATTACTAGCAGGTTTCTATGGCACCAATAAACGAAAACATTCAACATATCCTGCAAACGACGACAATCATCGATTGTATGGACTACCAGATACAGCTTTTGATCATCCGCGTAATACAACTTACAGCAAACTTTTAACCGAAGCATTGCATCATTAACTTGCAGTGCGAAAAATAAAGGCCCCAAATTACTACCTTGCGGGACTCCCGATTTATTTGTGAATTGCGA
The DNA here is from genome assembly GCF_029784165.1 of Wyeomyia smithii. Lineage (NCBI taxonomy): Eukaryota > Metazoa > Arthropoda > Insecta > Diptera > Culicidae > Wyeomyia > Wyeomyia smithii. The sequence continues at coordinate 146,072,051 of NC_073694.1, read as the reverse complement.
CGAAACACAAAAACGAAACTTCACACACAATATCCTTCCACATGAATATAAACTTAACCATTCCACAAATGGATGCAATGCTCCCAACCGTGAAATTTTGCGCAATAATATGCTATGGTCAATACGATTGGAAGCTGCCTTCAAATCAGTGTAGATGACATCAATTTGCGCTCTTTGTTCGATATCCAGGATCCAGGTATATATGATAGTTCTTGGAAGGTATGCTATTCCAATCGATGCATTAGTGTTAGTAAGCGTTAAGAAGTAGTGAGTTTTTCTAATTTTGTATGGGGTTGAAAATGATTTTGCATTTCAAGCTGAACTTCCACGACATACTTTCCTGAAAGTTAAGAGAAATGATGTTGAAATATATTTTTTCTATGAAAAACATGTTCTGAATAAAGTAATGTATGTTGTTTTCAATTATTTTTTTTTGGTAACCTATTCGCATTTTGCTCTTATTTCTGTATTCTAATAGCACTACTAAATAAAACCACTTGTCTTGAGTTATGATAATGAATATGATTATGCTCGACTCATAGACAAGCAATGAAATTGTCCAGGAAAATAACGAACATCTTGAAATGTTGTTTAGTAGACAGTAATGCCGCTGGTGTCACTAGCATGCACACTCATTAGCAAAGACAAAAACCGTTATTACGAAAATTCGTTGTTTAGGTCACATTGTGGCGCAAAAGTGTAACGTTTCAAACAAGGACGAAGATTTTTTTCAGGTTTTTTTTCCAAAAAGACACGTCTGATTGTTTGTGCTCAAACTATAACATAACGTTTGCGGTAAAAGAAATGGAGAAGAATTGTCGATTTTTCATTGGCTTACCTTTACACGCACTGACGCAACTACGCATATTTACCCATGAGTCAGCAGAAAAATTTTGACAACTCTTTTCAGAAATATGTGCGTTCAAAGAACGGTACCCCGTCGCGTCGAAAACGGACATCGTGCGGCAGTTCATGGACACCGGACACGCCTGCTTCGGCATCTACAACATCCTGGCACTGCACAGTGGTTTAAAACGCTAAAAACGTGATCGTCGGCCTTTTGAGTATGAAAATGCCATTTAAATGCTGAAGTGTATTTGACAAAGTTTTTGTAAATCTTAAGGCGCATCTTTTGATGAAAATAAATTTTTGATTAATTCACCTGAAAGTGAGATAATATTTTTATTTTTTGTTTACTTATCAAATCAAGACGAAGTCTTGAGCAAAGTTATGGACAATCTTATGTAGAAAAACTTTGCTGAAGACACTTTTGTTCTATCTCTTGAAAATCGACCACATACAGGTAGTTTTATAAACAGACATTCTTAAAGTTTCTTAAAATCGAAAAATGCCAAATAACCTTTTCTGATGTGTTTTCAGAGGCCTACTATGTTCTAAATATTTATTCATATTTAAAAAACACATCATTCTGCCGAACATACCTTGGGAAAATTTTCAACTTCCTCATAGGGTTTAGAACATTTTAGATAAAAAAATGCACTTTTTCAAAATAAAATTTCTCGAAAAGCTGCAAAACCAATAGTCTTTACTCGAAAGATGGGGATTAGTACTAGCTTCCCCAGGTGGTTTCACTTTCTTAAAGACTTGGATGTGGGTGAAATAAATTAGTTTTTTTGGTTTTTCGGTGTTTTTCATGTTTTTTTCTTCGAAGATGTACAGAATAGATACTTTTTTTTTTTTAATTTTGTTCATACGGAGGAATCTCGGTATGGATTAGGTACCTCCGTATAGACAAAATAAAAAAAAGGATATCTATTACTGAGCTGACATCATCTATCCAAGATTCAAGCATTGGAAAAACGGCAAGGAATGTTGCTAATTTTGTTGAAAAAAACCTTGGCATTTGCACACACTACTGACATAACAGTTATTTTCGAAAAAAATCAACTTTTTTCTATTTTTATGTTTTCCAGATAATGTACTGAGCCGTAAATATAAATGCTTTTCTTACTTTTTAATTATGAATCAGAAATCGTTTCGATTCTGTGCATCTTCGAAGAAAAAAGAAACATGAAAAAACGCCGCAAAACAAAAAAAAACTAATTTTTTTCACCCACGCCCAAGTCTTCAAGAGACTGCAAGAAACTAATGAAACCACCTGGGAAAGATAGTACTAATCCCCATCTTTCGAGTAAAGACTATTGTTTTTGCAGCTTTTCGAGAAATTTTATTTTGAAAAAGTGCATTTTTTTATCTAAAATGTCCTAAACCCTATGAAAAAGTTTAAATTTGCCCAAGGTATGTTCGGCAGAATGATGTATTTTTCAAATATGAATAAATATTTAGAACATAGTAGGCCTCTGAAATCACATCAGAAAAAGTTATTTGGCATTTTTCGATTTTTAGAAACTTTAAGAATGTCTGTGTATAAAACTAACTGTATGTGATCGATTTTCAAGAGATAGAACGAAAGTGTCTTCAGCAAAGTTTTTCTACATAAGATTGTCTATAACTTTGCTGAAGACTTTGTTTTGATTTGATAAGTAAATAAAAAAATAAAATTTTTATCTAACTTTTAGGTGAATTAATCAAAAATTTTACTGCATCGAAATATGCCCATTTAGATCTTCAAAAACTTTGTCGAATACACTTCAGCATTTAAATGGCATTTTTATACTCAAAAGACTGACGATCACGTTTTTCGCGTTTTAAACCACTGTGCACTGTTGGATAACAATCAGAGCATTTTTCCTTTAATGCCCGGTTCCGGACGGTTGCAACCGTGAGCGACAAGAAGCTCCAAAGGATGCTGAAGAGGAAGACCGAGGAAAAGGTGGTCGGTGCAACCGGCCGAACATCGAAAAATTATCTGGTGAACATGAACATACATGTCAGGAAGCAGCATGTCAGTTCACTAGTCTCGAAGCTACAGGCAATAACGCAGATGGTCAGTCGATTTTCCCAATAAATCCCGGTGGTGATGGTGATGAAACCTTTCGCACCCTCAATGGCAACGACTGTCAGGGCGATTCGTATTTCACTTCCTCCACGAAGGAAGTGAGTACCGAGGTTAAGAGAGAAGGGGATGTCGAAGCTGCTCTGCTTTCGCTTCGGACTGACCGTGAACAACGGAATTTTATAGCATGAAGTGCCTGCTGGAAGTTGCGTTGTTCATCAAGAAATACTATAAGCGGCCCTCGACACGAAGCGATCGTTAGAGGAGATGAAAGCGCTGAAAATCGATGTTGTACCCAAGTTGGGGAATGTCCCAAGTTGCCCCCCATCGTATTTCTGGGCAACCCTGAAGCCTAAGATTTACTCCAACAATTTTGACGCGAAAACTGAGGAAGAAATGATAAATAACATGAAGATAGAACCTAAAAACATGCCTACACGCATGTTTTCGTCCGCCATGGCAAATATTCTGGTTAACTACCGAAAGCCCGCATGCAAGGGCGTAGAATTTTTTGCGAGTAAGCTAACATATTTACCTTCCATGAAATATTTATCAAACTCCATTATCTGTCTTAGTTATTTTGTTACCATCATCCGAAAACGTCCATTTTTACCGCATACGTTATTTTAGCATGTATTTAAACTGGAGATTCACTTGTCAATAAAAAAATCAAAACAATATTATCCGAGTTATCCCTAAAAATTTTCCGAACTCCGGAGGACACACAAACATTTTCATAACGAGTTTTGTTTGTATGGATGAACTTGTGTAAGATACAATAAATGTTGCCTACCTTCTAAGAGCTAACATTTATATTTGGGTTCAAGTCAACAAAAGAGATGAAAGTATTGAAAACCTGGGGAAAAATAATTTCTCTTATCTTGGTCTTTTTGAAAAATCCTAGCCTAGCGGTTTACTATTGATATTGGGGCTTATTACGGATGTCACCTCACGGTGAGAACGAAGTGAAAAAATCTCACGGTGAAAAAAGACGCGTGCAAATCAAATGGGAATCACTTTTACCGTGCCTATTACGGTTGTCATCTCACCGTGAAGTGACTCCCGTAATAAGCCCCATTGTCATTGGTACTGTTGCGTGGGGCATATTTTGACTTGCGAGGCTGCTTTGGACAATGCAGTTTTGACATGTTTCTATCAAAAATACATTTTCAGCTTGTACATTATCTACTGAATGTTCAATACATAGTATTGAAACATAATATTTTCCACTCCATTTTTGTTCCAAATATGATGGCCATCAGCATAAGTTTTATTAGATTTGAGTTAAAGATTGTTATTTTTGTAAAAATATTGGAGGTGATCAATTTTTATCAGTCATATTGCATGGTTATGTTTGTCAATAATTCCTTGAAATACATCATAGTTTCAGGCAAACATAATATGAGTTAAAATTACATTAGGTTACAAAACATGACAAAGTGTCAAAAGAAGCCCATATATTTACATATTTACTTGAGATGACAACGCCTGAGTCTTGGAAAATATTCAAACCTAACAGTCGCTTCTGCCTGATCTACTATTCGGTCTGAAATTGTTCAAACTGAAGCTCTAAGCCTGTCGATAAAAAAGTAGACTTATTAAACCCGCTGTTTACTCAATGAGGAGCTCCGCAAAAATAAGGAAAAATATATTAAAAATAATGAATCGTTTAACCACCACAGTTCCACGTTTTGCTGCGATTCGTTTGAACAGTTTCTATTTTCTCACGTAAACACTTGTTCTTTAACTCACTCATACTGTCGGGGTGCTTCCGGCGATTTTTGTTTTTTTCGTTATGCAGCAGTAGGAAGTAGGTAGGTTTTACAACGTGAGTGAACCACCGGAGTCTAAATCACTTTCTTGTGGTTGTATTTAGTGACAACTGTAGGCCCACGGACAAAGGCTTTGTCCTTTGTTGTAGCTGTCACGTCTTGTGTTTGTGTCTGAAATGGGATGTAGATTTATGCTGAGTACACTTTGTGAACAGCCGCCCCCGGCCAGGAAACGGAAGCATACTGGTTGCATATTGTCTCGAAGTCTGTGCGGAAGAAAGCAAGCCAGCAATGACATCGAATGCCTTATAGCGAGCAATCTGCTGTTCTAGCGCAGTGCGAACAGACAACCACTTGTTTAGGAGTGGTTAGAAGGCCGAGTGTGGCTTTTTACTGCCGAACCATCAACAGCTTCAAACACCGTTGAGTTAGGCTTGCTGGAAAGGCATTGCAGAGACTATTCAATCAATTCTACTGTTCTTCTACCGTGCTTTGCAACACGTTACCCAGGAGCTTCGTAGTTGCTTCCTCCCTGAACTATGATGTTAAAATATTAAAATGTTAGTGTGAAATACTATTTAGTATGCAAATCTTGCATGATTCTGCAAAAAACGTGCAGGAGCAGTAATTTGTTTGTGTTGTATTGAATTCTTTCGGATGTTCCGACGTGGAGTAAATATAAAGATTATGAAACTGATGGTAGAATAAAACAACTCGAAAAAAGCATCGATGGAATTTCAAATGGCAAATGCTAAGTTTTGCAGTGAAGCCTTTGTGCAATCATCTGCTTTCGAAATGCAATCTGTAGGCGAGCTCGAAATGATTCAATATATCGACATAGCGGTGCATATATGTAAATTAAACAACTATTTGCGCCACTTAATCTGCGCACGCATCAGCTCTCTTCTCGAATGATGAGCAGAGCGAGACCTTACAGCGAATGTGCAAGCCTAGGAATCACACAGTGCTAACGATGTTTGCAACTTGCATCAAACACGAAACTGTGGCCAAATAACCTCTTGCCTTTTTGCTTTCTAGACATCTCGATCTAGGGTAGTGACTGTGCTCCGTTCAATGATTCCCACCGCATGGTTTTTCAAGGGTTTGCAGCATTTGTATGAAAAAGAGTGAATTCAACGAAGCTGTTCTCTTACCAAACATGCCAGTTAGGTCTTACGCGTAACTTGGTCACATACATTTTCAACAACACTTTTAAGAAATTCTAGACGCAACGAAATAATAAAGTTTACCTACTATCTTACTTTCTTGGGAAAAATAATGCAGTGATAGTACAGTTTCAATAGGCTGAATTATTAAGAAAGTTTACTTCTCATTCTTACTTTGCACGTACACGACTCAGACTGGAGCAAATGCTTTAATTCATACACTCTGTACTCTAGTTTTGATCACTCTATTCCTACCAGAACGCAACCTTTCAAACGGACTATTTTAGATTGCTTTCAAGGCTGCACTGCAAAGCCGTTAACCAGGCTGTGAATGTATCTTCGTTTGAAAGTAGGTTAATCGGCTATTTGGGATTGAAGCCGCCGAACACTAGCGTTATTACAAAATCCATGCTCCGAAGAATGGAGATCGCGAGAATGTGCACGGCTACAGCTGGGTTGTCAATAATTAACACTTAATACGTAAACTAAGAATTCCGCATGCATCGATTTGGTTTACAATAAATATCTAGCCTCTGTCGAATTTACAAAAAAACGAAAGTGAATGGGTTGTCGTCCTAGAACGTACGGCTTTCTGCCTTCCTGATTACGCCTCACACCTCTACACAGATTTGAGGAAAACGATTAATCTGTTAGATAGTTAGTTCGAAACAATTAAACTAGAAGGTAAAAAACGGACTGGTTTTATCAATACAGATATAAAATCCTTTTATAATAGTGCTATGCCTAAAAGTAACAGCCGTTAGCAACAACGACCAAGATTATCCAGTTTCAATTATTTCACAACATACGGTTGGTTCGTCGTTCTTGACATTTGACTTGAACCATCTTATCCGCAGCTAAATTTATACGGACCTGACGAGGTCATTTTTAGCATATTAAGTAAGCGAAGCACAGACCAATTGTAAACAGAGCTTAAGATTATTAGTTTAAAAAAACTTTCATTTTACATAATAGCATTCATGATATTTGAGATGAAAGCTATAAAAGTCTGCAAAAGGTGCGCGATGCTTGAAAGTCTGTAGATTTATCTACTTCTCTGATTGCAGAAATAAATACAGAACACTGATTTGAATGAAACTTCACACGCGTACCTGACTCGACAAACTTACACAAAATTAGACTTAATAGAAATTTTTTAAAAGGGCATATGCATTTTGGCATTGACCTTGCATGTCTCAAAGCAAAGCAAAGCCTTGGTGCTACATTCCGATTCGGAACTCGACCTTCTGTTTATTATATACAGACTTCGCAGCCAACAGTTAAATGTACCGGACGGGTCTAGCGCTTCGATCCTACTGACACTAACAGTCTCTCCCACAGTTTAGTTCTTAAAATTATCGAAAAACTAAGCTAAAATGTGTTATAACTTTGTGAAGAAAAGGCCTGGAGATGTGTGGCCTTAAAAAAACGTGTGTTTCTTCAGAACAACGTTTTCTTTTAAAATGTAACTAACTAAAGTTGAGTACAAAAAACTAACCATTAAGTAACTTTTATAGAATATACTCTGTAACTCTGTACCCAATGAACATAGAAATTTTGTGTGATCAGCAAAGTTTCATGTTTTTGCACGTTCTAAAGCTTTACCGAATAAGCCATTTCTCTATTTCTTAACACAAAAAGTTAGTATTTTTTATATGTGAAAACCTACTGTAACGTATGCTCGACGTACTCTAAAATAGGTGGGTTGGGACAAATGGAACCTAAAGGAGTTTATTTCAAGGAAAAGTATTGACATCAAGATTCCACTTGCCCCTTTTTAACCTATACGTTCTAGAAGTTATCGGAATAATAAGCTATAATATAATATAACTTTGTAAGGAAAAGTCCTGGATACATATTGTCTTTGGCAAAAATGTGTGTTTTATGTGCCCCAACAATTCCTTCGAACAATACTTTCGTGTAAAATGATGAATTCTAAATAAACATTGAATTTGACTAATTTTATTATATTTTTGAATTTTAATATTTCCCTTAATTTTTTTTTTAATGAAACTCAAACAAAATTTTTGGTAACAAGGCCAAAACTGAGAAACGAAAAATAGTTTTTTTTTATCGAAGGTTAAGTTTAAGCGCATTGTTTTATTGGTGGTGGGTTTCCTCTTTAAGCTTTACCTTCAAGACATTAAATTGGTCCGAGTTCATGGAAGCAAACATTAGTTGACGTGTTGATACGAGGGGTTTCAAAAGTATTTACATTGACTTTGATTTAAAGGACATCATATCTTATCTTGACTTCTTTGCCTAACGTGCTTACACGTCGGTTCATTGTACATTAGAGTGTCCTAAAAAAATCGATGTTGAAAATATCAAGGTGCTCAGCCCTAAATTGAAAGATAATGTTATTTATAGCATTTTTGTAGAACATTTTGACTTTCTAAAAAATTGTTTTCAGGTTGCCGAAACGTGATTTATGAAAAATGACTTTTTTAAGCTAAACTCACTCTTTTGCACTTTTTTCAATTCTGTTCGATTCCTAATTTTTTCCATATTTTTTTTTGTGGGGTTGTTTTTGAATATTTTGCATGGTTCAGTTCAGCATTGCATTCAGTTTTTCGACTCCCAGAGCCCATTAAACATCACAAAAAATATATTTTTTCTAATAATTTTTCGATAATACCTTTCAAAACACAAATGAAAAAAAATTTTGAACAAGAACTGAAATTTTCATTGCAAAGCGGGATTTACGACGAAAATTGACATGAAAAAAGATACTTGATATCTTATCTGGGAACTGAGATATTGGCATTCCTCGTCGAGTCCGGTGAAGGGAACTATCGACGAGAGAAGTTTACTGTTGAGCGTGACTTGGTTGTTGAACCCAAACGGGTTGCGTCATCTACAGCGTCGACCAGCAAGGTGATCCTCCTTATAGTGGATTCAGGGGCGAGTGAATACATGGTTGGAGACGATGCAGTTATGAAAGACTGCTGGGCTGTCTGTGTAGTTTCAACTGCAAAGAATGGTGAAGTGCTAGTAGGTCGGAAGAGAGGAGTAGTAAAATTGAGAAGTATTGTTTTAAAGCCGGAGAAAATAAACAGATACACATTCTACGGTGTGCTTATTATTTCAAACTTGCAATATAATCTCCTAGCCGTATCTAGACTTGTTTCCGCTGGTAAATGTGACTCTTTCGATGATCGCGGCGATAGCCGAGAGATAAGGAGAAGTTATTGTTTCTGGAAAAAAGTCGGTGGTCTTTTCGTTCTCAATTTGATGATTGATGTGGACGATGATGAAATTGCTTGTGTTGCTAAGGTCGATAGTGCAATTCAGCTTTGACATATGAGACTAGGGCATTTGGGCTATAAGAATATAGAAAAATTGTTTTCTCAGCGAATGGTTGATGGTTTAACCTTAGGAAAACAATCACACGCTCAGGGGAAGCAGAGTTTATGGCATTCTTGTGTTGTTGGAAAACACACAAGAACATCATTCAAAAATATTAGTGTCCGACCAACCAGACCATTGGTAATCATACATTCTACCCAATGAGTAACGAAACATATGACGGATGTAGATAGTTTGTTGTTTTCATTGATGATTTCAGTGAAATCACGCATTTTGTTGTTGTTTGTCTGATACGCCACAGTAATGAGGAGCTGGGAAAGTTTAGAGAGTATGAAGCTATGGTTTCTGCTCACTTTAATTCCGAAATCTTAAAGTTTGTTTAGGATAATGGGGGAGAATATTATGGGAAAAATTTCAGAAATTCTGTGTCAGGACGGGAGTTCAAAAGGTTCCAACCTGTCCATATACTCCACAACAAAATGGGGTGAGTGAGATAATGAATCGCACTCTTGTAGATAAAACGAGAGCGATGCTGAATGAAAACAATTTGCCTTAGAAATTATGGGATGAAGCAGTTTTTTTTTCTGCAAATGTGACCAATCGGTTCCATACTCGAAAATTGAAGAAGTTGAAAACACCTTTAAAAATGTGGTTTGATACGAAACTAAGATAAAGTTGTTTACGAATCTTTGGACGCTTGGCATATGGGCAGGTACCAAGAGAAAGATGTAAGAAGTTGGACGATAGAAGTAGAAGATTGACTTTTGTCGGATATGCCGGATGTCGACTTTGGGATGAAGAGTCTGGAAGGATAATCATCTCAACCCGATCAGAAAAACGAAACAAAAATATAACAGAGGCTGTTAGTTTGTTATGTCAAAAACCTTTCAGGTTGTGTTTTAAATTAGATCCCGTTAGGTGTTAAAATAACAGAAAATATAACAACAAATATTCCACTAACATCAAACCCATATCAAACTCTGTTACTAACGAATCAGTTTTCTAACAAAATTAGATAGCATATAGAACACTATAATAACAACCATTGTTATAAACAACAGGTTTTGATAGAGACGAAAAAAATGTCAGATTTGTCTCAGAACAACATCATTTCAGGATTTGTTTTTATAACTCTTTTAGATACAATTTTGTTATCAAAAGCATATGGGAAAATACAAAATCGTATCAAATTATTTAAATTGTATCTCGTGTTGATAGAGTTTTGTAATCTTTTAGTTATACTCTTCTGATCAGGAAGAGATGAGGTTTTTGATGAAAGCCAATATGTTTTTCGGGATACGCAAGATTCTGGTAGCAAGGTTGAAGACTTTTACCAGAATTTCGTATGACACAAGTGACACCGTTGGCTTCGTTCCACTCCAGGACATAATTTGAATAGTGGTAAGAAGCTAGATCCGGCCAGAAGATCATAGGTCCTACGTGTTGCTTCAACAGAGGAGGCAGACGCTTTTGTAGATACTCCTTGAGGTAGATCTTCCCGTTCACAGTCTAGTTAGTCACAAACGGCGCACTCCTATAACCACATAAGCAGATCGCTTGCCAAATCAGGTATTTTTTAGCAAACTTTGAAAGTTTTTCCTTTTTACTTTCTTTGGAACACCAAACTTGAGCAGTGAAGAACAGTAGCCCCGGAAGTTGCCAGAAGTCCGTCTTGACGTAAGTCTCATCATCCATGATGAGACAATGAGGCTTTGACGGAATTGTTGCTGAGTACCCTTGGAAAGTTGATGAGCGGATTGGTGAACCGGTTGGAGACCTGAACGAATAGTGGAGGCACATCCGTGTTACGGTCAGCAATACAGCGTGAGAGGTGTTGGGTACGACACGCAACACGCGGCTGCGGGCAACAGATGAGGGAGAGTTATCGAGTGTCTAAAGTTACTTCAAAGTGCAGAACGAAACCACGTGCAACGTTAGGGAAGGGAACAACAATTCCAGGAGTTGTCAAACGACGTAGAGGACAGATTCGTCGACAGAAACAGCAGAGAAATTGAGGAGGATTGACTGTGGATCCGCTAAGCTTGAACGTCAGTCAGGAAAGCTTGTAAACAGCTAAAAACCACGAAACATCTGGAGAGGATGGCCTCCCAGCCCGGATTTTCAAAGCAAGGAGTGCTAGCTGCTAACGACGTACAATCGATCAGTTCATCTTAAAAGTTTGGGCCGAAGACAAACTACCGGTGGACTGATTGCAGTAGTTGATGAACTTGGGTACCTTCGTACTCTAGTGACGTGTGACAACGATGTTAGTCGTGGAGCGAAGAAATGGATAGCAACCGCAAACAGGACCTTTAATGGTTTTTATAGTTAGCTTAGATCCTACAGCTTACACGTCTGCACGAAATTCGCGCTCAACAGGACGCGGATTGTCTCAGTGGTGTTCTAAGATCAAGGGTGCTGGTCGATGAGAGCGACCGAGCACTTGGAGCCTTCGAGCGTAGGATTCTGCGTTCAATACTTGGCGGGAAACTAGTGAATGGAGTGTGACGCAGGCATATGAATTACGCGATGTATCAAGCATCCCGTGTTCGTAGCCTAGGTCTTTGCCGATTGATCCGTTTCGTATTTCTAAATTCGTTGTTCGTGGTTGAAGAAAAGTTTCGGTATGCTACCTTACCAGGGTCGCGATACCTACATCCTGCTGATGGGGCTGCCATCTTAGGTGTAGCTGGCGGGATACAGCATTCCATAATTTAGCCGCCCGCTTCGGGTCAGACGCTGTTGTACGCCGCCCCTATGGGGATACAGTTGCGTACGACCTCCTTCCCAGTAAGCATACGACCATAGTTTCCACCGGGGGTTGGTTACTGGATTGCCGCTAAGGTTACTCGTATTCCGGTCGGCACCACGTGGAGGTTGGGATAGGAGTTGCTGGACAGAGGTGAATGGCCGCATTAGGGTCTCAAGTTACACGTGCCCAGCCATTTGCCAACCAACGGACCAACGGAGCTGGATCAACGGATCGCAGAACAGCAGAAGGAGTGGAAGATTTAAATGGGCTGCGGAGCACATCCCTGTCACGAACGTCATCCCCTTACATTTTGCTTGAAGCCGTTTTTCTCTGGCTATCTGGCTCGGTTATACGTCAAAAGGTTGTCAGTGTTTGCGAAACAGCCGAATAAGCTCCGTCCATGCGAGATTGACTGTTGCTGCAAGCGGTGTGCAGAAATGCAAAAAGCGAAGAACGACTGTTTCGTTTTGAACGTTTTATGGATTTTGTGCAGGACATAAATGGTCACGTTCAAACATGTTTCAACCTTCAACACGTTCTGGAAAGCCCTACATTCAACATTGTTAGGAGCACGTAAAAAATCCGTACAGTAACACATGCGGCCCAATGAACGAAGCTTATGATCATATTTTCAACACTAGCGCCATCATCATCAGCGGCGGCTTCAAGAAACAGTTGTCATGACATCGGTCTGCATCCACGGCGCCATCGAAACGACTGCGAGAGAGGTGGTAGGTACGACGCGTGGAAGACAGCCTAATGGCTGGTTCGAAGCCGAGTGCCAGAGAGCGACAGATGAGAAGAACCGTGCCAGGAGCCGCTTGCTCACTGCGGCTACGCGTCAGAACAGAGAGAGATACAGGGTGGCAAGAGCTGCCGAAAATAGAACCCACCGTCGGAAGAAGCGCGAGAACGAGTAGCAGGTGCTCGCCAGCGCAAAGGACAGCTATGCTAAAAACAACGTGCGGAGATTCTATAGAACTGTCAACAGAGTCAGAAGCAGGAATTTCCTTGTGCCGGTCATGTGTAATGACAAGGACGGCAACCTGCTTACTAATAAACCGACAGCCAGGTTGGAAGGAGCATTTTCTGGCGCTATTGAACGGTGAGGAGCCGGATGAGCAGAGCAGGAACAGGATGACGCTTATGAGTGACGAACAAGCTGTGGAGCCACCATCACAGGAGGAGGTGAAAAAGGCGATTAGTGAGCTGAAAAACGGCAAGGCCGCTGGGAAGGACGGTATCCCGGCCGAACTTCTAAAAGCGGGAAGCGAGCGGCTGTACTATGCGATCTATCAGATTATACTAAGGATCTGGGCGGATGAACAAATGCCGAATGACTTTTTGGAAGGCCTCATATGCCCTATCTATAAGAAGGGCCATCGATTGGATTGTGGCAACTATCGAGGCATAACGTTGCTCAACTCCGCATATAAAGTGCTCTCCTGTATCCTGTTCTTCAGATTGAGACCGTTAATGGAATCCTTTGTTGGCGAATACCAGGCTGGTTTTCGGCAGTGGCGTTCCACGATGGATCAAATATTCACCCCGCGACAGATCCTCGATTAGTTCCGGGAGTACAACTTACCGACTCACCATCTGTTGTGGACTTCAGGGCGGCATATGACTCAGTGAAAAAAAACGAGCTGTGGCAGATGATGCTGGAACACGGTTTCCCTACGAAACTAATTAAGCTGAGGCGTATGACGCTGTAGGGATCAAAATCGTGCGTGCGGATAGCTGGCGAAACATCAGCCGCATTCGTAACGTTGGATGGACTAAAGCAGGTGGATGCGCTCTCCAACTTACTGTTTAATATCGCTCTTGAGGGTGCAGTACGAAGAGCAAACGTGGAAAGAAACGGTACGATCATTTCAAAATCTCACATGCTTCTTGGTTTTGCGGACGACATCGATATCATCGGTATCAACCGTAAGGCCGTGGAGGAGGCCTTCGTACCTTTTAAGAGGGAAGCAGCGAGATTGGGACTTGTCATTAACTCTGCCAAAACGAAGTACATGGTAGCTGGCAGAGAGCGAAGTGGTTGACGAATTCGTTTATCTTGGAACACTTGTGACATGTGACAACGATATGAGCCGTGAAGTGAAGCGACGAGTTGCAGCTGCGAACAGAGCCTTCTACGGACTACGTAACCAGCTAAGGTCCCGTAGTTTGCAAATTCTCACACAACTAGCACTGTATAGGACGCTGATACTCCCGGTGGCCCTTTGTGGACATGAAGCATGGACGCTGAAGGAAGCTGATCGACGAGTGCTCGGAGTTTTTGAGCGTGAAGTTCTGCGATCGATACTTGGCGGTAAACTAAAAGATGGAGTGTGGCGCAGACGTATGATTCACGAGTTGTACCAGGTATACAAACATGCTGATATAGTGATGGTAATACAGCGGGGAAGGCTTCAGCAAGCTGGATATGTAGCCAGGATGCCTGACGAGAGAGCCGCCAAAACTATCTTCAGTAGAGAAGAGGCCGTCGGCTCCGTGGTAGGCCTCGCACGCGGTGGATGTGCGCGGTGGAAAAAGATGCACGATCTGCTGGTGTACGAGGAGACTGGAGAACGGCTGCCCAAGGCAGAAGAAGCTGGACATCTCTGATTCGTTCGGCCCTAGACCGGTGAACGGTCCGTTAGCCAACAAAGTAAAGCAAGTAAGTAAAGTAAGTAAGTATCAAGCATTCCAACAAGCTAATGACATATGGCAGGGTACCGTAGGCTGACCACAAGACAGAGAGGACCCGACGGAAGTCAGCGACTCCGTGGCAGACCCCATACTCGTTGAATGTGCGATATGGATGAAGATGAATGGCGATTGTTAGGGGCGATTGGAGAAGACTAGTCAAAGATCGAGTTATGTGGAGACGTATTCTAGTTTCTAGAGAGCAGAGCATGGGAGGACCGAATTACATGTAAGTACTTTAATGTTATCAGAACAAGATTATAATGTTTTGCATAGACATATTTGTATATTTCACCCATTTTTTTTTTCAGCAGAAACTGATGAATTTATGAAATCATCTATACATATAAAAGATGAGTTTTGTTTGTCTGTCTGTTTGTCTGATCCGTATAGACTTTGGAACCACTGAATCGATTGACATGTAATTTTGTAAGCAGGTTTTTGGGGCCGCGGAAGCTTATTATGATATTTTGAGACTCCTCCCTTTTCTGGACATACAAATTATACATGGTTTGACAACCCTCCCTATTTTTGAAGGAAAGGGATGGTTGGAAAACAGCCGAGAGTGACCAAATGCCACCAAATATGAGTATTTCCATAATTGTGTTGATGCACAGAAGCCGAAAATCAGCCTCAGATACTATTATGAATTCCAAGATAGCGACTTCCGCTTTCTGGGAAACAGCTCAAAATGACCGAATAACGCTCAGAGGCCTGAATTGACTCCACGTGCCGTTTTTAAATCTAAGATGACGACCTCCTGTCTTTGAAAGTGATCAAATCCCATAATTGTGATGATGCATAGAAGTCAGATATCGACTTTAGACACCATTTTGAATTCTAAGACGGTGACTTCCGGTTTCTGGAAAACAACCCAAAAATGCCAATTACCACGCAATACGGATATCTTTGAAACAAGAATGATGTACAGAAGCAAAAAATCGACCCAACACCATTTCAATAAGGGTATTTCCGTAATGTGACGATGCATAGACACCAAAAATCAACCTCTCATATCATTTTTAATTCCAAGATGGCGACCTCCGGTGTCTGGAAAATAACCGAAAGTGGTGACGCACAGAAGCCTATTATCGAGCTCAGATACCATTTTGAATTTTCTAAGACGGTGACTTCTGGTTTCTGGAAAACAGCCAAAAATCACCCTATACCACTCAAAGGCCAGAAAATGACTGCCCGCGTCATTTTTAAATCCAAGTTAACGACTACCTTTCTGTGAAATAATCTGAAAATGTCCGATTGTCATCCAATATGGGTGTTTTTAGAATCGAGGTGATGTACAAAAGCTGAAAGGCATGGATATTTTCATTCTGATAAAATCATTTATTTCGAACAATTTTTCTTTTGAATTTGAACTTATCTAATGTCCGATTCATTATGCTTTGGCAGACTATAAACGAATCAGAAGGTAAATCTTTGGATGTAAGTGGAATCAATTTAGAAATCATCTAAATAAACAAAAAATGTGCGGAACGAAGTTTGCCGGAACAGCTAGTCACATATAAAAGTTCAACTGCTCTCGATGTTGCCGTTAAATTGCGCCAAGTTGGCGTTATAGTGTATCATTTTAAGTTTTTTGAAAGGAGCAACTCAAACTGCAAAAAACGGAAAGATTATAGCACAGACTAACAGACGTAACATTGAAACCTAGCTCCTTCGCCACAAAAAAACGATAATTTCAAATTTACAATAGAGTAACAGTCGTCACACGACAACACCGTCTGGGGCACTGTCATGCAATATCATATATATTTCGTGGTTCCTAATTTGACGCATACATGTACGCTAGCGCTGATATCGAAATACTAGACACCGTACACAAATTTCATTCGTAGCATTCAGAAAAATACAACTAGTAGGTATCTCCTCAACAACAGCTACGGTATTTTCAGTCTGTCAGTGCATGAAATATAACCGTCGAAATTTCAATTGCTGTTCAGAGGAATCCATACGTTATTAAAATTCTTCTAGTTTGCTTCAAAAACTCTAAATCCCCTCACCGTACTAAGACATCCCATTTTCCAGTATCAATTGCAAATACCTTCGATGGCAAAACAGAGAAGAACATAGTTATTACTAATGAAATAGTTTGCTATGCTTTCACACTTACGCTCACTGTTCCATCGCATTCAATTATTTTTAAGGCATCCAGCAATAATGACACATTGGAGCAGAGCGGAAAAACAAACCGATAAATTATTTAACGTAATGATTTCATCAGACTATAGACTGGGGACAAGGACAGTAACAAATTTTTAAAATTATTCCTCTAACAGTAATTAACATGATAAATATTCAGTACGTAGATATTTCACAATGAATGCCATCGTAATATATTTTGGCCTGTCAGTCGATGTTGTGCTCGTGATCTACCAGTTTTTTTTCTCCGTTGGTCACTCAACGCCACCGAAGCCAATGACAACTGAATTCGAATATTCACTGCACGGGAAAAGTTAAATCGGCTTCGAGTTATGAGAATTAATATCTATAGCGGAGATTCCATCGACGATGGATGACATTCGACAGAGGGAAGGTTATGTTATGTGAAGGCGTGTAGTGTAACCACCGAAACCAAGTTGCGAGCTGTGAAATATATAACGTGTAATACACAGTTATAATTGTAACTTTTCTCTTGATTCGCATTGGGTTTTTCACGACTGAGCGGTATTTGGTAATTGACATTACGAGTTTTGTGTTTTTTTGTTTAATTTTTGCTGTCAAATTGTCAACATGTATTTTGTGCTGAAGTTTTTCTGGGAGTTTTCAAATGTTTTGTTATCTATGACGCAAGTCAATGCAATAAGATTTCTGTAAAAAATATGAAGTCCAGAAAGTCTGACAGATGTATTTTTTCATCCATCTACATGCACAATGTTCTTCTATACTGCAAACTAGTGCCCTCTGCTCTTCTCGGGCACGATATACACAGTGAGGGCTGTCAGAGCAACATACCAGCTGCTTGAGCCTTGAAGCCGGGAAAGCGCTTCGGAATCTTGTTAGTGCTACATCATAAAGGAGCATCATGAACATACCATGCACAATTCAATTTCACGTTGCTGTAAATTGAACCAGCGTTGGTTCCTCACCAGAATCTCTAATGAACTGTAAGGAATCGAAAATGAAATGAAGTGTACCTTCATCGAGCATGTGTGCTTCAGACCGGAGTGAATAGATACGTTATGTTTCGTGATTAGAGAACAATGCTGCACGTTATGACAGTTTCTTACAGTATCTCAACTGTTTGTACCGGAATATAGATATACAATCGTGACGATGTTTTTATTTTTTTTATTTCGTCCTATTCTTGTTCAGGTACCCCCAATGTCGGAACGTGAAATCGGCCACTTATACAGCCTTTATACGACAAAAAAAAAAATTGTTTACAATTTTCAAACGAACATAAAACCGAAATTAATTCCAATCTCGTTCTGGTGTCGCCATGAAATGCTCCAGAATGCGTTCTCACAAAAAAAAAAAGAATCCATCGTTGAGTACTCGGTAATGGCAATTGAACCACTGCCATCGAATGAAATAAAACCGTATGCTTAAACAGTTCGGCACGCCTCTGACTTTTGAACGTTTACGGTGTGATGTGGAAAAATAAATCGAAAACTCCCAGCAGAGATATTAATTAATGTTTAAATACATTAAACCCACGCGGGGCTCTTTCGCTGGTCATCAATTTTGGGTTTACCAACAACGTTGAATCGCCGCGGTATTGGGTGGATATGCAGCCAAGGCAATGAAATATGCCCTCTCACTCATATGAAAAACAAATTAGTGTTCGTCATCAAATTTCACCAATGACTGGAATGTCAAAAAATCTAGAAAAATATTGATATTATATTTGCACTCGAATATTTATTCGACTCTCATGATTGTTATCAGGAATTCTGTGCTGTAGAATGTGCACTTAATCAGCAATCATTCAAGGCTTTTTTCTTCTATACATAAAGAATAGTTTTAATTTATTTCTATCGAAAAATAACAGTCCTTTCGCCCAAATATAACAGCTAAGTGCAGTTTGGAAAATTTGTAGCAATGTGAAGCAAAGTTTTTATCATCCTCAATGGTAAAGGGAGTTACACTGGGGATCCAGGAGCGATGGTCAACAATAAGAAATGTATCAACAAGCACCTTTAAATACGAAAAAACAAAACGAAATAATTAAAACAAAATAATGAAACAAAGAGATTTCTTATACGGTATCATGTTTACAAAGCAGAGCAATTCCACAAAAAACGGCAACCAATTCAACCCTCCAGTGCCCAAGTTAATTTTCAGACGGACTTCGAAAAAATCACTATGAAACTTTATAAACATTTTTTAAGTATCGATTGAAGCTTTTTAGAGGTTTCACTAAAGACCGTCTAAGGGCGGCACTGGGCACTAGAGGGTTAAACGACCATTTTTGCTATGCTGAAACTTTGCATAGATGTTTCTTCAGACAAAAGATAATGGCATCTCGGTTTAATTTTTGAAACACGACTCATTTCTGGAAAGCTATTTGAAAATAAAACTTTGGGGAGGGTGTTGATGATTACAAATATTTTTGTAGCCAAAAGAGTTTGTTTGATCGGTGTGACGTCTTCAGGAAATTTGTAGATAACAATTTTGTCTTTTCGAAAAAAATTTACTCTTTAGAAAACAATAATTTTTTCGAAAAAAGTTAGAAGAAAGATTAAAAATCATTTATCTAATAAAGCTCATTTTCGCCAAATCTATTTTTTTTATAAAAACTACAAAAGATTACCGAAACAGCAAAACCATGGAGAAATCAGGAAAAAAAGTTATGATTTTTTATTCCAAGATTCTGGTACTTTAACGGATCGACCTCATCGGAAACGACCTCAATAATCCATCAAAACCTTAGAGAAAATTACCAAGGATGACAAATCAACAACCCGATAAAATCGGTTTGGTCAAGTTTGGTCAAGTTATCATCACTGGGACGCTTCAGACTCGAAACTAACCTTGTCAGAAATTAAAATAAAAAAAATATCCGAACGTGAAATTGCTTTAACTCAGAAAAATAACTTATATAGTTTGCGATTGAACTCGATATGTATTATAGTGGCATTTTAAATTGTCATTTTTTAATTGCGGGGTTCTCTTTACTGAGCTTTCCCAGAGCGCCATACATATTCATCGCTTCTATCCAGGCCTCAACATCTTCGAATGAAGCACCAAAAGGAGAACATGTAACCTTTGGGTCTCACTCTTACCTTACCAAATAGTCCCAAGCCATGATGGGGTCTTTGCTGTACGTAGGAGTCGTCTTCGTTTCACTCGGTCCATGGCTGCAGTTCACCAGCTCTGCAGTCTGCCTGGGGTCCGTAGACTGCCGCTATGCACCTCTCCTTCGCGTCCCAGGCGAGTTGGTTTCAAGAGCCATCTTTACCGGGCTGGCGTCCGACATTCTTACGATATGTCCAGCCCACCGTAACCTGCCAACCTTAGCGGTGTGGATGATAGATGGTTCCCCCAACAGCTCCTACAGTTCGTGGTTCATTCGCTTTTCCCACGTTCCGGTCTCCATCTGCAGTCCACCGAAGATGGTACGCATCACCTCTACAAGCATAGACAATGTCTCATGCCCGTAGAGGACTATCAGTCTGATCAGCGCCTTGTAGATGGTTAACTTGGTGCGGCGACGAATTCTACTCGATCGGAGCGTCCTCCGGAGACAAAAGTATGCATAATTTCCTGCCATAATGCGCCGATGTATTTCTCTGCTGTTGTCGGCAGTTACCAGTTAGCCCAGGTACACGAACTCATGCATGGACCACATTAATTTCATCACCACCTACTGGAACTCGAGGTGGGAGGTTAACACTGTCTTCTCGTGACGCCCTTCCTTTCATATACTTTGTCTTCGATGCATTTTTTTTTTCTTCATCTATAATTTATATGACACGGCACAAATACAATTCAATGTTTAACGGCGCCAATTATATCTGGTAGCTTACTTTCTAAAGTATCTTAATAACTAAAAGCAAATTTTTTATCCTCGCTGCCGACTACGAGCTGGTCTTCGATGCATTGATGGCCAGTCTAATCCGTTGGACTGTGGCCTTAAGGTGTACGTATCCGCCATCTTCACAATGGAGGAGCCACAATGTCGATATCGTTGACAAAGCCAAACAGTTGAACCGACATTTGGAATATCGTGCACTCGTGTTGATCTTTGCTTTTCTTATGACGCCTTCAGAGCATTATTAAACAGTAGGCACGAGAGACCATCACCTTGCCTTAAACCTCTTTGAGTTTCGAAGAGGCTATAGAGTGCCCCCGATACTCGAACTACACACATAACTCCAATCACTTTGATCAACCGCTTTAGTTTGTCCGGAAATCCGTAGTCGTGCATACCCAACAAACATTTGGGCTGAATAAAACAGCTAATAATTTAAAATAGCTGAAGAAAGTCTGCATACAGGTGAAACGGATTGCCACAACGCTCAGGTTGATTTATCAGCTGAACAAGCAATAAATTCAGGTTTAAAAAAACTTGTGAAATACTCCACGCCATTATTCAATTGTTGGCTGGTTAAGCGCAATTTCGATTTAAAAAATAGCTATTAGACAACATTAATCAAACACTAAACGAACTGGTTGAATAAACGCTTCTTGATACTTGCCAAGTAACATTTTTTGGCTAAATAAGCGCTTTTATAACTAATCTTATTCAGCTGACGGCTGAACATAGGTCGAATAATGTATTTCTTAGTGTTTAATCAGCTTTTAATCAGTCGGTTTTGGAGAACTAAATCAGCTACCTGTTACAATCGGCTTCCTAAATAGCCGAACACGGGATAATAAGAAATAACTCAGCCATTTGAACAACTTTTATGCATGCTGATCGATTCTGTAGAAGCGATTATTCATTCTTTGTACAGCTTGTAGAAAAACTTTTTTACAGCCAACAGCAGCTGGCTTATAATATAAATAAGCGCCTATATGACAATTCCATGGCTAAAATTGTACATTCTGTGCTTCTTCTGAAAACGTGCTTTTCCTGCTTTATTACAGCTTCGATTAATATAATTCAAAATATATATTCGTCTATATTAGACAATTTTTTAATTGTTTCGGCGAATCGAACACATCTAAATCTTTCGATTTTTGCACTTCTGTGTGTATTTTTCATCGCTTATTTTTCTATTATTGTTAGTGAAAATTACCTTTTTAGTATCCAATTCTTCAATTCCAATTCCAAAAAAAAAAATACTCGAATCTCGAACTCATGCTCATGAGGTTCCTGGTAGAACACGTTGCCGATTCGTCTATCTTGACATACATGCATAGGTATCGATTTAACCCGTACACATATTTTCAGTTTATTTCATAAACAGTTTTACAGTGGCTGTATATATACTGCACTGTAGCTGAACAAGCGCTTCAACATTTGTATCCCTAACTGTAGAAATTGTAGAAATCATTGCTATTGTATCCATTCCGTAAACAGTAACAAACAGTTCAAACGAAAAATAATGATAGTTTTAGCAGCACGGCTAGCCGTACCCACTACCATTACAATTCTACAGTGCCTTGTATTAAATCGATCAATTACAGAGAACAGTCACTTTGACAAAACGTGTTCTATTGTGTTCAAGGGATATGATACAAATGCTGAAGCGCTTGTTCAGCTACAATTCAGTATATGTACAGCCAATGTAAAATTGTTTATGGAATAAACTGGAAATATATATACGGGTTAAATCGATACGTCTGCATGTATGTCAAGATAGACGAATCGGTACCACGTTCTACCAGGAACCTCAGTAGCATGAGTTCGAGATTCGAGATTGGCAGTAAATTAACTAGATACTGAAAAGGTAATTTTCACTAACAATAATATAAAAATAAGCGATGAAAAATACACACAAAAGTGCAAAACATCGAAAGATTTAGATGTGTTCGAATCGCCTAAGTAAAAAAAATGTCTAATTAAGACTACTATATATTTTGAATCATAGTTGTAATAAAGCTGAAAAAGCACTTATGTAGACCATAAGCCAGCTACTGTTGGCTGTTAAAGAGTTTTTCTACAAGCTTTACAAAGTATGATTAATCGCTTCTACAGAACCGATCAGCATGTATAAAAGTTGTTCAAATGGCTGTGTTACCTCTTATTAAGCCCGTGTTCGGCTATTTAGGAAGCCGAATGTAACAGGTAGCTGATTTAGTTCTCCAAAACCGACTTATTAAAAGCTGATTAAACACTTGGAAATACATTATTCGACCTATATTCAGCCGTCAGCTGAATAAGATTAGTTATAAAAGCGCTTATTTAGTCAAAAAATGTTTCTTGGGTATTTTGCATTTGCCGATCGATTGTCTCATATATCGATTTGAAGTCGATGAATAGGTGGTTTGTGGGCACGTTGTATTCGTAGCATTTCTGCATAACCTACCGTACCACGAATATCTGATCCATGGTAGCGTGGGCACCCATGAATCCCGCCAAGTAGTGTCCCACAAACTGCTTCGCAAATGGTGATAGTCCACGCAGAGTATTTGGAAGAGTATCTCCTAGGTGGCCGTGATTGCCCGGTAATTGCAGCACTCCAGCTTGTCGCCCTTTTCCTAGATGGGACCAAGCTTAGGAAAATGACTGGAGAGCGACACTATACTGACGACTTTTCTCTCTTTTCACTCTAACAGCCTCATGCATGAGCTATTCATAAGAGCTCATATCTCTTTCCGACCCGGCCCATATAACTGCGTAGGTAGTAGGTGACTTAAACAAAACCTTCTCTATCGCTCTTTGAACGTCCTATTCATTGTTTCATTGTTCACAACGCTAGTGTCAACATCGTAGCTGCTACGATAAATACAAAACCGGAGCAAGCAAGTGTTTTTATATAGGAACTGCTTCGATTTAGGTTTTGTTATCCATCAATGTTTACCTACACAATTGTATGGGCTCGGTCGGAAAGAGATATACAGCTACAGCTTACACAAGGCAACGAAACTGGCTTGTGTTACGTAAGACAGCTCATTCTTGCGCATGTATTTTGTTCGTTCGGACATGACAGCCTAGTTTGCTCGTTTTGAGGATGTCCTGTTCCTGTTGACAGCCTGCTGATCGGCTGTGGCTGTCATCGACTCGCATTTTTTCGTTTCTCATTTTGCACAGGCCGGTGGCATATTGAATACAAAGCAAACCATTTCCATTGTTGGTATTGTTCCCCACGTAAGAAAAAACGTGCTTTGCACCATATCTCTTTCATTCCTTCATCGGCCTTACTGTCGTAAATCATAATCACCTGACATCCCGCTCGGATTCGGGCTGAAGGATTTCGGAAGATTATTGGCTGTCATTTACGACAGCTTGGAAGAACCAACATTCATAACGAGATGAAAAATAACAGCTTGAAAATTTGCTGTCATTGTCTTGCAGTCATTTTCATAACACTGGATGGGACACAAAATACCTTCCATCCACTCCTCCGGTATTCGTTATTTCTCCTAAATCTTGACAATAACTCAGTGCACGACTCTAGTCAGTGTTTCTCCGCCGTATTTCAACAGCTCCACTCCAGCAGCTTTATTGTTTTTCAGTCGGCCAATCTCCTCCTCCACCTCCAGGATATCGGGGGCTGGAATCCTGTTGTCTTCTGTTTGTGCACCAAGATCATTCGGCATGCCGTTCTCGCGCATCGCCGTTCAGATGTCTTTCGAAGTGCTGCTTCCGCTTTCGATCACCTCACAATCGTCCGTAAGGAGGTTGCCTTCTAAGCTCCTGCACATATCAACTTGCGGCACGCAGCCTTTACGGGTGCTGTTCAGCTTCCCGTAGAGCTTCCGAGTCTCATTAGCTTGGTACAGCTCTTCTATCGCTATGCGATCTCGGTCATCTTGCTGGCGCTCCTTCATTCGGAGGACTGAGTTTTAGCTGTTCCGTGCCTGCGGTATCGTTCCACGTTCGCTTTCGTATGGTGTTGCAGCATTCTCGCTCGTACTGCGTTCATTTTCTCGACTTAATGTTTGCATTCGCCATCAAACCAGTCATTCGGAGCCCTTGTGCCTATTATTACTTCGGCAGTGCTACCTATGGCAAATCGGATGCTCCTCCACCCATCTTCAAAAATACATAGTTGCAACCCTGGCGTCTCGCAGTGGCTCAATATTTGGTCGCGGCGTTCGACATCTGCGGGTGTTATACACCGTCGATAGTTTTGAGCGCATGCACACAGCTACAACGTAGTGGTCCATATCTGTTTTCGCACTGCGGTAGGTGCTAAAGTTGATAATGTCGGAGAAGAACCTGCCGTCGATTGGGACGTGGTCGATTTGATTCTTTTTCTGATGCTCTGGTGATCTCCAGGTAAAAAATACCTCGTATTAGACGAAGAAAAAGAAAGTACTTCGGACTACCATACCATGGGAGGTCGCAAAGTTTACGTACCGATGGCCGTTATCATTAGACACGGCGTGCAGGCTATTTGGCCTGTTTACCGGTCTGTACATTGCCTCCCGTCCTACCTTAGCATTCATGTCCCCAATGACGACTTTCACGTCCCGTCGTGGGCAGCTATCGTAGAACTGCTCCAGCTGCGCCTAAGACGCTTCCTTCTCGTCATCGGGTCTTTCTTCATATGGGAAGGGCTTCATATGAAGAACCGGCCCTTCAACCTCAACTGGTAGAAAGTAGCCTGTCCAACAAAGTTCCTGCTGCGCTAAAGCTTCGAAGTTGCGTGGATGTAACTCGTCGTAGATTATCCTATCGAATCTTGGAAAGCAGAGCGATTTGCAGTTCCATGTCTCATGTTTCGAATCGTAGATCTTATTTCGTTGCCTAGGTCCATGCCAATTATTCCGATCCGTATTATCTCTCTCGTTGTTTGCGACTCGTTAGGCCTTCCTCAACCCTCTGTCACAACGGGGGACCATCATGTCAGCTCTGTTTAGAGTCCCACGCTGACACCAGGTCGTTGATCAGCCGCTTTTAACATGGAGATTAGACGCTGTTTTGAGCCGCACCATCTTGGTGAACAGAAGCTCGGGTTGGCAAAGCATTTGCTTTGCCACCGGAGTATGGTTAACGCGTCAATGATCGCGTCTCTCTTTTTCACTTAGCTATTGTCAGATGACAACATTTCCCAGGCAACACCAACCAGTTGTGTCCATGTTTCAACCGGCAGTCTAGTGTAATCATATGACTCGCGGAGTTCTGAGATAAGGACTTGCGAGGGCCGGAACTATGTTTGAAGCTCCTTCCATGTTGTCCTCTCACCATTTAATGCCCAAACATCTATCTAATTTAATTATATTACTGTTAATAATATAACTGTTTATAATAAGACTTATTATGTGTTAGAATTTGGTTTTGTATGTTAAGAAATAAGCATTTGAAAAGATATGTTTCCCCATAAGCTTAAATTTCATGTAGCCCATATGTTCGGATGGAAATGATTAATAGGATTCAGGCATTTGTTGACAACTTTATTTTAGCTCTTGTTATTATATAAAAATATTGATATAGAAAGAAAAGCGAAAAACTTCCTTCCTTTTAAGATTTTTGAAGTAGAATACTTCTCTCAGGAAGTTCGGCTACATAGGGATGTGAAATGAAAATCTAAAACCGAAAAAAGTGAAAAATATGTCCAGTTTCAAATGTTAATAAATCGGTTAGTATTCGATGGATTTCCTTCGTTCTTGCAGCAATAGATTAGAAAATCTTCTTAGATTCTTTCCAAATGCAGATAATTGTAGTTTTATTTTTCAAACTATTGTACTATTGAAAATAGTCAAGCCTTGTCAAAACGAAAACTTCGGCCTCTGATCTGATATAACGACCAATATGATTGCTTCCTAAGCACGATCGACAGAATCATAGCCCTTGCCATTTGAAATGTGCTATTTGGCCTATATAAGAGCCTGTTTCACCCGAAGCCGCTCATTATAATTCTAGACTGCAACAACAGCAGTCCTCCCTTAGCAGCAGAAGTGGATACAGCAGCAGTAGCAGTGCAGCGGACAACGGCCACAGCTGTGGTATGGCAACGGATAGCGGAGCGCGTCTCAGCATCGATAGCAGGACCAGGTGATGCAGGGCAGCGGATACCAATGGCAACGGAAGCGTCCACTACTGTGGTAAAGGGGATAGCGCAGCGGTTGTCGTTGGTCTCAGCTTCAATATAAGCAGGGCCAGCTGATGCAGTGTGGCATTTTAGTGAAGTGCTGTCTCTGAGCGATAGCAGGCACACTAGCAAATGCATCCAATGAAAAGAACGTTCTGGAAAGCTTTTCAGTGTTTATTTTCCCCCAAGGAATACTTTATTTGCAATGCCAGTGATAACGCAAAGATGTGATCGGCATCTTATCAGACATTGAATTAAACAACAAATTGTCCTTTTCAGGATGATATAAAAACCTAATTGAAGAGTTAATATTTTCTCTTAAATCAATTTACACTTTCAAGAAATTTGGAACAGATATATATTTGGCTTCATCTCCGTGTCTCAGAAAGTGCTGAATTATCTTTTCCTTCAGTCATGAGCACAACATCCGAAAAGCTTTCATTATCAGCATAAAAAATAATTTTTCGCATAAATTTAAAATCAAAAATTATCAAGTCTGCAACCCTCGAGGTTGCAATGAACCCAAATTTGTGTGATAAACGCCGAGCGTGTAGAGATATGTTGCTTGTCAGTGTGTAGGAGTTTTGTTTTGACTTGTTGTTTAGGTTTTTAATTTTCGGTGTTAATTGTATCGCGGGTGAAATGAAATAAGGTCTCGTCTCTCCTCCCGCGTTGAAAAAGAGAGGTGTATTAACGGCGAAGAAAAACAAGTGCGGTTGTGTGGGTTTGGAACCCGGAAACGCGATCGAGCAGAAACGTCAGGCGGTGTTTTGATTCGAGAGATCGCTCTAGACCGCCGAAGAGAAAAGTCGCGTTTTTGTCCGCCGAAAAATAATTGTGACGAGTGAAGCGTTAAGTGTCGTCCCGCGAAATTCTTGGATAAAAAAAGTGATATGCATCAATACCGCCGACCGCATCAAATCAAGCTGAGAGCGGCTTTTATTGCGGTTAAGCTTCAGACGTCGTGCAGTGGCAGAAATTGATTCTTCGGACAAAACGGTCACAACGCATCCACAAGGCCAGCAGCCTAATTAGTTCACGGCCAACGGCTTGAGTTCACCAACCCGCCATTGCGACGAGTCGGTGAGGAGGACGGAAGAGTAGGTTAGTGCTAGGTCTTCTTTTCTGTTTTCTATTTATTTTGTTTTATTTTATTTATTTCTTATTTATTTATTTGTGTGTTAAACAATTTTATTTCCACTCAATCGAAAAGCTGGGGTGGTAAGCGTAAACTTACAATTGGAACCCAACTGAAATACACTTTTTTCGGAAAAATATTCTTAAGGAATATTTTTCCTCCCGAGCGTGGGGTACTTCCACCAAAAGTTAGTTTTGGGTGGAATAAACACAGTGGCGAGGACTTTTTCCGCTATAGTCGCGTTTTTTCTTGTATATTGTTGTTTTTAATATATTCTAGGTCGATGTTAGGCTTCATTCTATTGTTTTGCAGAACGATTTCTTGCTTATTTAGCGTGACTTTGTTCTTGCAACGAAGGTTCTTGAGACCATTACCGACTTAGGTTGACATTCGCGGCGAAGTTCCTAAAATTTAAAAAACAGTGAACGTAATCCTACCATATTCATACCATACACTACAATTACAAAGTTTCATTCATCTCCTAGTTTTGAATTTGTGGATCATACATTTATTTTTCGACATGGCTGACAGAGCACTGTCCGTTGAGGAATTCAACGCAGCGTATCTGCAAATGCGTGTTGACCATTTGCATCCCGATGAGGTCGAATTCGAACTCGTCTCTCGCGGTGTTGTGATTCCTTCTGAAAGTGACAAATCGGGGTCACAGCGACGTCGGCGTTTGAGAGGGTTACTGAACATTGAAATGGAACAAACAGCGGAAGCTGTTCGGTCATTTAAGGGAGATGTTCAGGAAGAAATCGCTTTGTGTCGTGGGAAGTTTGAGTCCATGAGGGAAGATATCCAGTACAGGTGCCCAAACAAAGAGATTTATCGGAGCAGACTGCTCCATGTGGGATTTCGACTTCAACTTTTGCAAAAATATGCCATTGGCAAGATTTTTATGGAGATTAGAAACATTTTCCTGGATGTCATGGCGCAATACGATTATCATTTCGGTGAAAATCCTATTCCACCTATTCCTTCCCACGAAGATGTGGATGGGAAAACCGGGGAGAGTTCTTCGGGTCAAAATCCCGATCCGAAACCCACTCCGGCCAGAAATGATAATGATGTCAGCGACAGGGCATTCGGACAAGAACTGTTGAGTGTCTTACTGGAAATAAGGGCGGAGATTCGGGGTGTGCAGGATCAAATGGCGAAGAATGAGACTCACAACGATGCGCGTGTTAGTTCTCTTCAACGATCCGTAGAGGTCCTGGGCCATGAAATGACCGCCATTACAAAGATTGCTGCAGATCTCCAAAAAAACGAAACAAGAGGTGAAAGAGCTACGGGAAACTGTTTCGGGATTACAGCAATTCATCAAAAGTACCATTTTACAACCTGTTGGTGAAGATCCTCCACCCAAAATGGACAACTATCATGAAGATGATGATCCCGAACCAGAGGATCTTCCCGTAGTTCAACAACCGATGAATCAAAGGGGCACTTCTAAGAATTCTGGTCTGCCTATTCATCATCCCCAGAGTTATTTCAAACAATTTCCGCTCCCGAACTACAACTATCATAACCATTATGGTAGCGTAGGTTCGGTCGAGCCTGCGGCGTATTATCGTCGTTCCCAACGCGTAGCCGATTGGAAAATCAACAAGTACGCTGGGAATGATGAAGGGACGGGCCTGAATGAATTCTTAGAATCTGTGCACCGGTATGCCGAGTCAGAACAGATTTCCGAAGAGGAGTTGTTCAACTCAGCAATGCATCTTTTCACCGGCAATGCTTTGGCGTGGTATAGAGCTATGCGGTCGCAAAAGCGGTTATATAACTGGAACCATCTAGTTTTCAAGTTGTGAGCGAATTTTGTGCACCCTGAGCTCGACGCTACGTTGAGCATGAAAGCATCCCATCGGCGACAGCAGCGAAACGAATCCTTCCAGCAGTATTACCTGGAAATGAAGTCAATTTTCCGAGCTATGACCACGCCATTGTCCCCAAGTGAGAAACTCGATCTGCTTAAGAGAAATCTTAAGCCGGATTACAAACAGTATCTCATCTTGAGGCCGGTGAATACGCTTGCTGAGCTTCTGGCTGTCGGCAAATCTCTCGACGCTTCACGAACCCCAATTTACTCCAAAGTATTTGGTGGTTCCAAGGAAGTAGCTGCAGTTTCTGATAACCCGGCTTACAGTGGTTCAAAGCCAACCCAACTGCAGCAGGGAAATGCGAGATTTGCCAAATCTAAAGAGTGCCCCGGGAGCCTCACAGCCGGCCACTAAGCCACCTCAGAATCTCCCAAAGGATTCGAGAGGCCAGCCGGATAAGAATCTCCACGGGAAAGCGAATAACGAGAATAAATCCGCTCAGTCACAGAAAACGGTCATCTCTCTACATTACCTGGTGGAAAACCATCGTCTACCGCATCTCAGTTCCTGTTACAACTGCGGAACTCGCGGACACGAGCATGAAGAGTGTCAGAAACCAAAGAGAATTTTCTGTGTGCTGTGTGGATTTAAGGGTTTTGAAGCTTCCCATTGTCCCAATTGCCTAAAAAACGGGATTCGGTCCAATTAAAGCCGCCATTGGTACCCGACCAGCGCACCATCGAACAGCTAGTCATACCTCCCGAAGTGCTCCAAAATTTTCGACCTGCCGGCGATGAGGACTATTGCGACCAGCTTTCCGTACAAACGATCAGTTTTAATCTGCCTTCGGATAATCGACCATTTGCCTGGGTTGAAGTTCATGGTTCGAAGTTCGCAGCCCTGCTCGACAGTGGCAGTAATGCCACGATCATGAGCATGCGACTTCTTCAGAGAATTTCTCCCACCGCTTTGAAGGATTTAGATCAACCATGCGAGTTACGCTCGGCTGGTGGTCAGATCATGCCTGTTCAAGGTCAGTGCTATCTTCCTTTCACCTACGAAAAGAAGACGTCGTTTGTACCCTCATCGTCGAAAATTTGAGTGTGGATTGTCTGTTGGGAATGGATTTTTGGAGAACCTTTGGAATTACATGAATGTGCTGTGGTTAACCCTGGTCAGATGCGGGTTTTGGAGGCTAATGAGTGCTCGAATGAATCGACACTCACTCCAGAACAAGCGCAGCGGGTAGATGAGGTAAAGTCTCTCTTTCAGGGCGTTGTTCAAGGTAAACTGAACACAACCACCTTGACTGAGCACAGGCTTGTAATAAAAGAGGAGTTCCGAGGTAAGGATCCAGTAATCCGCTATCCGTACAAGATGAGTCCAGAAAAACTGTCCAAAGTATGGGCCGAGGTAGACAGATGGCGTTCGATGGGAATCATAGAAGAGTCCGATTCGGAGTGGTCGTTGAACATTGTGGCCGTAACGAAACCCGATAGCTCCATTCGCCTTTGCCTAGACGCTAGGCCCATTAACGAGCGTACCGTACGCGATGCCTATCCGCTTCCGCACACTGGTCGTATACTAGGCAGTCTTCCGAAAGCTAGGTTTCTGTCGACAATTGATCTGAAGGAAGCTTTTCTTCAGGTCCCGCTAGCGGAAGACAGCCGAAAGTATACAGCCTTCAGCGTGCCTGGTCGCGGAATGTTTCACTTCACCCGATTACCGTTTGGGCTAGTCAATAGTCCTGCGACTCTAGCAAGGTTGATGGACCGGGTCCTAGGTCGTGGCAAACTCGAGCCGTACGTCTTCGTTTACCTCGATGATATCATCGTGGTAAGCGAAACCTTCGAGCACCATGTACAACTGCTTCAAGAGGTTGCCGACTGCTTAAGGAAAGCCAACTTGACGGTAAATCTTGAGAAATCCCGTTTCGGTGTTCCACAGCTAAAATTTCTAGGCTATTACCTTTCTCGCGACGGCTTGAAAGCCAATCCCGAGAAAACCCAGCCGATTCTCGACTATGAAAGACCGATCACGATAACGAAACTTCGTCGGTTTTTGGGCAGGTGCGGATATTACCGCCGATTCATAAAACACTACAGTGAGGTGACGGCGCCGCTTACAGATTTGCTCGAAACGAAGTCGAAGAAGATTAGCTGGAACACCGAAGCCGAAAAGGCTTTTCTTGAGATCAAGGAGAAATTGATCACTCCACCAGTTTTGGTTTCACTGGATTTTTCGAGGAAATTCATCCTCCAAACTGATGCGAGCGACACTGCAGTGGCAGCAGTGCTTGCGCAACAGCATCCCGATGGCGAGAAAGTAGTAGCTTACTTCTCTCATAAGCTTACTACACCGCAACGGAACTACCATGCCACCGAAAAGGAGGGGCTTACGGTCGTTTTGGCAGTGGAAAACTTCCGAGGCTATTTGGAAGGTTACCACTTTCGACTGGTCACAGATAACTCAGCGATTACCTGGATTATGCAAACCAAGTGGAAGACTGGTTCCCGTCTGAGCCGCTGGAGTTTGGAGCTTCAACTCTACGATATGACTATCGAGCATCGTAAGGGCAAAGACAACGTCGTCCCTGACGCTTTGTCTCGTGCCGTGAACGAAATCTCGGCGGTGACAAAGTCTGATTGGTATTGCAGTTTAAAATCCAAGGTAATCGAAAACCCTGATGATTACTGTGACTTTAAGGTCGAAGGTGGTCAACTGTACAAATACGTCAAAGATGAGGATGTTCCTTGCGACTCGCGTTTCGGTTGGAAGCTGATCCTAGCTCCGGAATGTCGTCCCGATATCATTGAGAAGACGCACGAAAATATTCTCCACGTGGGGTTTGAAAAAACCCTTCATGAAATTAAGCTTCGCTACTTCTCGCCAAGTATGGCATCGCAAATTAGAAAATATTTGCAGCAGTGCGAAAATTGCAAGGAGATAAAAGCTCCTTTTGTTCCGGTCCAGCCTGAACTATGGCAAGCCCGAATATCAAACTCACCGTGGAGAATGATTTCGGTGGACTATATTGGCCCACTCCCAAGAAGTAAACGGGGAAACCAACACCTGCTTGTTGTGCTAGACGTGTTTAGCAAATACGTCATGTTGGCCCCTGTCCGGAAAATCCAAAGCAGCTCCCTTTGTTCCATTCTTCGGGAGCAGTGGTTTAATCGTCACGGGTGTCCTGAAGTTCTTCTGAGCGACAACGCTTCCACCTTCGTGTCGAAGGAGTTTGGTCATTTCCTGAAAGAAAAAGGGGTTAAACACTGGTTGAATACCAAGTACCACTCACAAGCGAACCCGGTCGAACGAGTTAATCGATCGGTAAATACCGCTATTCGAGCTTACGCTCGCACAGATCAGCTGGAATGCGACCTCCACATCTCCGACGTGGAGCGGGTTCTCAATACAACTACCCACTGTTCGACCGGGTTTAGTCCTTACTTTATTGTCCATGGTGAAGAAATGGCTTCGGGAGATGACTTCAGTCGAACTTCAGGCGCTTCAGACGACGATCTGAAAGTAAGACACCAAAGGTTGGCGAAGATTCGGGAAATTGTGGTCAAAAATCTGCAAAAGCTAGCGACAACGTCCGTCATCAGTATAATTTGCGACACCGTAAACTTGCGAAACCCTTTGAAGAGGGGCAACTTGTTTACCGTCGAAATTTAAAACAATCGGACGCTGCTGCTAACTATAATGCTAAACTCGGACCACAATACTTACCCGCGAAAGTTCTTCGTCGGCGCGGTGTTTCTTCCTATGAGTTGGTCGATTCGAATGGGAAGAATCTCGGATTCTGGCCGGCGAATCTTATTAAACCCGCGTAGTCAGTTTTTCCCCGTGGCATAGGTTGATGTCGAATCCCTTTGTTTGGGTACGGGTCACCTGTACTGCCAGCGTCGAAATTCCATATAGCTGCTCCGGTTGCAGCGAACACCACTTTCTGTTTACCGTGACACTTGCCAACACGGTGAACCAGCCGCTTGTAGGCTGGGAAACATTAAAAAAAACCTTACACTATTCCCATCGTCGGGAAGATTCCTCATTCCCATTTGGGGAATAAAAAATAAACACTTTTGCCCCTCTTCAGCGGGAATTTACACGTTGGAGTCTCTTCCTTCTGCAGGGGAAGGACTCAAACACACGACCGAGGGCGTTTTCGGAACGAAAACCCCCAAAATCGACGAAAACGAATAAAATTCGCGGCCCGCGGCGAATCGCGACGTCGCGACCGATTTGTTTTTATTTACTGTTTTCTGTCATTCTCTTTTCCCCTCCCGACTGAGTAACGTCATCAAGGGAATCATTTCCATTCTGTTCCTTGTGACACTTCTCAGTGAGGGAGCGCGTGAAGTTAGCCCACTCACTGTTGTTGTGCGTAGCGCTTAGTCAGAAGACACTGGGCAAAATCTTCACGTTAACTTCATACCAAAATCACAACACCGCATGAAATATAATGTTTTAATTCGATTTTAATTATTTATTATTATTATTTGTCCAATTTTAACCTGTTTTTACGTCTATTTTAATGTGTTGGCGTCAGGATCATTCTTCTGATTCCGAGAGGAATCAGAACGAAATAGACTAATTCCCAAGGTCTTGCTCAAACGACTCTTTTCGAGATCAATCAAAGAAATAGTTATCGGTTTCCGTTATACTCTACTAAATTTTTTGGAAATAAATATTGAATATCAGTCCGCAAATATATATTTCTACTGTGACGTACAGTCTTCCTCAGTGCTTATGTGGACTGGTAAAGAGCAAAGCGTAAATCCTGTTTTTTTATTTGTAGTAGGTAAAAATGAAAATTTAGCACCCTTAATTGGAGTTAGGTAGGGAATTATGCGGTCGATTGTTTACCGTACCATGTCTGGGGTTTTTGGGAAGCAGATTGAATAGCCATGAGGGGTGATTACCTGCGTCTTTATTGAGAAGCGTGCATGAGTGTTGTTTATAAATTTCTAAACTTTCAGCTACGTCCAATTCCCATAAATTATAAACGGGGCGGAGGAGCTGAATGTTATCCGAAGTTAGTGGATGTTCCTCGTTAAAAATATGTTCAGCCACTTTTGATTTGAAATGGTGTGGTGGGGCATTTGTTGAAACTTTACTTGCTTTGGTCACTTCTGCGAAATGTTCTTTGAAACGTATCCCTAGGTTACGTTTAGTTTGTCCAATGTAAACCATGTCACAGTGACTGCATGCAATTTTATAGATTCCAGCTTTGTTCAGGGTATCAATAGGGTCTTTGGTAGACCCTAATTTTGTTTTGAGTTGGGTATTTCTACTAGTGTAGACAATATCCATCCCAAATTTTCTAAATTTTGAACGAAGTGGGCGTGTCAAGTTAACGTCATATTCAACGGCTACCCTTTTCAGATCTTCTGTTATTGGGGTAGTGTTGTAAAAGATTTCCGAATTTGAGCACGCTTTTTTTATCAACAATGGCTTGAATGATACTTTCATTGTAGCCATTAAGTTTAGCAATTTCGAAAATATATTCCAGTTCCTTTTGCTTGGCTACTTCACTTAGAGGTAAAGTTTCCATGCGGTGGATCATATGATGGAAGGATGCCATTTTATGCTGGAAGGGATGGTTTGAAGTGTTTGGTATTACCCGTTTTGTATTCTTAGGTTTCCGATAAATTTCAAATTCCAAGTCCGTAGACTTTCTGACTACAACGACGTCCAAGAAAGGGAGTCTGTTGTTAAGTTCTTTTTCAATTGTTAAGTTTATATTTTTATGGGTATTATTAAGGGATATGAAAAAAGTTTCAAGATCCGCCCTTTTCAAAATACAAAAAATATCATCCACATACCTCCACCATCGAATCGGTAAGATGTTCCTCTTCTCTAATGTACTTTCTATATTTGCCATGAAGAGCTCACATAGAAAGGGAGAAAGAGGATTCCCCATTGGTGCCCCTTTAGTCTGTTTGTAAAATTTACCACGAAATGTGAAGTAGTTTTCTTTCATGCAAAGGCGTGAAAGTTTCAACAAACTGTCAACTTTCTTTTTCCAAGTATTATCAAAATATTGGGAAAGAAGCCAGTCCTCTAAAAGGTTTAAGGTTTCATTCACTGGAACGCTAGGAAATAAGGCCGTAAGGATCTTAAATTTTCAACGAAATCTCCGGTGCTCTTTACTGATCGACTTGAAAATTTATGCCCCACCACACCATTACAAATCAAAAGTGGCTGAACATATTTTTAACGAGGAACATCCACTAACTTCGGATAACATTCACCTCCTCCGCCCCGTTAATAATTTATGGAAATTAGACGTAGCTGAAAGTTTAGAAATTTATAAACAACACTCATGCACGCTTCTCAATAAAGACGCAGGTAATCACCCCTCATGGCTATTCAATCTGCTTCCCAAAAACCCCAGACATGGTACGGTAAACAATCGACCGCATAATTCCCTACCTAACTCCAATTAAGGGTGCTAAATTTTCATTTTTACCTACTACAAATAAAAAAACAGGATTTACGCTTTGCTCTTTACCAGTCCACATAAGCACTGAGGAAGACTGTACGTCACAGTCGAAATATATATTTGCGGACGGAATTTCAATATTTATTTCCAAAAAATTTAGTAGAGTATAACGGAAACCGATAACTATTTCTTTGATTGATCTCAATCACTCTGCTAAGTCGCTCGTTATAGATTTTCTAGATTTGACTCTTTTCGAGTCATTCTTGATGCGATAAAGACCAACCTGAGCGTCCTGTGTTGTCCGGTTGTTTTAGTATTTGGAGGGAGTAGGTTTAATTTCGACCGCTTGCGGGATTATACAAATGTTTTGTCCACGCGGGCCGAAATGTTAATGGATGTGTGATTCACTTAAGATGAATTTGGGAATGGATTGAAACCGTAATTGTAGAGTTGGTATGAATACTGAAACTGGATCAAAAAGATAATAACACGCGTTCCGCTGCGAATGGCCCAAGGTGATTTGCAGAATTTTAGGGGCGGAATGCTGATCCTGATAAGTCGTGGTCAAGGATGGATACCTTAGTTTACCCATTGACACCTGAATGGGAGAATGGTGAGCTGTTGCCACTCGTTGGTAAGGCCCAGCTCTTGACCTGTAGACAGATTTGAAGCCGAAGCACCGATTTATAATATGCCGCGTCGATTCATATACCTGATTGTGACATGTTTATTGAATTGTGGAAAGAGTTTGTAGTGTAGTTTAATTTTATTTTGCATGTTAATCTATTTATTTATATTATTTATTAATTTTAACTCGTTATTTATTATTGTATCGGTGATTGGGATTTAAGGATCAGTTTAAAAAAAATGTAGACATTTTTTTTTTCTCCTCGGTGTGGGCGAGATTGCAACCCTCGAGGTTGCAATTAACCCAAATTTGTGTGATAAACGCCGAGCGTGAAGAGATATGTTGCTTGTTAGTGTGTAGGAGTTTTGTTTTGATTTTTGTTGTTGTGGCAAGCAACATACTCGCCACTGCATGTTAATTTTAAATCGTAGTTTATTCGTTAGATTTTATTTAGAAGTTTGTGATAGGTGTCCCAGTATTTAGGTTTTTAATTTTCGGTGTTAATTGTATCGCGAGTGAAATGAAATAAGGTCTCGTCTCTCCTCCCGCGTTGGAAAAGAGAGGTGTATTAACGGCGAAGAAAAACAAGTGCGGTTGTGTGGGTTTGGAACCCGGAAACGCGATCGAGCAGAAACGTCAGGCGGTGTTTTGATTCGAGAGATCGCTCTAGACCGCCGAAAAGAAAAGTCGCGTTTTTGTCCGCCGAAAAATAATTGTGACGAGTGAAGCGTTAAGTGTCGTCCCGCGAAATTCTTGGATGAAAAAAGTGATATGCATCAATACCGCCGACCGCATCAAATCAAGCTGAGAGCGGCTTTTATTGCGGTTAAGCTTCAGACGTCGTGCAGTGGCAGAAATTGATTCTTCGGACAAAACGGTCACAACGCATCCACAAGGCCAGCAGCCTAATTAGTTCACGGCCAACGGCTTGAGTTCACCAACCCGCCATTGCGACGAGTCGGTGAGGAGGACGGAAGAGTAGGTTAGTGCTAGGTCTTCTTTTCTGTTTTCTATTTATTTTGTTTTATTTTATTTATTTCTTATTTATTTATTTGTGTGTTAAACAATTTTATTTCCACTCAATCGAACCCCCTTTTGGTAAAGTACCCCAGTGCTACACCGCCCGCCGGGTAAATCGGCCCCGTAAAAGCTGGGGTGGAAAGCGTAAACTTACAATTGGAACCCAACTGAAATACACTTTTTTTCGGAAAAATATTCTTAAGGAATATTTTTCCTCCCGAGCGTGGGGTACTTCCACCAAAAGTTAGTTTTGGGTGGAATAAACACAGTGGCGAGGACTTTTTATAGTCGCGTTTTTTCTTGTATATTGTTGTTTTTAATATATTCTAGGTCGGTGTTAGGCTTCATTCTATTGTTTTGCAGAACGATTTCTTGCTTATTTAGCGTGACTTTGTTCTTGCAACGAAGGTTCTTGAGACCATTACCGACTTAGGTTGACATTCGAAGTTCCTAAAATTTAAAAAACAGTGAACGTAATCCTACCATATTCATACCATACACTACAATTACAAAGTTTCATTCATCTCCTAGTTTTGAATTTGTGGATCATACATTTATTTTTCGACATGGCTGACAGAGCACTGTCCGTTGAGGAATTCAACGCAGCGTATCTGCAAATGCGTGTTGACCATTTGCATCCCGATGAGGTCGAATTCGAACTCGTCTCTCGCGGTGTTGTGATTCCTTCTGAAAGTGACAAATCGGGGTCACAGCGACGTCGGCGTTTGAGAGTGTTACTGAACATTGAAATGGAACAAACAGCGGAAGCTGTTCGGTCATTTAAGGGAGATGTTCAGGAAGAAATCGCTTTGTGTCGTGGGAAGTTTGAATCCATGAGGGAAGATCTCCAGTACAGGTGCCCAAACAATGAGATTTATCGGAGCAGACTGCTCCATGTGGGATTTCGACTTCAACTTTTGCAAAAATATGCCATTGGCGAGATTTTTACGGAGATTAGAAACATTTTCCTGGATGTCATGGCGCAATACGATTATCATTTCGGTGAAAATCCTATTCCACCTATTCCTTCCCACGAAGATGTGGATGGGAAAACCGGGGAGAGTTCTTCGGGTCAAAATCCCGATCCGAAACCCACTCCGGCCAGAAATGATAATGATGTCAGCGACAGGGCATTCGGACAAGAACTGTTGAGTGTCTTACTGGAAATAAGGGCGGAGATTCGGGGTGTGCAGGATCAAATGGCGAAGAATGAGACTCACAACGATGCGCGTGTTAGTTCTCTTCAA
The DNA here is from genome assembly GCF_029784165.1 of Wyeomyia smithii. Taxonomy (NCBI): domain Eukaryota; kingdom Metazoa; phylum Arthropoda; class Insecta; order Diptera; family Culicidae; genus Wyeomyia; species Wyeomyia smithii. Next base: position 146,033,030 of record NC_073694.1, on the reverse strand, counting down.
CGATCCGTAGAGGTCCTGGGCCATGAAATGACCGCCATTACAAAGATTGCTGCAGATCTCCAAAAAAACGAAACAAGAGGTGAAAGAGCTACGGGAAACTGTTTCGGGATTACAGCAATTCATCAAAAGTACCATTTTACAACCTGTTGGTGAAGATCCTCCACTCAAAATGGACAACTATCATGAAGATGATGATCCCGAACCAGAGGATCTTCCCGTAGTTCAACAACCGATGAATCAAAGGGGCACTTCTAAGAATTCTGGTCTGCCTATTCATCATCCCCAGAGTTATTTCAAACAATTTCCGCTCCCGAACTACAACTATCATAACCATTATGGTAGCGTAGGTTCGGTCGAGCCTGCGGCGTATTATCGTCGTTCCCAACGCGGTGCCGATTGGAAAATCAACAAGTACGCTGGGAATGATGAAGGGACGGGCCTGAATGAATTCTTAGAATCTGTGCACCGGTATGCCGAGTCAGAACAGATTTCCGAAGAGGAGTTGTTCAACTCAGCAATGCATCTTTTCACCGGCAATGCTTTGGCGTGGTATAGAGCTATGCGGTCGCAAAAGCGGTCATATAACTGGAACCATCTAGTTTGCGAGTTGTGAGCGAATTTTGTGCATCCTGAGCTCGACGCTACGTTGAGCATGAAAGCATCCCATCGGCGACAGCAGCGAAACGAATCCTTCCAGCAGTATTACCTGGAAATGAAGTCAATTTTCCGAGCTATGACCACGCCATTGTCCCCAAGTGAGAAACTCGATCTGCTTAAGAGAAATCTTAAGCCGGATTACAAACAGATCTCATCTTGAGGCCGGTGAATACGCTTGCTGAGCTTCTGGCTGTCGGCAAATCTCTCGACGCTTCACGAACCCCAATTTACTCCAAAGTATTTGGTGGTTCCAAGGAAGTAGCTGCAGTTTCTGATAACCCGGCTTACAGTGGTTCAAAGCCAACCCAACTGCAGCAGGGAAATGCGAGATTTGCCAAATCTAAAGTGTTCTATAAGAGTGCCCCGGGAGCCTCACAGCCGGCCACTAAGCCACCTCAGAATCTCCCAAAGGATTCGAGAGGCCAGCCGGATAAGAATCTCCACGGGAAAGCGAATAACGAGAATAAATCCGCTCAGTCACAGAAAACGGTCATCTCTCTACATTACCTGGTGGAAAACCATCGTCTACCGCATCTCAGTTCCTGTTACAACTGCGGAACTCGCGGACACGAGCATGAAGAGTGTCAGAAACCAAAGAGAATTTTCTGTGTGCTGTGTGGATTTAAGGGTTTTGAAGCTTCCCATTGTCCCAATTGCCTAAAAAACGGGATTCGGTCCAATTAAAGCCGCCATTGGTACCCGACCAGCGCACCATCGAACAGCTAGTCATACCTCCCGAAGTGCTCCAAAATTTTCGACCTGCCGGCGATGAGGACTATTGCGACCAGCTTTCCGTACAAACGATCAGTTTTAATCTGCCTTCGGATAATCGACCATTTGCCTGGGTTGAAGTTCATGGTTCGAAGTTCGCAGCCCTGCTCGACAGTGGCAGTAATGCCACGATCATGAGCATGCGACTTCTTCAGAGAATTTCTCCCACCGCTTTGAAGGATTTAGATCAACCATGCGAGTTACGCTCGGCTGGTGGTCAGATCATGCCTGTTCAAGGTCAGTGCTATCTTCCTTTCACCTTCGAAAAGAAGACGTCGTTTGTACCCTCATCGTCGAAAATTTGAGTGTGGATTGTCTGTTGGGAATGGATTTTTGGAGAACCTTTGGAATTACATGAATGTGCTGTGGTTAACCCTGGTCAGATGCGGGTTTTGGAGGCTAATGAGTGTTCGAATGAATCGACACTCACTCCAGAACAAGCGCAGCGGGTAGATGAGGTAAAGTCTCTCTTTCAGGGCGTTGTTCAAGGTAAACTGAACACAACCACCTTGACTGAGCACAGGCTTGTAATAAAAGAGGAGTTCCGAGGTAAGGATCCAGTAATCCGCTATCCGTACAAGATGAGTCCAGAAAAACTGTCCAAAGTATGGGCCGAGGTAGACAGATGGCGTTCGATGGGAATCATAGAAGAGTCCGATTCGGAGTGGTCGTTGAACATTGTGGCCGTAACGAAACCCGATAGCTCCATTCGCCTTTGCCTAGACGCTAGGTCCATTAACGAGCGTACCGTACGCGATGCCTATCCGCTTCCGCACCCTGGTCGTATACTAGGCAGTCTTCCGAAAGCTAGGTTTCTGTCGACAATTGATCTGAAGGAAGCTTTTCTTCAGGTCCCGCTAGCGGAAGACAGCCGAAAGTATACAGCCTTCAGCGTGCCTGGTCGCGGAATGTTTCACTTCACCCGATTACCGTTTGGGCTAGTCAATAGTCCTGCGACTCTAGCAAGGTTGATGGACCGGGTCCTAGGTCGTGGCAAACTCGAGCCGTACGTCTTCGTTTACCTCGATGATATCATCGTGGTAAGCGAAACCTTCGAGCACCATGTACAACTGCTTCAAGAGGTTGCCGACTGCTTAAGGAGAGCCAACTTGACGGTAAATCTTGAGAAATCCCGTTTCGGTGTTCCACAGCTAAAATTTCTAGGCTATTACCTTTCTCGCGACGGCTTGAAAGTCAATCCCGAGAAAACCCAGCCGATTCTCGACTATGAAAGACCGATCACGATAACGAAACTTCGTCGGTTTTTGGGCATGTGCGGATTTTACCGCCGATTCATAAAACACTACAGTGAGGTGACGGCGCCGCTTACAGATTTGCTCAAAACGAAGTCGAAGAAGATTAGCTGGAACACCGAAGCTGAAAAGGCTTTTCTTGAGATCAAGGAGAAATTGATCACTCCACCAGTTTTGGTTTCACCGGATTTTTCGAGGAAATTCATCCTCCAAACTGATGCGAGCGACACTGCAGTGGCAGCAGTGCTTGCGCAACAGCATCCCGATGGCGAGAAAGTAGTAGCTTACTTCTCTCATAAGCTTACCACACCGCAACGGAACTACCATGCCACCGAAAAGGAGGGGCTTACGGTCGTTTTGGCAGTGGAAAACTTCCGAGGCTATTTGGAAGGTTACCACTTTCGACTGGTCACAGATAACTCAGCGATTACCTGGATTATGCAAACCAAGTGGAAGACTGGTTCCCGTCTGAGCCGCTGGAGTTTGGAGCTTCAACTCTACGATATGACTATCGAGCATCGTAAGGGCAAAGACAACGTCGTCCCTGACGCTTTGTCTCGTGCCGTGAACGAAATCTCGGCGGTGACAAAGTCTGATTGGTATTGCAGTTTAAAATCCAAGGTAATCGAAAACCCTGATGATTACTATGACTTTAAGGTCGAAGGTGGTCAACTGTACAAATACGTCAAAGATGAGGATGTTCCTTGCGACTCGCGTTTCGGTTGGAAGCTGATCCTAGCTCCGGAATGTCGTCCCGATATCATTGAGAAGACGCACGAAAATATTCTCCACGTGGGGTTTGAAAAAACCCTTCATGAAATTAAGCTTCGCTACTTCTGGCCAAGTATGGCATCGCAAATTAGAAAATATTTGCAGCAGTGCGAAAATTGCAAGGAGATAAAAGCTCCTTTTGTTCCGGTCCAGCCTGAACTAGGGCAAGCCCGAATATCAAACTCACCGTGGAGAATGATTTCGGTGGACTATATTGGCCCACTCCCAAGAAGTAAACGGGGAAACCAACACCTGCTTGTTGTGCTAGACGTGTTTAGCAAATACGTCATGTTGGCCCCTGTACGGAAAATCCAAAGCAGCTCCCTTTGTTCCATTCTTCGGGAGCAGTGGTTTAATCGTCACTGCTCCATGTGGGATTTCGACTTCAACTTTTGCAAAAATATGCCATTGGCGAGATTTTTACGGAGATTAGAAACATTTTCCTGGATGTCATGGCGCAATACGATTATCATTTCGGTGAAAATCCTATTCCACCTATTCCTTCCCACGAAGATGTGGATGGGAAAACCGGGGAGAGTTCTTCGGGTCAAAATCCCGATCCGAAACCCACTCCGGCCAGAAATGATAATGATGTCAGCGACAGGGCATTCGGACAAGAACTGTTGAGTGTCTTACTGGAAATAAGGGCGGAGATTCGGGGTGTGCAGGATCAAATGGCGAAGAATGAGACTCACAACGATGCGCGTGTTAGTTCTCTTCAACGATCCGTAGAGGTCCTGGGCCATGAAATGACCGCCATTACAAAGATTGCTGCAGATCTCCAAAAAAAAAGAAACAAGAGGTGAAAGAGCTACGGGAAACTGTTTCGGGATTACAGCAATTCATCAAAAGTACCATTTTACAACCTGTTGGTGAAGATCCTCCACTCAAAATGGACAACTATCATGAAGATGATGATCCCGAACCAGAGGATCTTCCCGTAGTTCAACAACCGATGAATCAAAGGGGCACTTCTAAGAATTCTGGTCTGCCTATTCATCATCCCCAGAGTTATTTCAAACAATTTCCGCTCCCGAACTACAACTATCATAACCATTATGGTAGCGTAGGTTCGGTCGAGCCTGCGGCGTATTATCGTCGTCCCCAACGCGTAGCCGATTGGAAAATCAACAAGTACGCTGGGAATGATGAAGGGACGGGCCTGAATGAATTCTTAGAATCTGTGCACCGGTATGCCCAGTCAGAACAGATTTCCGAAGAGGAGTTGTTCAACTCAGCAATGTTTCTTTTCACCGGCAATGCTTTGGCGTGGTATAGAGCTATGCGGTCGCAGAAGCGGTTATATAACTGAAACCATCTAGTTTGCGAGTTGTGAGCGAATTTTGTGCACCCTGAGCTCGACGCTACGTTGAGCATGAAAGCATCCCATCGGCGACAGCAGCGAAACGAATCCTTCCAGCAGTATTACCTGGAAATGAAGTCAATTTTCCGAGCTATGACCACGCCATTGTCTCCAAGTGAGAAACTCGATCTGCTTAAGAGAAATCTTAAGCCGGATTACAAACATTATCTCATCTTGAGGCCGGTGAATACGCTTGCTGAGCTTCTGACTGTCGGCAAATCTCTCGACGCTTCACGAACCCCAATTTGCTCCAAAGTATTTGGTGGTTCCAAGGAAGTAGCTGCAGTTTCTGATAACCCGGCTTACAGTGGTTCAAAGCCAACCCAACTGCAGCAGGGAAATGCGTGATTTGCCAAATCTAAAGTGTTCTATAAGAGTGCCCCGGGAGCCTCACAGCCGGCCACTAAGCCACCTCAGAATCTCCCAAAGGATTCGAGAGGCCAGCCGGATAAGAATCTCCACGGGAAAGCGAATAACGAGAATAAATCCGCTCAGTCACAGAAAACGGTCATCTCTCTACATTACCTGGTGGAAAACCATCGTCTACCGCATCTCAGTTCCTGTTACAACTGCGGAACTCGCGGACACGAGCATGAAGAGTGTCAGAAACCAAAGAGAATTTTCTGTGTGCTGTGTGGATTTAAGGGTTTTGAAGCTTCCCATTGTCCCAATTGCCTGAAAAACGGGATTCGGTCCAATTAAAGCCGCCATTGGTACCCGACCAGCGCACCATCGAACAGCTAGTCATACCTCCCGAAGTGCTCCAAAATTTCCGACCTGCCGGCGATGAGGACTATTGCGACCAGCTTTCCGTACAAACGATCAGTTTTAATCTGCCTTCGGATAATCAACCATTTGCCTGGGTTGAAGTTCATGGTTCGAAGTTCGCAGCCCTGCTCGACAGTGGCAGTAATGCCACGATCATGAGCATGCGACTTCTTCAGAGAATTTCTCCCACCGCTTTGAAGGATTTAGATCAACCATGCGAGTTACGCTCGGCTGGTGGTCAGATCATGCCTGTTCAAGGTCAGTGCTATCTTTCTTTCACCTTCGAAAAGAAGACGTCGTTTGTACCCTCATCGTCGAAAATTTGAGTGTGGATTGTCTGTTGGGAATGGATTTTTGGAGAACCTTTGGAATTACATGAATGTGCTCTGGTTAACCCTGGTCAGATGCGGGTTTTGGAGGCTAATGAGTGCTCGAATGAATCGACACTCACTCCAGAACAAGCGCAGCGGGTAGATGAGGTAAAGTCTCTCTTTCAGGGCGTTGTTCAAGGTAAACTAAACACAACCACCTTGACTGAGCACAGGCTTGTAATAAAAGAGGAGTTCCGAGGTAAGGATCCAGTAATCCGCTATCCGTACAAGATGAGTCCGGAAAAACTGTCCAAAGTATGGGCCGAGGTAGACAGATGGCGTTCGATGGGAATCATAGAAGAGTCCGATTCGGAGTGGTCGTTGAACATTGTGGCCGTAACGAAACCCGATAGCTCCATTCGCCTTTGCTAAGACGCTAGGCCCATTAACGAGCGTACCGTACGCGATGCCTATCCGCTTCCGCACCCTGGTCGTATACTAGGCAGTCTTCCGAAAGCTAGGTTTCTGTCGACAATTGATCTGAAGGAAGCTTTTCTTCAGGTCCCGCTAGCGGAAGACAGCCGAAAGTATACAGCCTTCAGCGTGCCTGGTCGCGGAATGTTTCACTTCACCCGATTACCGTTTGGGTTAGTCAATAGTCCTGCGACTCTAGCAAGGTTGATGGACCGGGTCCTAGGTCGTGGCAAACTCGAGCCGTACGTCTTCGTTTACCTCGATGATATCATCGTGGTAAGCGAAACCTTCGAGCACCATGTACAACTGCTTCAAGAGGTTGCCGACTGCTTAAGGAGAGCCAACTTGACGGTAAAGCTTGAGAAATCCCGTTTCGGTGTTCCACAGCTAAAATTTCTAGGCTATTACCTTTCTCGCGACGGCTTGAAAGTCAATCCCGAGAAAACCCAGCCGATTCTCGACTATGAAAGACCGATCACGATAACGAAACTTCGTCGGTTTTTGGGCATGTGCGGATATTACCGCCGATTCATAAATCACTACAGTGAGGTGACGGCGCCGCTTACAGATTTGCTCAAAACGAAGTCGAAGAAGATTAGCTGGAACACCGAAGCCGAAAAGGCTTTTCTTGAGATCAAGGAGAAATTGATCACTCCACCAGTTTTGGTTTTACCGGAGGGAATTCGAGGGAATTCATCCTCCAAACTGATGCGAGCGACACTGCAGTAGCAGCAGTGCTTGCGCAACAGCATCCCGATGGCGAGAAAGTAGTAGCTTACTTCTCTCATAAGCTTACTACACCGCAACGCAACTACCATGCCACCGAAAAGGAGGGGCTTACGGTCGTTTTGGCAGTGGAAAATTTCCGAGGCTATTTGGAAGGTTACCACTTTCGACTGGTCACAGATAACTCAGCGATTACCTGGATTATGCAAACCAAGTGGAAGACTGGTTCCCGTCTGAGCCGCTGGAGTTTGGAGCTTCAACTTTACGATATGACTATCGAGCATCGTAAGGGCAAAGACAACGTCGTCCCTGACGCTTTGTCTCGTGCCGTGAACGAAATCTCGGCGGTGACAAAGTCTGATTGGTATTGCAGTTCAAAATCCAAGGTAATCGAAAACCCTGATGATTACTGTGACTTTAAGGTCGAAGGTGGTCAACTGTACAAATACGTCAAAGATGAGGATGTTCCTTGCGACTCGCGTTTTGGTTGGAAGCTGATCCTAGCTCCGGAATGTCGTCCCGATATCATTGAGAAGACGCACGAAAATATTCTCCACGTGGGGTTTGAAAAAACCCTTCATGAAATTAAGCTTCGCTACTTCTGGCCAAGTATGGCATCGCAAATTAGAAAATATTTGCAGCAGTGCGAAAATTGCAAGGAGATAAAAGCTCCTTTTGTTCCGGTCCAGCCTGAACTAGGGCAAGCCCGAACATCAAACTCACCGTGGAGAATGATTTCGGTGGACTATATTGGCCCACTCCCAAGAAGTAGACGGGGAAACCAACACCTGCTTGTTGTGCTAGACGTGTTTAGCAAATACGTCATGTTGGCCCCTGTCCGGAAAATCCAAAGCAGCTCCTTTTGTTCCATTCTTCGGGAGCAGTGGTTTAATCGTCACGGGTGTCCTGAAGTTCTTCTGAGCGACAACGCTTCCACCTTCGTGTCGAAGGAGTTTGGTCATTTCCTGAAAGAAAAAGGGGTTAAACACTGGTTGAATACCAAGTACCACTCACAGGCGAACCCGGTCGAACGAGTTAATCGATCGGTAAATACCGCTATTCGAGCTTACGCTCGCACAGATCAGCGGGAATGCGACCTCCACATCTCCGACGTGGAGCGGGTTCTCAATACAACTACCCACTGTTCGACCAGGTTTAGTCCTTACTTTATTGTCCATGGTGAAGAAATAGCTTCGGGAGATGACTTCAGTCGAACTTCAGGCGCTTCAGACGACGATCTGAAAGTAAGACACCAAAGGTTGGCGAAGATTCGGGAAATTGTGGTCAAAAATCTGCAAAAGCTAGCGACAACGTCCGTCATCAGTATAATTTGCGACACCGTAAACTTGCGAAACCCTTTGAAGAGGGGCAACTTGTTTACCGTCGAAATTTAAAACAATCGGACGCTGCTACTAACTATAATGATAAACTCGGACCACAATACTTACCCGCGAAAGTTCTTCGTCGGCGCGGTGTTTCTTCCTATGAGTTGGTCGATTCGAATGGGAAGAATCTCGGATTCTGGCCGGCGAATCTTATTAAACCCGCGTAGTCAGTTTTTCCCCGTGGCATAGGTTGATGTCGAATCCCTTTGTTTGGGTACGGGTCACCTGTACTGCCAGCGTCGAAATTCCATATAGCTGCTCCGGTTGCAGCGAACACCACTTTCTGTTTACCGTGACACTTGCCAACATGGTGAACCAGCCGCTTGTAGGCTAGGAAACATTAAAAAAAACCTTACAATATTCCCATCGTCGGGAAGATTCCTCATTCCCATTTGGGGAATAAAAAAAAAACACTTTTGCCCCTCTTCAGCGGGAATTTTCACGTTGGAGTCTCTTCCTTCTGCAGGGGAAGGACTCAAACACACGACCGAGGGCGTTTTCGGAACGAAAACCCCCAAAATCGACGAAAACGAATAAAATTCGCGGTCCGCGGCGAATCGCGACGTCGCGACCGATTTGTTTTTATTTACTGTTTTCTGTCATTCTCTTTTCCCCTCCCGACTGAGTAACGTCATCAAGGGAATCATTTCCATTCTGTTTCTTGTGACACTTCTCAGTGAGGGAGCGCGTGAAGTTAGCCCACTCACTGTTGTTGCGCGTAGCGCTTAGTGAGAAGACACTGGGCAAAATCTTCACGTTAACTTCATACCAAAATCACAACACCGCATGAAATATAATGTTTTAATTCGATTTTAATTATTTATTATTATTATTTGTCCAATTTTAACCTGTTTTTACGTCTATTTTAATGTGTTGGCGTCAGGATCATTCTTCTGATTCCGAGAGGAATCAGAACGAAATAGACTGATTCCCAAAGTCTTGCTCAAACGACTCTTTTCGAGTCATTCTTGATGCGATAAAGACCAACCTGAGCGTCCTGTGTTGTCCAGTTGTTTTAGTATTTGGAGGGAGTAGGTTTAATTTCGACCGCTTGCGGGATTATACAAATGTTTTGTCCACGCGGGCCGAAATGTTAATGGATGTGTGATTCACTTAAGATGAATTTGGGAATGGATTGAAACCGTAATTGTAGAGTTGGTATGAATACTGAAACTGGATCAAAAAAAAAATAACACGCGTTCCGCTGCGAATGGCCCAAGGTGATTTGCAGTATTTTAGGGGCGGAATGCTGATCCTGATAAGTCGTGGTCAAGGATGGATACCTTAGTTTACCCATTGACACCTGAATGGGAGAATGGTGAGCTGTTGCCACTCGTTGGCAAGGCCCAGCTCTTGACCTGTAGACAGATTTGAAGCCGAAGCACCGATTTATAATATGCCGCGTCGATTCATATACCTGATTGTGACATGTTTATTGAATTGTGGAAAGAGTTTGTAGTGTAGTTTAATTTTATTTTGCATGTTAATTTATTTATTTATATTATTTATTAATTTTAACTCGTTATTTATTATTGTATCGGTGATAGGGATTTAAGGATTAGTTTAAAAAAAAAATGTAGACATTTTTTTTCTCCTCGGTGTAGGCGATATTGCAACCCTCGAGGTTGCAATTAACCCAAATTTGTGTGATAAACGCCGAGCGTGTAGAGATATGTTGCTTGTCAGTGTGTAGGAGATTCGTTTTGATTTTTGTTGTTGTGGCAAGCAACATACTCGCCACTGCATGTTAATTTTAAATCGTAGTTTATTCGTTAGATTTTATTTAGAAGTTTGTGATAGGTGTCCCAGTATTTAGGTTTTTAATTTTCGGTGTTAATTGTATCGCGAGTGAAATGAAATTAGGTCCCATCTCTCCTCCCGCGTTGAAAAAGAGAGCTGTATTAACGGCGAAGAAAAACAAGTGCGGTTGTGTGGGTTTGAAACCCGGAAACGCGATCGAGCAGAAACGTCAGGCGGTGTTTTGATTCGAGAGATCGCTCTAGACCGCCGAAGAGAAAAGTCGCGTTTTTGTCCGCCAAAAAATAATTGTGACGAGTGAAGCGTTAAGTGTCGTCCCGCGAAATTCTTGGATCAAAAAAGTGATAGGCATCAATACCGCCGACCGCATCAAATCAAGCTGAGAGCGACTTTTATTGCGGTTAAGCTTCAGATGTCGTGCAGTGGCAGAAATTGATTCTTCGGACAAAACGGTCACAACGCACCCACAAGGCCAGCAGCCTAATTAGTTCACGGCCAACGACTTGAGTTCACCAACCCGCCATTGCGACGAGTCGGTGAGGAGGACGGAAGAGTAGGTTAGTGCTAGGTCTTCTTTTCTGTTTTCTATTTATTTTGTTTTATTTTATTTATTTCTTATTTATTTATTTGTGTGTTAAACAATTTTATTTCCACTCAATCTAACCCCCTTTTGGTAAAGTACCCCAGTGCTACACCGCCCGCCGGGTAAATCGGCCCCGTAAAAGCTGGGGTGGTAAGCGTAAACTTACAAGTCCAAATCATGACAAGCAACTATTTTTGAGAATGGTCAATCCATGTTGAAGCGCAAAATTCGACTGATCTGATTAGTCGTAATATGATTGCTTCCCAAGCACGGTCGGCAAAATCATAGACCTTGTCATTTTAAATTTGCTATTTGTCTGTATAAGAGTGAGAATTTGAAATATCGACTGAAGTGGCTATCGATAGTTATCGATGATTTCCTACTACTAGCGATAGGTTTTTCATCCCTATATAAGAGCCTGTTTCAGCCGAGGCCGCTCATAATAGTTCTAGACAGCGACAACAGCAGTCGTCCTCTCTAAGCAGCAGCATTAGCAGTGCAGTGGATACCAGCGATGGCGGAAAGCGGCCACAGCTGTGGCGTAGCAATTGATAGCGCACTAGTTGCAGCGAATCCCAGCAACGATAGCAGCTGGGCCAACTGATGCAGTGAGGCACTTTAGTGAAATGCAGTCTCTGTGCGATAGCGGGCACTAGTAAATGCATTCAATGAGAAGTTGACTCATTTTGACAAGACATGAGCCGTATAGTTTTGAGTGTTAAATCAGATTTTCACTGTTTAAATTATCACAAGGAATACTTTATTCGCACTGTCAGTGATAACACCAAGATGTGATCGGTATCTTATGCGATATTGAATTGAACAACAAATTAAAAAATGACTGACACGCAAGCAGCCGGGTTTTCTTGTAAAAGTATTCTACTTCATCCTTGCGGTCGTGGCTTTGCACACAACCCTCCTGTGATTCTTTTTATTGAATTCTAAACGAATGCGCAAATTTTTGGTTTTCAGGTATTACTCAATAACAAACAAAATACTTTGAGGATTTAGTTAGATTTAGTTTTCTTTCGATTTTTATTATAATTTCCATTCATGGTGAGTAAGCATATGGAAAATTCATTTTGGACTTTGATCAATGTACTGAGAATACAGGTCGGACTCGATTATATACAGACTCTATTATATATTGACTCGATTATATATGATTCGATTATATATAAAATTGTATACACTAAGGTCGCTTTTCACGCGGGGGATACGTGCCGCGTAAAAAAAACCGCGTAAAAAAAACGCGTAAATTCCGGAATCCGCGGAAAAAAACCGCGTAAATTCCGGAATCCGCATAAAAAAAACATCGTTAATTTTGCATTCCGAGTGAAGGGGAACCGAGATCCGGGCAAAAAAAAAACCGCGTAAATTCCGGAATTCGCGTAAAAAAGCCGCGTAAAAAACCCGCGTAAAAAAACCGCGTAAAAAGCGACCTTAGTGTATAATCAAATCATAATTTTTTTTTAAATTTTAATTATAGCTTACCTAAAGCAGCAATGTCGTATAGGGATCGTCCAAAAATACGTAACGCTTAGGGGGAGGTAGAGATCTAACAAAACGTCGCAATGAATACTAAAAATTTTGGAGACCTTTACAAAGAGCGTTTCCTAGAGGAAAGAGGGGGTCGAAAATAGTTTTTGTTTACGGTACATAATTAATGGACGTTCCCTAAGTCCAATTTGACGTAACGCAACATGTTTTGACCCAAAACGTTGATTTTTGAGCCATAATGTTTCAAGTAAAGTGAAGCTGATCTAAAACAGAAATATCGCGAGGGAACGTTTACAAATTATGTAACGCTCAGGAAACGGGAAAGAGTGTTGGGTTGGAAAAGTGTTGCAACCCATACGGAAAATTTAAACAAAAAGCATGGCAAAGGGGGAAAGGAGATCAACATTAATTATTCTTGCGTTACGTTATAAATAAGCGCTTCCTCATTGATTAATAAAAGTCCGTTCAAATGTTACATAAGCCAAGCTGGGCTGAGAAAATTTTTTATGCCTGGTGTGCTGAGTATTGGAAACATGTTAGACAAAGTGGTGAGGGTTTTCCGGAAGTCCAATATTTATGTCACGTTAAATTTGAATGGACCCTAATATTACTATTTCAATGTTAAGGTTGAGGTGATAGAGATTGACTCTTTTCAAATACTTATTTTTATGAAGTTGAAATCAATACATATATTTTTGTACATACATATATTTTTGTAAGAAAGGTTTTTTGTGCCTTTAAGGGGGTTAGTCAAAAAATTCTACTTATTTATTTAAAAACAACAAAAGATGTATGCAAAATAAACAAAAAAAAATTTTCTGATTCGATTATATATACATATATTTTTGTAAGAAAGGTTTTTTGCGACTTAAAGGGGTTTAGTCAAATAAGTCATACTTATTTATTCAAAAACTACAAAATATTTATGCAAAATTAACAAAAAAAAAAAAAATTTTTTTCTGATTCGATTATATATAGGATTTGATTATATATAGTGAAAAATTTTCGGAGACTGTATATAATCGAGTCCGACCTGTATTCCACAGCAAATATTGAAAATAACATTGATTTTACGATGTTCATACACTCAGAAGAGTTATGATTTTTGGGTACATATAAAAGAAACCATTATCGTAAGAAAGAAGCCAGTGGTGACTATTTCCGGTCAACGATGTAAAAAAAAATTGTGGTAAAATGTCTGTGGATGTCACAATTGTAATTGTTTTTTTTTAGACCGCCATTGTAAATTCAGTGAAGTGAATACTGACTCCAAGATTTACTTCTATAAAATACAATCTATCCTGCAGCGCATTTCTAGGTTCGGAAAGGAAATAATCCAAACTAACTACAACATTGAAAAAGCTGCTGTAACAGTGCAATGGAATGCACATCCGTTCGGGTTGTATGTTTGCGAGCAAAATGTGTATTGTAGCGATACATCTTTCTACCTCAAAATTGACAGAATTACACTGGAAAGATCGGAATGGAAGCAATCAGCATTCTTCGCATAGAATAAACGAAACAAACGTCGGTGTATGTGCGTAGATAAGTGCACGGAAACACGAACATTAGTCGGGTTCTGGATTATTTGAGGAGAATCTGGTAAACGAGGAGGAAGATTGCATCACCCCGTAGGACAAGGTACAGATAAGCAGTGAGCAGAACATTTTTCCACAGCAATATCATTGACAGTTTGGAAAAACGTTTCGTTTCATTTCGCTTGTGCATACTTTTGTTCGTTTTTTTCCATACACACAAACTGAAACACACACACACGCACATGTACATTTCCCGCATACTTTGCTTGAGCTTGATCCGATTTTCAGCTGTATCGCACATAGAAGCCGCCAGTCACAGAGAGGCGGGAAAATCCGGTGGATTTCAAGGAAAATATCTATCTGTCGCACATGTTATGTGCATCCGAGTTTTCCACATAACCCTCAATGTATCGCTCCCACTCAACGTTTTCCCGTACATTGGTACTGTAAGCTCACATGATGATATCTAACCATGCTGAGAACGAGTAACTGTGAAAAGCTGTGTGTTTCGTTTTATCTTCGTCTGTCAAGTGAAGATTTTCCAGATTATTGCATTTTATTGGAAACTAACGTCGAGCAAAACTTTTCTACTCTGATTCACCAGTTTAGCCCTTCAAGAAAGAGCTAATCCAACGACAGGTCAGATCGTTGGAAGTCAATTTTGGGTTGTTCGGTTCATTAGATACGCTGAACAGGATTTCAAAGAATTCTATGGTATTATTTACGACAAGTGTTAAGGGACAAAGATTTGATACAACTGCGATAATTCCAACGGATGGAAATTTATGTAAAAGGGAGTAGCGAAGAGCTGTGAGTGTTTGAATGAACCTTGATGAAAGCGAAGGAAAAACAGATAGAAAATGAATGTAGAAAAAGCCACACGTCATATGTTTACTCAGAACCTTCGGTTTAGTAAGATTAAATTAATTACAGCTAACAATCTATCATTAGTTTATAAATAAATGAATCTAATGAAGAAATTCGTTCAAAGTGCATAGTTAATTATGCTATGCCTAACGATAAAATATTTTTTTCTGAATAAATATGAATTGCAAAGAGTAACTCATATGGATGATTGAGTTAATTATCACGTCAAGTGAACTATTTAGGTAAACTACCTTTTTTTTAAACCACGCCAGCTATCATAACACCTCTATCGAAAAGCATTTGGAAATAACTAACGCAACGATTCTTCCCAGAGGTATCGAAATATATTCAGATAACCATCGTTTGTCAACAATGGTTTTTGCAACCGGTGTCAATAATTATGGGAATCTAACATACAAACATTAGAGCAAATATTTAGTCAATCGACGCTAACAGAATTACTACACCGCTTGTTTCTTTTTAGCTCAATATTTCTTTCGGATAAATGATGTAACTAACTGGCTGACACACAAAAATCTGTACCGCCATGCTCAAATACTACATCAAACAGAATGTCGCAACCGCATCGCGAGGTATGAAAATCGTTATCGCATAGTCAAGCCTGCTGCTGCTGTGGGCTCCGCGTCGAGGTGGTGACCAATTCCAATGCAGCGGGTAATTTTACGGCCAAACCATCCTCCTCTTTAGTTTCTTTAGCTCATCGCGGAGACCACAAGACAATTGTTCGGCGAAAGCTGCAGTTGCGCGGTGATGCCGCGACTTTTACACATATGCATTTCATAATCATTTATCGCTGCTGCCTCTAGAAGCGCCGAGACAAACTAACCTGACGACGACGACGGTGGGACGCAGATGAGAGCACCGATCGAATGGAGATGAACCAACGATGGTGAAGGCGTCGGACGGTGCTCTGGAGTTTGGCTTGTTTCAGAGTTACCACGAATTTAAAACATTGGCAAGTTGTACTAAAATATTAGCACCAAAATGAGTAACCAATTTAAGATGGCATTGAAAGGCGCTATCTGCAAACATTTATTTTATTATTTTTGTTTTCGCGGTTTTACAATGATGCACCGTTCGTGAAGTGCGCTGAACTTTCATCAGCCCTGAGTTTTATCCTGAGTGGTCCATGTCAATAGCAGGTGGCTGGTGAGCGGTATCGATTTCGCAGTTAAAGAAACATCGTGAAGTTGGGTGGTTTTATAACATCGACAGCATCGCTGGAACGAAACGATCGTGATTTGAATGCTGCTGTGAAATATTGTTAACTTTAAATATTTTAAACAGTTCAACGGAATAATTAATCTTGATTAATCTTGAATAAATTTTCAGATGGACTTCGAAAAAATCATTTTAAAACTTTATAAACATTTTTAAAGTATTGATTGAAGCTTTTTATAGGTTTAACTTGAGACCGTCTAAAGGCGACAATGGGCACTAGAGGGTTAAAGTGCGTCATTGAAACAAACAAATAATAAGGCAGACCACGCAACTTCGCAAATCGATGCTGATCGATCGTTTTCGATTTGGCTGAAACTTTTTACAGTTGTTCCTTTTTGATAAAAAGGTCATTTTATGATATCAGTTATGTAGACTCGCGACTAATGTTTCAAAAGGGCCTACACAAAATGGTGACGGATAAACAAAACTGTCTATATCAGAAAAACGGCTTGATTGATTGAAATGGTGTCTTCAGCAGTTGTAGGTAATAAAATTGTGGCTCTAGAGAAAATATGTGCACTATAAAAAAGCCAACTTTTTCAAATTGTCATAAAATATCAAACATATCAAACATTCCTTTTTTGAAATTTTCTACACAATTATTTTTCACATTGAAGATGGCAATATGTACTACTATCTGTCAAAATATGGTGATGATTAAAAAAAAAAACAAAAAAATATGAACGTTCGAGTATCACTCTGAACTTTTTTTGAGTGTTTTCTTCTAGCTATACATTACAATGTTAGATATTTATCTCTAAGAGCGTGATTCCAATCCAACGCAATGTTTCTGTATCATAAACGATCTTTTTTATACTGGCACTGTTGAAATTAAATATGCAAAACTCACCGGCGAACCCTGTTATCAGAAGGTTGTAAAAGTAAGTCGAACACGCAGGGTAACCAATTCAAACGGTACGTGTTTATATCTAGTATATACAGATTTAGAGGAGCGGGAGCTGCGAGATTGATCAGAGACAGCTTTCGTTATGAAACTTGCGCCTGAGACACGCAACTTAGAAAATTTGTGCTAATTGACCATTTCAGATTTCGATGAATCATTGTTCCTTTTTCATAGAAAGGTTATTTTATTAAGAATTGGACCATTCCTG
The DNA here is from genome assembly GCF_029784165.1 of Wyeomyia smithii. NCBI lineage: Eukaryota > Metazoa > Arthropoda > Insecta > Diptera > Culicidae > Wyeomyia > Wyeomyia smithii. The sequence goes on along the minus strand of NC_073694.1, from coordinate 146,015,951 downwards.
GGCATCGAAGTTGACCTTCTGGTTTACTATGATGACCTCTGTTCTATGGTGCGCTAGCTTCAGTTTCGTGGAGTGCATCCAATTCTCAACAACGCGTTTGGGTAGCGTGGCTTTCAACTTGACCTCGTTGACTGACTCGCCGTAGACTTCTAGAGCTATGTCGTTCGCAAAGCCCACAACCCGATGAGAGCTTAAGCTTCAGCATACCATCATATATGGCCATCCACAATGCTGGACGCAGGATGGAACCACGCGGTACCTCGGCGGTAATCGGGACGTATTTCTAGCTTTCATGTGTGCTGGTCTTCAGCACTCGATTCTGAAAGTAGCTTTCTACTAGACAGTGGCACCGGCACTCAGAGACTCCGAAGCACGTAGACTATACAGTCCCAGCTGGCACCATTGAGTGCGTCTTTCACATCTAGCGCAATAGCGAATACCCCTTTTTTACGTTTGAGGGCTACCTCGGCTATCTTGGTGACGGAGAGAATAGCATCCACTGGTTGCTTGACAGACCGGTTTCACTCTCGGTGAATTTCACAAGTCTGTTGAGGATTACCCTCTGAAGCACCTTGCCCGCTGTGTCTAGCAGACAGATTGGTCTATATATCACCTGATGATTTCTGTCGCTTCCACATATCCGGAATAAGGCAGTCGTCTAACCATTTCTGCACAGTCGCTTTGAACAATCCAAGAGCTACCTTAATGGCAGTCTTAATGGTCAGGTTCGGGATTCCCTGGTACCGGCACCTTGCTCACGTTCAAGGAGTTTGCGATTTCAATGAGCTCGCCGTCCGTTACCCTCTCCACCACCTCGATCTCTGCGCGGCTACCGTCACTCCAACAAAATCTGGCTCCTCTGTTTAGTGTAGCGACTTCCCCACTCAACAGTCCAAGCGTTGAAGTCACCCGCCACCACCATTGGCGTTAGACCCGATAGTTTCACGGTTACACGATCGACCATTTGAACGAACCTCGCTGTAGATCAACGCGGCGGAGCATAGTAACTGTAGTAGAATAATTCGCCCATCTTGGCACCACGTAGCCCTGAATCGAAGTCGACACAATATTTCGAACCGGGAACCATCCGGCCGTCTATATGGTCGCCATTCCAGACTTATCCGCTACCCAGTTACTGTTTCTGGTAGGGATTCGACTGTTTGGTATAGCAGTTGCTGTGCCGCGTAGCAGTGGTTCAGGTTTAATTACATCACTTTCACACCTGCGGTCTAGAAGAAGGCTTGCTAGCTGGGCACTTGAGGCCTTCCGCGACGTTACTTAGAGTCCCGCTTACCGGTGCATACCAAGCACTTGGGAGGCGCTCCGCAATCCACCGCTTTGTGGCTTGCACCACTGTAGCGTCGGCTTAAGCTATACCTGTCGGGCCCATCACACGACCTCGACTTATGTAAACGCTCGAAGTACTTGAAGCAAGCATCGGGCTGCTGGAGCATGCCCAGCGGGCATAGCGACCAACCAACCTTCAGCTTGGTTTTCTTCAGTGCTTTGCTTTCTTCGGACGACGGAAACTTTTCGGTGGCAACCTGAGTCCCAAAGGGACCCTTTCGAAGACGAAATGCCTCTACGGCCTCCGTGACCCCGGATTCCTTCTCGTAGGCTTGTGCAACGTCGCACCCCTCAGTGATTTCGTCCAGGTTTTTAAGCTGTAGAGTCACCTCCGGGGTGAGTGCCCGAACTTGTATGTCCTTACCCAAACATTTTTTGAGCTACCTCCTTGTATGTAGCTCCCTTATCTTTCGCGTCCCTGCGTATTTCGAGGATCATTTCGCCGGTACGAGATCGTCGAATGGTTCGAACAACTTCGCCCAGTTCCTTCAGTTGGGTGTCGCCTCTCATGGCCCTCAAGACCTCCGAGTACTTAGCGCGTCACCCTTGCTCTTCCTCATTTTTTTCGGCTTTTCGAAGCGGTTTCCGTGTTTTTCGCGCGTTTCCCGCTTCTGCCGCCTCTTATCCACCACGCTAGTCCATTTGCCGCTATCCGTGGTGTCCCTGTTGGACTTTTAGTTCTTTGTTCCAACGTTCGCCGTTGACGGGCCAGCTGGTAATCTTGCCACGATCAACCTTCTTTTGGTGCTCGCAGGGACGTGCTCACCCGGAGACTGCCTCGTTCGCTTCGCCGCCGGTTCTGTAGAACAGATCTCGGTGAACGACAATGTGACCGTCTGTGTACTTTTAGATACGGTCACATTTTCGCACTTAGAAGTGCTGTAGCACTTTTTGAGCGCTTTTTCATCCGCTTCCGCGCGCTTCATGAGCGCGGCGTAGTCGACTCTCGCACCGTTGATGCAGATGCGTATCAATAGAAGACTGCTTCAAGTGCTTCGAGATATCGAGATTATCGCATCGAGTTGTGCCGACAGTGACGCCACTTTTGGTAGCGTTTCCATTTCTGCCTGGACTGCCGCTACCAACAAGTCAGCGGAGCCGCGTTCGCTGTCTGGGGTAGCTTTTGGTGTACCTGCTTTACCGTTACCTTTGACAGCGTCTGTTGGCTTCGGTGGGGACCGCTGAATCCTCCTGTGGCTTTGAGCGTTTTTTTCTACACTGACGGATCACTCATCGGTTGGTCCACTGGCTTCGGTATCTTCAATAACAATTTAACCCATAATCTCGATAATCCTGCTTCTGTTTACGTCGCAGAATTAGCTGCAATTCAGTACACCCTAGGGATTATCGAAAAAATGCCCACGGACCATTATTTCATCCTTACGGACAGTCTCAGTTCTATTGAGGCTCTCCGATCGATGAAAGATGTTTAGCACTCTCCGTATTTCTTGGGGAAAACATGGGAACATCTGAGTGCTTTATCCGAAAAATCGTTTCAGATTACCTTGGCTTGGGTCCCTTCCCACTGCTCGATACCGGGCAATGAGAATGCGGACTCTTTGGCTAAGGTGGGCGCAACAAACGGTGAAATTCATGAAACACCAATTGCTTTTAATGAATTTTTTGCATTTGTACGTCAGAATACGATCATCAGTTGGCAAAATTCATGGACTAAGGGGGAACTGGGAAGGTGGTGGATTATGTGATGTCCTGGCTCAGCGGTACACACTATATGGCTACTTGAAAACTAACGATCAACGACAATGAACCACTGATTAAAAAGAACATGCTAGTTTTAATTTAAGATTTAAATTTGCCCTTAGTTCATAAGAAACCTTAAATATAAGACACTAGATATACTGGCCCCGTTAAGCATTATATTGTATTGTGCCATATGAAAAACATGAGGGAGCAGCCCTACGATGAACACTTGAATGGCAGAAGTGAATGAGGGAGACATATTGACTCCACATTAAGTAAAGTTAGGGAGGGCAAGAGAACTATCGATCAACCATGATTCTCAACGTAGTACTCAAAGTGCTTTCCTAGATTATCTTTCGCCGTCTCTCATCAAGTAGGTATGTGGAAAACCAGTTTTGTGGTTGTGTGATGACAACGATACAAATCTTTAGGCTGAGGCAAATCCTCGGAAGTATCGCGACTATAGACTGTTCCGAAAATTATAAATACATCTTCTTTCTTGAATAAAACAAAAAATACAGGATTTTTCGGGTCATTTTATTCTGAAATATAGATAATAAGTGTTTTCTTTCCAGTTTCAATTCAAGTTGTTATTATTTTTCGTAGGATACGCGAGTTCTCTAACTTTTCTCTTAACATTACTCATAAGCTTTTGCACAGTGTGTTCTCCGACCATTTTTACCACTTTAAGCCAATCTTTTTTCAATTTTTCAACATTGTCCGCTGGTTTGACATATTTTCTCAGCTTTGCCTTGGTCAAAGCCCAAAAAGTTTCAATAGAGCGAATTTCAGAGCAGTTTGGAGGATTCATCTCCTTTGGGACACATGTGACATTATTTGTTTTATACCACCCTAGTGCATCCTTAGAGTAATGGCAGGAAGCAAGATCGGGCCAAAAGATTGGAGGATTGTTATGCTGCTTAACCATGGGTAACAACCTTTTCTGCAAACACTCTTTCACGTAAATTTTACCATTCATTGTGTCATTCGTAATGAATGGACGAGATATTTTCCCACATTCACAAATGGCCTGCCAAACCATTACCTTCTTGCCGAATTTTTCGGTGTAAATGGCTTTCACTGGTTCAGGGACATCCTTTCCCTTCGGTGATGTATAAAATTGCGGTCCTGGCAGAGTCTCATAGTCCAGTTTTATGTAGGTTTCGTCATCCATGATAACACACCCCATTTTTTTGGTCAGAAGTTTGTCATAAAGCTTCCGAGCTCTCGGTTTCACAGATTCAGCTTGTTTTGGATTCCGTTTTGGCTGATTCTGCTTCCGACGGGTCTGCAGACCCATTCTTCCCTTGGCACGCATAACGTTACTCGCCGAGGTTTCAAGCTTTCTCGTCACATCTCGTACTGATACTGAAGGATGCCGCTTGTAGTATTCCATAACCTTTTTGTCCATTGTGGGATCAACAGGCCCGGGTTTTCTACCACGTCTTGGGGCATCAGTAAATGTGCACTCTTCACAATACTTCCGCAATGCGGTTTGAACTGCTCCGACACTTATACCTTCTTCTCTGGCTAATTTTCTTATAGAAAGACCACTCACGGTGCCCCATTTGTGCACAATTCGCTTTCTTTGCTCGGGAGAAAGGCCACGCATTTTCAAAATTTCGCACTAGATGTTAGGAAAAATGACAGCATATGTTTCTTTTGGATGTAAACAACAGGACGCAGCCAACATTTGGTTGAATACTGCACGTTATTTGAAATGACGGTTGATCGTAAGTGTATTTATAATTATCGGAACGGTCTATAGTAAGTCCCAACACCCCAACTATTCATCGATTTCAAGGCCACTCACGATAACACCAATCGTGTAGAGCTTTGCAATATTATGAACAAAAACAAGTCCTTGTAAAACACACAAAGGACTTCCACCAGGCGACGGTCCTTTCTGCCCCCAGGTGTTATGGAATGTGCGGGATACGATCTTTAAACAAATCCAGCCAGTTCAACTGCTTAGACGAGTTCCAGATGGTTGCTAACCAGTACATTAAGCGGGAATGGTGAGTAACAAGAAGAGATTGCAGAAAGATCCGCCTTAATTTGAACTTGCCAGGGACATTAATGTAGACTAGTGTTATAGTAGTTATAGTAGTTATAGAGCTTTTGTCCAGGAAGCTGCCCATAATTTATCTTCACGAACGTTCCGTCGTCCTTGAAGATGCTCCGTACTTCATTGTACAACTTTCGGGCCGGTCATTTTACCACTAGTTTTACCACAGTGCTTTGTTTAGTTGCTAACAGACCCGAAAAGATTCAAATCCGTTTAGTCAAGACGAATCCTTCTGACGATGTTTTGACTAGCAATGATTTTCTTGACAATATCATAATGCGACGCTTACTTCATTCGTTCTCAATACTTTTGGTTCGGATGCAGCTTCCGAACCCTAGTTTCATTACAACGCATGCTATGATGCTTACATAGTAAGCCGCTCACAGGAATGTTTGAGAACGCTGTGCACGGGTGATTTGGTCAATTCCGACTACTTTGAAATCCGACGTGAATTACAACACGTCGGATTTCAAAGCGAATGCACAGAATCATTTTTGGTTCGCTGCTTCCATCAAGCATGTATAGCTTCTTTGAAGAACTGAGCGAAGAAATATTAAAAAACCATCTATCAAAGCATTCCAGATCTGACCATTAGAAGCGCTGCAGTAAAATCAACCGTGCGTCCAGATATTAAACGACTTAAGCTTAATACTTTATTTTCTGGTCGTTATTAGCCTAAACCGATCAAATATTATTTGGTCGGTTAGTTTTACGCAATAATCTGTTCGTATAACGGTATTCATATTGGTTTTTTTCATGCAATACTGCATTGGATCTTATTCGGAATAACGAATCAATCTTCAAACTTTCCGAGTTTCAAAAATAATTTTGAATTAAGGATTGTGTTCATGATAGTGAGAATTTGCTAACTTGATTACATACGAGCGGAACTCTTATTCTGATCGACAAAACTGCTTTTGGAATTCAGAACGTTACTGATTGCTTGCTTCACCTTAATCCCCTGCACACTATTTATAGTTTCAATTCATGCATTCATGCTTTGCAGTCAGTTTGTTCTCGGTTTCTGTGCTTTTGTGTTCTGTGTGATGCACTCCCAAGCCACGTTGGACTACGTAAAGCTCAAGACTAGATGTATTATGTTACTGTTTTTTTTTTATACCAGAAGCTGATCCGTATTTGCCACTTGTTACTTTGTTCAACGATGACGACGGGTGCGGGCAACTCGATACCTGTGCGTTTTACGTGGATACAGGTAGTCGCTTTCCGATGTCAGCCAGAGACCTTTTGCTCGTGATGTTGTATAATCTGAAGGACGTTTTCCCCCGGACCGACCGATTCGGTGCTCTCAAGGAGTCAGTGGAGAGAAAAGGGGCGGAAAGACAGCATCGCCGGTTATGAATAAATTAAATGGTAATTTCGCTCGAGCAAGCTTTTTCCGTGATCTACATATGCAATATTGCAAGAACGAACTGCGAACGCGGACATGCCGTACCTAAAAATGTTCAATCCAGTTCGGTTGACCTAAACGGCGTACGAGTCGAAACAATATGTTAGCGAGTCCAGACACGCCAGTTGCATTTTTTATAGCACTGAAAACGACCAACCGCTGTCTCTACTGGGTAGCTGCCAATATATTGGACATTAAAATGTCCGTCAGATTACCATCAAGAAACTAAAAGTCACAACATGATCAATGGAATCCTATGTTGAAACATTTGCACTATCATATTTTAGTACTGAGATTCATGATACTTTGCCGAATCACAAAAACTGTTGCTGTGGGCTATAGATATAATGTCTGATATGCCTAATATAGAGAGCATCTATCCTGGAGTAATATTACTCAGTAAAATCATAGATAATTTTCTCCAAAATCGTTTTGAGGAACTCACCTATAAAACGTAAGGCTGATGAGTTAAACTTTGCTGCTTCTGTGTAGTAAGAAGGGTTTGATTTACACTTTTAGAGAACTATCATAACAAATTGCTACCGATGTAACGTCACATGTTCAAGCTCATGCATCATGACCACCGCACTGATATTCAAGCCACCCTAGGTGATATCGGTTACACCCGACAGCCCTTTGCAATAATGGAATTTCAATTATTCGTTTTAGTCCGCTCCTTGTCGGTTACTGAAGGCATTCTCCCTGGCGCTAGTTAGTCACTCACTCGCTCGAACTGGATCGTTGCGTTTGCGGAAAACAATTTGTTAGAGGTTAGGCACATGTGTGACAGAGACGTGTGTGGAGCACGTCTGGTTGCGTGGCAGAAGTCGAACCGGTTGGGTTCGGCCGATCAGACACTCGTGCTTGACTTACCGACCAATGACTTTCGGCGCCCCAAAACGGTAACCGTTTCCGCGTTTCCGTATACAAATACGAATTGGATGCTATTTGCTCTAGGTTTTTGCTAGTTTTCGATCATTGTGGAATCCTGCCATTAGAATAGCAATCACAAATCGACCGTGAGGCCAGGGTGACAGGAACACAATATCCTAATGATCGAAAAGATATAGGTTAAAGATTTTGGTTGTAAACAACATTTACATATTTGTAAATATTGTGGTAATAGTAGCAGTAACCGTTGTTTTGTGTGTTTTCAAGAGTATAGCATGATTATTACACGTTCCACGAACAGGAACAACAAAACAACAACTTTAACTAATATTCGAACTGTGCCCTTCAGGTCTAGTCATTGTATTGCGATCGGATGTTTCCGAATTTGCTGTTTTCAAACGCGATGTTGTTCTAAGCTCTATTATTAAGCAATGTACCATTTTTGTTTTATTTCTGAATACAGTCGGCTAGCGTTCTATGCAGATTATTTCTTTGTGGTGCTTGCTGACTAACTCAAGAACAAATCTCAAATCCCTTTTTTTCATATAATAAAAATACAATGCAGTCCGTATGTCAGGAGTAAATTTAAGAACGGATCAGTGGATCGACGTGAAAATTTGTATGTAGGAGTTTTTAGGGCCGGAATAGGTTATTATGCTGGTTTGAGGAACACAAATCTCTGCAAACACATAATTTCATCAAGCAAATGGAACTTAATTTGACATTACTCGTAAAAAAAATCTATGCCTTTTGCGTGCGGCCTTCCGGCAGTTCACCGGAACATTCGCCATGACGGACGAAAGTTTTTTTTAATTCTTCTTTTGTGGTATTTATCAATTCAAACTTTTCTAATGATTTGTATACCCCAGATGTGCCTTCTGACTTAGGTGATTTCAATTTCAGATTGGTTTATAGATATGAAGTTGTAAACGCAATGTGCTCTAAAACATCCAAAGCCTGTGGCCTTGACGACCTTCCAATACAATTCTACAAACACCACTTACCACTTGCTCTTCTGCTATAAATTCATCTTTTCAATGTGATTATCTCCAGTGCAAAATTTCCACGGACTTGGAAGTATGTCAAAGTAATCCCTATTAAAAAGAAACCGAATGCTTCTAATGTATCAAATCTTAGACCTATTAGTCTTCTTAGTGTTCTCTCTAAAGCATTTCAAAAGCTGATTCAGGCTCAAATGTCGGCATACATAAACGAAAGAAGTTTATTAAATCCTTTCCAATCTGATTTTCGTAAGAATCACTGTACTGAATCTGCCCTAATGAAAATTCATGACGACATTGCACTCAGAATAGATATAAAAGAGGTAGCTGTTCTTTTATTGAACGAATTTGCAAAAGCTTTCGACCGCGTATCTCATAAGAAACTTTTGAATAAGCTGGGAACCCTCTTTGGTTTCTCTAGATCAGCCGTATCGTTAATGAAAACATATTTAACAGGTCGAACCCAAGCTGTTTTTCGCGATGGACTGCTTTCTTCTTTTAAAGCCATTGATTCTGGTGTACCGCAGGGATCGATTGTTAGACCCTTGCTGTTTTAGCTTTGTTATACTAAACAAAGGTTATAAAATCGGTCGAAAAACGCAAAATAGATCCAAGGCCCGGAGGGCCGAACCATATATACCATTCGACTGAGCTCGACGAACTGAGCAATGTCTGTTCGTGTGTATGTGTGTTGTCTGTGTGTATGCAGAGTTGGCATTTCGCACAGGCGATCCACTGACGTGCAAGAATCGTACGAACAAAAAGGAGACAGAGCATAACTCACCACACCGAGAAAGAGACTCTTTTCTTTTAGTGACAAATGTGCTGCACGAGTGTGTGCGCTAGTGCTTGATAGACATAGTGCGAGTGCGTTACATTCTCTCCCAAAAAGTTGCTATCTTGCGCTCTCGTCTACATTCACCCGTGCGCGGCACTATAGCGTACACTGGTGCGAAGAAACATCAGTTGTTGGTCTCTATCTTGTACGTCATACAGATTTGACCAGATTACAGCAATTTTTGTTTAACGCGTTCCAGCGCCAGTCAAAAAATGAACCGATGTGAAGAACACTTGTGTCATGACATGGGCGTAGGCAGGATTTGGATCATGGGGGCAAGCTTTTCAAAATTGTAAAATGGAAGTTATTATTTGAAAAATGAATGATCGATGTACTCAATTCGCTCTTCACTCGGAAGATACGTGACGCATAAAAACTCCGCGTACAAAAATAAATAAAGGGCCCTAATTTAAAACACCCGTGAACAAATCGACTAAAGTGTACAAGTACCTACTTAGTGATTCAAAGCTTATTTTCTCTTTTGTACGTAAGAGACGTGATAAGTCGTGTGCGCCGCCGCCATAGGTGATTCTAAATCGGTGCTCCGCCAAGGATATTTTTCGACGCCAATAACTGTGAATGCTAGTTTTCTGTTCATTCTTGTTAATTTTACTGGTGGTTTGTGAAAATTACCGAGTACAGATTATACCTATGCTAGTGTTATTCATAAAAATTTCAATGTGGCATAAGCGGAATAAGACATTTCAAATTGGTTTACAACGAATATGAAATATTTGATTTATTTTCTCACTCTTATCCAATCGCTAAAAAGTATATTTGTATGGCAGTTTCTACTAGATATTGATTCGATAGCCTGTTGATTACAACAACATAAATTTCGATTGCTTAAAAAATGTTTGCAGAGTGTTTTCCTCGTATCAAAGTATCTTTCTGGAAATACTCATTCAGAGCACGAAAAAAGAATGGAAAAGTGGAAACGGAAACGGATTCAATCGGGAGAAGGAAAATGAACATTTTTCAGAGCAAAATTGTCTTTAGTTACAAAATAGTGTGAAATCGAAAATAATTTTTGCCAGCCAACGTTTATAAGTTATATCTCAACAACTATGTCAGTCGAGATTCGAGCATACGATGACTTGCTCGATTTCTGGTTTCTGAAATAGATTCAAAAATGGCTGATTACCAGGCCTAGAGACCGGAAATCAATTTCACACGCCATTTTGACAGTGGTGGGCACCGCTTGGTTAAATAAACGAAAACAATTACTTTTTAAAGCTATTTACAGTAAGAGGTTCACGAAACGGTATTCATATTTGATTTTGTAAAAACAAGAATAACAAAAGTTATTTAGCTTGCATTGAAAATAGATACTCTTAGGAATTTTTTCATGAAAATTCAATTATTATCTGAATCGAAAAAACAGAACCAAAGTTGTCTTAATTTCAAGCGCATTGCAATTCATCAAAGTTCTTGGTGTGCCAAAAATTCAATCTAGACCTTGTGCTTGTTTTTCAAAATGCTCCTGTGGCTTGTACGATAACTGGAACTCCATTCTAGGGTAAAAAAACTGTCAAGAGCCATCAGCAATTCACAGTTTTTCTAAATATTTGTATTGTCGCTTCTCCACAAAATTTAGCGAATTAGCGATTAGCGTTTCGAAGGCCAAAATTTTAGCGACGCTAACAGTTTCGCTAACCAGCTCAAAAATTAGCGAAATCGCTTAGTCGCTAACTGAATTTAAGCGTCGCTAATTAGCGAATTAGCGAAATAGCGGAATGGTGCCTACCACTGCATTTTGAAATTCACGATGGTAACTTCCGGGTCGTCTTATGTCGTTTTGAGGTCTCTGGACAGCATCCCGATTCCGACAGTATCTATATTACGTGATATTTGGTCGATTTTACTTGTTTGCCGGATACCGGAAGTGACCATATTAAATTTCAAATGGCGTCCGAGGTTGATTTCCGGTCTCTGGACATCGTCCCGATTCCGGAAAAACTCATATTCGATGGTATTCGGCCAATTTTAGTTTCCTTCCAGATACCGGAAGCCGCCATTTGGGAATTCCAAAATGGCGTCAGGGGTCGTTATCCTGCCTCTAGATTTCACTCCGTTTCAAAAATACCCATATTGGATGGTATGTGACGTTGTATTTTTTAATTGTTTTCATGGCCACCCGGTGAAATCTGTTCCATATGACTATTTTGAGAGCATATCTTCATAACACCCAAAACCATAAATATGTCCCGTGAATATAATTTTATAAACTTTGAACCAATAGTAGTAAGATTCCGTTCAAATATTTATAAAAATTTTTCGCTTCGGAACATATCCCCGAAAAACCGAATTTCCAGCAATGAGAATATTCTTCCAGAATAAAACTATGAAATTTCGTCTTGTGAAACCTAAAATGGTATTCGGGTACCCCGTCGAGCACATAACGGTTAAAGAAATATTTTTATATTAAAAATATAAAATACGAGGTTGGCTTTGCGAAAAAAATCTGCCAAAACATGTCTATTTTGTGATTTTAATTAAGTTAGACTAGTCTTTTTTTCACGAATTATTTGCTTATGTCTCATTTCTAGACTCTGTTAACGGTAATGTTCATTTGGACTCCTCCTGGTACATCCGAGAAAAGCATGTATTGGAAAAAACACCATTTTAGTAAAAGCTGAAAATCAAGGAATTTCATTTTTGAAGTTGACAAGACACCAGGACTCATGTCTGCTATTACGGCGCGTAAAATGCTAAATAAGAATGTTTTTAGTGAAAAAAATATCAACCGGCAATAATGAATTCATTAGTCTGAAATTTCCGTGCAGCTAGCTCTGCAACTCTAGAAATCTCACTGGAGCGCGCGCGTCGGTGAGTTTATCTTCATTCGCCTTGGTGAATTTGGGAGTAGTTTTCTACGCTGTAGCGCAGCCCAGCGTTGAGAGCTTTTTATTTGTTTTTTTCACACTCATTGTCGCGCACGTACACAGAAAGCGTGGTGAGCACGGACAAAAGAGAAGCGCTCTCGTTACAGTTCGAAGCGTGTGAGGTGAAATTGGAATTTCTCTTTACCGCACAGAGGATACGGACAACACTGTATGTATGTGCCGCAAAATACTAACGCACCTTTCTTATAGAACGCAATATCCGATTTTGATGATCTTATATGCAAATGAAAGCTACTGTGCTCCCCCAGAATGCTACCAAGTGGATTTCTGATTAATGACTTAGACTTCGAGATATTGATCAAATAGTATTGTTTACTTAGATTATTCAACTTTAAACACAAAATGAATCTGTTGAGGGCCAAGTGTTGTATACCAATCGACTCAGTTCAACTAAATGAACATTGCCTGTATATATGTGTATGTGTGTACGTACGTGTGTAGGTGTAAATATGTTGTTTATCTGTGTGGTATATCAAAATCGAACTAAGAAAAACAAGAAAAAATCCCACCTTTCTTACAGAACGCATTATCCGATTTTGGCGTATACAAGTGCAAATGGAAGCTCCAAAGCTCTTTAAAAATCATACTTAGCGAATTTTTTATTAGTTGCTTGAATGTTAGAATATCTAACCCTTTAACGGGCCGAGGCTAAAAAAAATGTCATTAAATTTTATTGTTTACCGTAAAACGGGGCGAATAGATACAGTTTCCGTTATATCTTGCAGTGTACAAAAAATATTGTAATGTCTAGAACTAATATAAAAGCTTTAAGGTGTTATATACCTTTTTTGTCGAGAAAAATGAGGGAAGTTTGAATTAATTTTTAAGTGCATAGCACCATTTTTATTGCATCACAAAGTGGTATTTTTCTGAAAGTACAGTTTATCAACAACAACAAAATACGTTTGATTTTGAGATATACCAATTATTAGTGGAGTGGTGGCCGTTTCCCCGAAACGCTCTTTTTTCGCAAAGACTTGCGGTGATCCTGATAGATACTCAGCGGGTCAACTGAATTAAAAAAACTCATATTATTTCATTAGTTTAGAAGTGTGCCGTGTCCTTGAACGGTCGCTTTTATATTGTTTTCAGTGCAACGGGAACGTTTTTTCCAAAAAATGCACGTTTTGAGCGCTAAAAATTGCATTAAAAACATTCTTGCGGCAAAATGTAACTATTTGTTTCAAAAAGCGATTGTTCAAGAACCGGCGAATTTGATAACGAAAATTAAAAAAAAAATGAAGGAAATCGGTTCAGTAGTTTTCCCGCAATGAGGATCACGGCAAAGTCATTTTTCGAAAAACACTATTCCGAGATAATCGCGATTAAAGTTTCAAGTTTAGCTTATGCGGCCGTAGCGAGGCGTGTCGCAAATCGCTCTAACTTTCTCCCTATTGCTCAGATCTTTATGAAAATTTGTCAAAACGTTCTCAAGATGTTGTAGTTCAAGATAATGTAATAGAACAAATTTCGATTTTTTGAAAACTAAAAAGGTAAATGACCCCTTAAACTTTGGGTCTAGCCTTCCTCTATCAAGGGTGTAAATACCATTTTGATGAATAAATAATTTATTCTTTTATTGAAAAATACGTTGCATGTCTCTATTCGCCCCACAATGGCGACTGCGTTTTTTTGAAGTAGAATACTTCTCTCAGGAAGTTCGGCTACATAGGGATGTGAAATGAAAATCTAAAACCGAAAAAAGTGAAAAATATGTCCAATTTCAAATGTTAATTAATCGGTTAGTATTTGATGGATTTCCTTCGTTCTCGCAGCAATAGATTGGAAAATCTTCTAAGATTTTTCCCAAATGCAGATAATTGTAGTTTTATTTTTCAAACTATTGTACTATAGAAAATAGTCAAGCCTTGTCGAAACGAAAAAAATCGGCCTCTGATTGGTCGTTATATGATTGCTTCTTAAGCACGATCGACAGAATCATAGCCCTTGCCATTTGAAGTGTGCTATTTGGCCTATAGAAGAGCCTGTTTCACCCGAAGCCGCTCATTATAATTCTAGACTGCAACAACAGCAGTCCTCCCTTAGCAGCAGCAGTGGATACAGCAGCAGTAGCAGTGCAGCGGACAACGGCCACAGCTGTGGTATGGCAACGGATAGCGGAGCGCGTCTCAGCATCGATAGCAGGACCAGGTGATGCAGGGCAGCGGATACCAATGGCAACGGAAGCGTCCACTACTGTGGTAACGGGGATAGCGCAGCGGTTGACGTTGGTCTCAGCATCAATAGAGGCAGGGCCAGCTGATGCAGTGTGGCATTTTGGTGAAGTGCTGTCTCTGAGCGATAGCAGGCACACTAGCAAATGCATCCAATGAAAAGAACGTTCTGGAAAGCTTTTCAGTGTTTATTTTCCCCCAAGGAATACTTTATTTGCAATGCCAGTGATAACGCAAAGATGTGATCGGCATCTTATCAGACATTGAATTAAACAACAAATTGTCCTTTTCAGGATGATATAAAAACCTAATTGAAGAGTTAATATTTTCTCTTAAATCAATTTACACTTTCAAGAAATTTGGAACAGATATATATTTGGCTTCATCTCCGTGTCTCAGAACGTGCTGAATTATCTTTTCCTTCAGTCATGAGCACAACATCCGAAAAGCTTTCATTATCAGCATAAAAAATAATTTTTCGCATAAATTTAAAATTCAAAAATTATGAAGTCTGCAACCCTCGAGGTTGCAATGAATCCAAATTTGTGTGATAAACGCCGAGCGTGTAGAGATATGTTGCTTGTCAGTGTGTAGGAGTTTTGTTTTGATTTTTGTTGTTGTGGCAAGCAACATACTCGCCACTGCATGTTGAGATAGGTGTCCCTGTATTTAGGTTTTTAATTTTCGGTGTTTATTGTATCGCGAGTGAAATGAAATTAGGTCCCGTCTCTCCTCCCGCGTTGAAAAAGAGAGGTGTATTAACGGCGAAGAAAAACAAGTGCGGTTGTGTGGGTTTGAAACCCGGAAACGCGATCGAGCAGAATCGTCAGGCGGTGTTTTGATTCGGGAGATCGCTCTAGACCGCCGAAGAGAAAAGTCGCGTTTTTGTCCGCCGAAAAATAATTGTGACGAGTGAAGCGTTAAGTGTCGTCCCGCGAAATTCTTGGATCAAAAAAGTGATAGGCATCAATACCGCCGACCGCATCAAATCAAGCTGAGAGCGGCTTTTATTGCGGTTAAGCTTCAGACGTCGTGCAGTGGCAGAAATTGATTCTTCGGACAAAACGGTCACAACGCACCCACAAGGCCAGCAGCCTAATTAGTTCACGGCCAACGGCTTGAGTTCACCAACCCGCCATTGCGACGAGTCGGTGAGGAGGACGGAAGAGTAGGTTAGTGCTAGGTCTTCTTTTCTGTTTTCTATTTATTTTGTTTTATTTCATTTATTTCTTATTTATTTATTTGTGTGTTAAACAATTTTATTTCCACTCAATCTAACCCCCTTTTGGTAAAGTACCCCAGTGCTACACCGCCCGCCGGGTAAATCGGCCCCGTTAAAGCTGGGGTGGTAAGCGTAAACTTACAAGTCCAAATCATGACAAGCAACTATTTTTGAGAATGGTCAATCCATGTTGAAGCGCAAAATTCTACTGATCTGATTAGTCGTTAATATGATTGCTTCCCAAGCACGGTCGACAAAATCATAGACCTTGTCATTTTAAATTTGCTATTTGTCTGTATAAGAGTGAGAATGGGAAATATCGATTGAAGTGGCTATCGATAGTTATCGATGATTTCCTACTACTAGCGATAGGTTTTTCATCCCTATATAAGAGCCTGTTTCAGCCGAGGCCGCTCATAATAGTTCTAGACAGCGACAACAGCAGTCGTCCTCTCTAAGCAGCAGCATTAGCAGTGCAGTGGATACCAGCGATGGCGGAAAGCGGCCACAGCTGTGGCGTAGCAATTGATAGCGCACTAGTTGCAGCGAATCCCAGCAACGATAGCAGCTGGGCCAACTGATGCAGTGAGGCACTTCAGTGAAATGCAGTCTCTGTGCGATAGCGGGCACTAGTAAATGCATTCAATGAGAAGGTGACTCATTTTGACAAGACATGAGCCGTATAGTTTTGAGTGTTAAATCAGATTTTCACTGTTTAAATTATCACAAGGAATACTTTATTTGCACTGTAAGTGATAACGCCAAGATGTGATCGGTATCTTATGCGATATTGAATTGAACAACAAATTAAAAAATGACTGACACGCAAGCAGCCGGGTTTTCTTGTAAAAGTATTCTACTTCATCCTTGCGGTCGTGGCTTTGCACACAACCCTCCTGTGATTCTTTTTTGTTCTGATAAGGGACTCGATTTTTATTATGGAGAAATAAAAGCAATTGCATCATCTTTATCGGAATGAGATGAAAACAACGTTAAAAAGTTTTTAAGTAGCGAAAAATTTCGGTTTATTACTTTATGTACGTCGTCCTTTGTACTGGTAGAACCGGAATCTTGGCCTGTTTCTTTAGGGTTGAGGGAGGGTTTTTTTTCTATGTAACATACTTGCAGCTTGCGTCAAGCGAAGTGAATTCGGTTCTTTTGTACGTTTTTGTACCTTTTTGTTTGTGAGTCCTGGCCAAGATCAAGAATCTGAGAATGTAATAAACATGTTTTTAGGCATAATTTTACAAAAAATATGATAACATTTCTCAAAACTTCTTGTTTTTGTGTAAAAGTATTCGCTTAAGCGTAAGCGTGAGCGTTGTTTCTATTCACCCCTTAAATTTGCGTACCGGGAGTTTACCATGAAACATAAGTGAAAGCTTGATAAGTTTCTTACGGCAATCCTCAAATTCACTACGAAAACTTAAAATGCTTCACTACTGACCCAGTACAGCACACGAACAAGCTCAAAGTGGAACAAAATGGCTTCGACAGGTAAAGTTTCCTAGCACTCGTAAACGCTCTGAACATGAGCTTCCATTTAGTATTTTTTTTCTAACAAACTGATAGTAGTGCTTCTAACTCAAAAATGAGTTTGGAGCACTTGTTTACTACTGAGCTATCCGAGAAAACTCTTTACGCGATTTTTTAATGTTATCAAAGGCTTGTAATAACATTTTTCAAGCTCAGAAGTTTTGATTCTATTCGCCCCGCTGTTTGTATTCACCCCATTTCACGGTATTTCTTATCACTGATCATAGCTCGTAATTATGAAGCAGAAAAAAAACGAGAGTTGTTAGTGGCAATATAGTTGCCACTGTTTTTTTAAGGGTTAAAAACATAATGTTTGAACATGAGATATTCTACATTTTTGATCATTTCTCTATCATTTTTTATTTATTTCCATCTCCATTTCTCTCGCTCTCTCTTTTTTCAACCGCTACTATATAACTATACTAACAGTTTTCAATATATTTCAGAGGGAACCGGAATGCTTAGTTAAGTCTGCTTCTCACTAACCTGATACACTTCGCTTTTCTGTATTATAAATATTGCTTTTTAATTTAAAAGTCATTGCAAACAGAGTATCCATGTTATCCCACTTCTCGTTGTCGCAGCAAGTTTTATAAAGTTCTGGAATTATTTTGAATTTCACCAGTCAATTTAATTTTGAACGATTTATGGTTTACTGGCATAATAAGTTTCTATGTAGTAATAGTTAGTATAACAAAGGTTTCTGAACTTCTAGCTGGATTAATTCAGGTTTTATTATTTAAAAATGATTTACCTCAAGATAGTAAACACTGTTAAATTCACATGTTTGCCGACGATGTGCAAATTGATATTAGTACTGCCCTAATATCAAGACTCATAAATCATGATTTGCAACAGACATTCGAATGGTTCCAAACTAACTTGTTAACTATTAACACATCAAAAACTAAAGCGATCTTCATTCGTAGACGTCGATTTCAACCTGATAATACTCAACTATTTTTAATAATGAACCAATCTTGTTCACTGATCAAGTGAATAATCTTGGCGTTATTTTTAGCAATTATCTAGATTGGAAGCCACAAATCAACTCTCAAGTTAGAAAAATCTACGAAGTTCTCAAGCAACTATCACTAACAACCAAAAATCTGAGTAGCGGAATTAAAACCAAGCTTTTCTCTTCTATATCCTTATTTCATTTATGGAGACATTGTGTATTTAAATGCAACGGAAGATGCTAAAAATAAACTTCGTGTTGCCATAAACTCATGTGTCATATATTGTTTTATCATTTCAAGGTATGGTAGTGTATCTCATCTACAAAAGAATTTACTAGGCTGTTCCTTTGAGCAATTCTTTGACTTCAGATCTTGTTACTCATACGGGGCGACGCGGGACAAAACTTACTACTTACTACAATGTCGTATGAGTGATGTTATTTCTTACGTTGCACGAAAATACCAAATATAGAATTATTGCAAAATATTGAATTTGTCAGATCTTGTTGTCATATTTATCGTTTTGCCTTTCTCCTAGAAAGGTATAGCAATCACTTGCAAAACCGAAGATATAAAGCTCCAAAGGGCCGAATGGCATATATCACTCGACTCAGCTCGACGAGCTGAGCATTTTCTGTATGTGTGTGTGTATGTGTGTGTGTGTGTGTGTGTGTGTGTGTGTGTGTGTGTGTGTGTGTGTGTGTGTGTGTGTGTGTGTGTGTGTGTGTGTGTATGTGCAGATTTTTATTCTCACTCACTTTTCTCAGAGATGGCTGGACCGATTTTCATAAAATAATTGCAAATGGTATTGTTGTCCCATAAGACCCTATTAAATTTTATTGTAATCGGATTTTTAGTTTAGAGGTTAGGTATCAAAATGTAAAAATCATGAAACATCATTATCTCGGAAACCACACAACCGATTTGATCAAATTGGTTTCAACTGAACGGGCTACCTGAAAAATCCTTAACTTTTGAATTTTATAAAGTTTGAACATGTGGTTCAAAAGTTATGAACAGAAACGTGTTCTGAAGACTGTTTAATCTCACTCACATTTCTCAGAGATGGCTGACCCGATTTCCACAAAATTAGTGTCAAATGATAAGTCTAGCAGCCTCATAACACCCCATTTAATTCTATTGTAATTGAACTGCAACTTCGTCTGTAATGTACCGAAATGTGAAAATCACGAAACTTCATTATGTCAGAAACTACACAACCGAACATAACTAGTGTCATACGAACGAGTCATCTCTCAAACTTACAAATATCAAACTTCATTACAATTTTTTTCTTCATCTAAATAACACTTTGATATGTAACTCAAAAGTTATGGAAAGAAATGAAATTCAAAGACTATTTGAAACTATACCTGCTTTGATCGATATATGTGGCCTCAACATAATTTAAATGTGGTGTCGTACTATTTGAACGGTCCAAATTCATTGATTCCTTGTGATGTGTTTCAAGTCTGCAAATGCACGACAAATCGGTTCTATAATATGATCAAAGTCAAATAACAAATCGTTTGAAATGATTGTTTTTATCGAAATGACATCATCCTCGACTTTTGGCTCCAGTACATCGCCTTAATTTGAATATATTCATATTGGGTGGTATTGGGTCATTTTCAGCAGATTTTCTGGCATCAATCTGACACTTGTAATACCCATAGGGATGGATTAAGTTATTTTGGATGTTTTTCAGAAACTAAAAGTGGTCGTCTTTAAATTCAAAATGATTTCCAGGGTCAATGTTTGCTTTCTATGCATCATCTCGATTACGGAAATATCCATGTTGAGTGTTATTTGGTCATTTTCGACTATTTCTTAGGAGTTGCCATTCAGCAATTCAAAAAGGTGCCTGAGGTCAATTGTTCGCTCATTGCATCATTCTGGTTCCAGAGATACTCATATTGGATAGTATTTGGTCATTTTAGCCTGTTTTTCACAAACCGGAAGTCGCCACCTTGGATTTCAACATGGTGTTTAAGATAATTTCTGGCCTCTGAGCGTCATTCTGGTTGAAGAAACACCCATATTGGGTGTTATTCGATCATTTTCGGCAGTTTCCCAGGAACCGGAAGTCGCCAGCCTAAAATCTAAAATGGGGTCTGTGATTGATTTCAGCTGTTATGCATCATTCTAGATCCGGAGATACTCATGTTAGACCTATGACCTATGTAACAAATTTGTTTCTACTAAAAACATTCACCTGCCAAATATGGTTCCATTTAGTTGGTTAACTCTGGAGATGTGCAGAAATTTATGTTTCATTTCCTCTTCCAGAAAAAGGAGAGGAGTTAACTATTATGGACATATTTGTCACCCCTTAAAACATCCACATGCCAAATTCGGTTTCATTTGCTTGGTTTCTTCTTGAGTTGAGCAGAAATTTATGTTTAATTTGTATGGGACCCCTCTCTTACAGAAGGAGGAGGGGTCTCAAACTATCATAGGAACCTTTATCGGCACCAAAAACCCCTATATACAAATTTTCACGTCGATCGGTTCGGTGGTTTTCAAGCCTATATGGATCAGACAGACAGACAGACCGTACTGCATTTTTATATGTATAGATTACAACATCAATATTTTAGAACCTAAAGAGTGAATATACATTTATTAGTTTGAAGCTTTCATGTAAACCTATTCAAACAAATAAAAGTTTGAATGAGAAAGGCTGGGTCTGACCGCTAGGTGGATTATATTTGTTTTTTTTTTATTTTTCGCGTAAAACCTAATTATCTGTTCTCAAAACTGTTACCAAGCAGAAATACTAGAACCAGAAGTTTTGTGATTCCTGCTCATTCTGCTAGGTACTATAATCATTCTCTCATTGTGAGAGGTATTATCAATTGGAATAGGTTATCCATGAATGTAAAATCTAAAATTAATTTGTCTAGTTCTAAACCGGAACTACTCTTGGAATTGATCGTCATGCACTGAACGAATTGTAATACAGGTTGGACTCGGTTATCCGGAGACTCGATTATCCGGAAACTCGATTATCCGGAATTTTAGACTCGATTATCCGGAATTTTATTTTTTTGGTGCCCGTTTTCAAATTTTATTCCGAAATTTTGCCTTTACCATCCCTTCTGGCATATTTGTTATCATTTAAATCACTTCCGGCATGTATGGGACATGTTCGAATTGAGTGAAATTAATCAATGTCCAAATTACTTATTTTGCTTCTTAAGATTTTACCCCCTTTCGCCTCAGAAGTAATTTATGGTTACGCCACTGCATCATACAAGTAAAATAAAGAAGAGAAAGAAATATTTATTTTATGTTCGTTAATCGCAAAATTTCAGTATTTTTTTTTGTGATTCGATGAAAATTTTTTTGATGTTCCGGATAATCGAGTCCTACCTGTAATTAATAAAGGTATCATTAGTTTGTAAATTGGATAGTATCGCATATTTTCGTGAACTTATATAATTTTGTAACATTTAAAAAGATTGTAAATCTTACGTTACATGAATTGAATAAATAATAATAATAATAATAATTCATCCTCAGTTTTCGCGACAAAATTGTGAGAGTAGAACTTACGTTTCAGGCTTACTCAGAAATCCTCGATGGGACGCAATTTAGGGACGTTGGGTGACGACTCGCCAACTTGAGTACCTCACTGATATTCAGCCACTCCATCTCCTCCAACGGTCGCTACGAGTAGTGGGCCGACACCAGATCCAACCAGAACGCGTCTTCAACCTTATGATATTTCTTGATGAACGACGAAACTTCAGGCAGGCACTGCATGCTATAAATTTCCCCGTTCACGGCCAGTCCGGAGCGAAAGAACAGCAGCTTTTACATCCCCTTCTCTCTGATTGTCAGCCAGAGCAGCACCTTCTTGGGGAACTTGGTGTGTGAAATAAACTTTACCTCGGTGTTCACTTCCTTCGTGGGGGAGTAAAATACGAAGTACCCTGCCAGTCGTTGCCATCCTGAGTGAGACAAGTCTCGTCGTCCATCACCACCGCCACGTCGTGATTTGCCAGGAAAATCGACTTGACCATCTTATTCAGGCGCTGCCGCTCCGTCATTGCCTGTAGCTCCGAGACTAGTAGACGGGACTGCTGCTTCCTGACATGTATGTGCATGTTCGCCAGGTACTTTTAAACTGTTTGGTCGGTTGCACCAACTTTCCGGCCCAGCGTACGCAGCCACTTTTCACTCGGGCTTCCTCTTCAGCATCCTTTTGAGCTTCTTTTCGCTCAGAGTCGTCGGCCGGCAGGAGCCGGGGTTTATTTCAATGCTCTGATTGTTGTCCAATAGTGCCAAGATGTTGTAGATGCCGAAACAGTCCCCGGTATCCATGAGCTGCCGCACGATGTCCTTTTTCGACACGACGAGGTATCGTTCTTTGAACGCGCACAAAGCAGTGGTATTTCCACCTGTGAATAGTGCTGCAAATCAAAAAAAAATTTAAAAAGCTCAGACAAAATCAATGAGTATCAAGCAATAGGAATTATTAATCTCATCGGACACTCTAAATAAACGATTTTAAAATGAGAAACCATTAAAAATATACCGCGTCAAAAACGACTTTTCTGGGAAATCCGCGAAAAAAACGTTCAAATTCCGAAATCTGCGTAAAATACTACAAGGTATACAGCCCTAGGGTTGTATGAAATGGTGACGTGGGACTAAACACTATAATTACTGTAATTACAGACACAATAAATTCGTTTGTACAGTGATTTACGTATTTTAATTCTCAGCTTCCCCTTCATTTTTCCAGAAGTATATTTAATTGCACTCGAAAAAACTTCATTTAAACTTGGTGATCTCAGGCCTGTAGCGTTTTTTTTTGTGCAAACAACATTTAACAATTTCAACGAAGTTAAAGTTTAAAAAGATTCATTTTTGTTTTTTTGCATCACAAGTTTGTTTCATTTGTCAACAATTACATTCAATGTATTACGAAGACAAGTAATATAAGCATGCTATTTTATTTGTGAAGTTAAAATTAAAAAAATATCTAAAAATGTTTATCTCCCAGCTGGTCTCGAGGTACGATGCTGGCCTAAAAAGCCAGTCGTCGTATGTTCGAATTCCGGCTCGGGAGAAACTGTTAGTGTCAGTAGGATCGTAGCGCTAGCCCCGCAATTGTCCTGTACACTTAACAGTCGGCTGCGAAGTCTGTGAATAGTAAAACAGAAGGTCGAATTCCGATACGGAATGTAGCACCAAGGCTTCGTCTTTGATCTGAAGAATGTTGAAATGTAAAAAAAAAAAGATTCTGAATAGATCTTAGCAAATGGACAAAAAATTCATAAGCACTCACCTGCTCTATAAATTAGTATTTTTAGGAACTAACTCGTTCGATATTATGTCGGTCACGATTATTTAGTGAATATCGATGATAAAAAAAATAAATAAAATAACTTTTGACCGTTGCAAAACTGTTCAATTCTTGTTTAGTAATTTATGGTTTTTATGGTAATCATATTCATGAGATAAATTTTCATTTGCAATCAGTAGCAGCATTGCAGTTTTGATTGCACGCGAATAGAAGTGTCCGTTGCAATGATGGACGACGAAAAACTCAAACTAGCGGCGCTCTGCTCCACATTCGTCAGTTGAATTCAATACTGGCACAACTCAAAATTTTGCAATTTTCAGTTATTGATGGCAAACGATGACGAATACTATTAAGTTTCATCTCACAAAGACCCGTTTCAAAATTCACAATATTTCCAGAAATATAAGTAGATGTGCCTCTATTGCACAAATCTAAAATATCCCCAAAAAGACAGAAAAATGAGGTTGCAATTCTTATAACTTGCTTATTACATGCACATGATATACCCAAACAAGTTCAATAAAAATGGGAAGTCTTAAAATTGGATTTTTTCACAAAAATGGAAAAAGAAATTTTTTACGTAAATTTTCAAACGCGTTTTTCTCGAAACTATGAATTTTGAGTTGTGCCAGTATTGAATTCAACTGACAGTATATCTACGATACTGTTGCTTTTACCAGCAGGTTTTCTTTCAAGACATCAATTTTCATTACGCTCTAACAGCAGGTTCAGAAATTGTTCAAGGAAAGGGGTTGTTTCAAATTTTTCGCAAAACTTTTACCTTTGAGACATCAAATTAGTTTAGGTTCATGGAAGCAAACATAAATTTAACTATTGAGACGGGAGACTCTGTCAATTTTTTTTTTTCGAAAATTGATACAGCGAATATAACAGGGCGTGGTTGGTGACTATTCATGTCGTCTGTGCTAGGAAGGCTCGCATGTGATTTATTCATTGTTTGCGTAAATTTATCCTTGACACTGTTTATCGATTTTTACCGGTTTGCAATAAAAAACAAAGATAACTAGCATATTACGAAATTGTTCAACATTTTATCTATCCATTATATTGGTTATTGTTATCCATCATATGGTTATGCTGTTATTATCGTTTGAAATCTGATGCAACATTTGCCAGTTTCATTTCCAATTTTACAGAATGCATACCAGAATAGAAAATAAAGACGTAGTCCCACGTCAAAAAGGGCGTGTGAAAACCGCGTTTAAGACCCGCATAAAAAGAGACTTGATTTTTTTTTTGAAATCGCTGAAATGAAAAAAAGAAGGTTTGGAATTTAACATTCAAAATTTTACCAACAGTTTTGCCATAAAGGACATAAGGACAAGCTCAGTACCTACTATTGAGGCCTCTCAAGACAACATAACATTCGTTACTGATGCAATTAAGGCCGAAATACTAAAAAGTGGTGCAAAATTGAAATTTCTGTATGGACTATTTGGAACGTAGCATTTGTCAACATTAGAATGAAATTATTTTTGATAGATTTAATAGTAAGTGGTCAGTATATTGATTTCAATAAAGATTTCGTACGTAATGCACTTTTAGATGTTTCATTTGACTTATAAAAAGAAAGCTCTTTGAAAACCAATCATTCTATATAAGACTGACAAAAGTGTCAAAAATTGTTTTAAAATAGTACAAATTTATAAGATAAACGCAAACAGACGACAGTTAATATGATTTATATAGGAGGCCAATGAAAAAGAAACGTAAAGCTATAGTAAGTACCAGACATGTGAGAAAAGTTATAAAATAGGGGAAACTAGCTGACCCGGCAAACTACGTCCCGCCCATTTTTGTGTTAAATTTAATAACTTTATGTATTCCAAATTGATTTCTTGCGATTTGTTTATAGTCTGCAAATTCACGACAAATCGTTCATAAGATATGATTAAAGTCAAAAGACAAATCGTGTGAATTGATTGATTTTATCCGAATGACAACATCATCGCCTTTTGGCTTCCGTACATCACCTAGATTCTGGAAATATCCATATCGAGTGGTATTCGGTCATATTCAGCTGTTTTTCTGGCATCAATCTGATTCCAGAAATATTAATATTGGGTTGTATTCAGATATTTTGGCTGTTTTCAAGAAACTGAAAGAGGTCATCTTTGAATTCAAAATGGTGTCCAGGGTCAATGTTTGGCTTCTATGCATCATCTCGATTACGGATATATTCATATTTAGTAGTATTCAGTCATTTTAGGCTGTTTTTCCAGAAGTAACCATCTTACAATTCATAATGGTGTCTGAAGTCGATTTTTAGCTTCTTGCATCATTCTGGTTCCGAGGATACTCATATTGGGCGGTATTTAGTCACTTTGGGCTGTTTTCCAGAAACCGAAAGTCGTCATCTTGGATTTCAAAATGGTGGTGAAAACAACTTCTGGTCTCTGAGCGTCATTCTGGCTTAAGAAACACCCATATCAGATGAAATTTGGTCATTTTCAGCTGTTTTCCAGAGACCGGAAGTCACCATCTTTGAATTTAAAATGGTGTCTGTGATCGATTTTTAGCCCCTGTGCATCATTCTAGTTCCGGATATAATCATATTGGGTGAATATCGGCCATTTTTGGCTGTTTTCTAGAAATTGGAAGTTTCCATCTAATAATTCAAAATGTTGTCTGAGATCGGTTTGTGGCTTCAGTGCATCATTACGATTCCGGATTGTTTTTCAGAAACCGGAAGTCACCGTCTTGGGTTTCAAAATGGCATTTGCAGACAATTTCTGACCTTTGAGCATAATTCTGGTTTAAGAAACACCCATATTGGGTGGTATTTGGTCATTTTCAAGTATTATCCAGAAACCGGAAGTCACCATCTTTAAATTGAAATTAGTGTCTGTGGTAGATGTTTTAGCTTTTGTGCATCATTCTGGTTCCGGATATAATTATATTGGGGAAAAAGCAGCCATTTTTGGCTTTTTTCCAGAAACCGGAAGTTGCCTTCTCATAATTCAAAATGATGTCTGAGGTTGATTTGTGGTCTCAGTACATTATTACGATTCCGGAAATAGCCATATTGGGTGGTGTTCGGTGACTTTCCGTTGCATTTTAGAAACCGGAAGTCGCTGTCTTGGATTTTAAAATGGCATTTGGGAACAATTTCTGGCCTCTGAGCGTCATTCTGGTTAAGAAAAAACCCATATTGGGTGGTATCATTTTCAACTGTTTTCCAGAAACCGGAAGTTTCCATCCTAAATTTAAAAATGGCGTCTGTAGTCGATTTTTTTTCCTGTGCATCATCCCGATCATTTCAGGCTGTTTTCCGGAAAAAAACAGGTTAAAATATCTCTCCCCTTCCAGAATATGAAAGAATGCAAACCACCATAGCAAGTTGAGTTTGATTTGTATAAGAGCCCTCCCATCCGGAAGTGGTAGGGGTGTCGAACCACAATGAAAATATTATTTGCTCCCAAAAACCTCTACATGCAAGTTGTCATTTGTTTCACGGTTCAGTAGTTTCCAAGCATGGATCAGACAGACAGATTTACACAGACAAACAGCATTTTTATATGTTTAGATTTATTTATTTATTTATTTACCTTAAATGTCGGATTAAGTTGTATTTTTGAACATTCATTAGAAAATGTCTTGATTCTGGTAAAGCAAAGGATGCATCGGTTCTGGTGGTAACTTGACCTTGCCGCCTTTACAACGTCATTTCTTCTAGCTCTACGGTTGGAGCTTGATGTAGTTCGACGACGCATACCGTGGTTTTGCTGCTATCTAAGTCGTTCTGCTGCAGCATGTACATCTCGTTCCTGCTGAGATCGTTCTCCCCGAATTCGCGATATGCAGTCTCGTAGTTGTTCATTCGCTTCGGAGCGTTGCTGAGGTGTTTGATTTTCGCGGCGGATCGTCAATCTTCTGCGTCTCGACTGCGTGAACCTATCCGTGACCGATCTCCTGATTGGTGGCATAATGTATCCTGAATATTGCAATGTTTTAATTTTTGTAAGTTTACCTCTCTTAGTTTTATTAATACTCACTGCTATCACTGAAATTTCATCACTTGATAGTTCCACTGATTGCCATGACGTAGCGACCAGCCGAGCGTACTTATATTTGCATTAAACTTTCGGTGGTAGCTTTTAAAGGATGATTTCAACCTTGTTTGTTCAACCTGTTTTAAATTGCTGTCATATTATTGTTGTTCATTGCGCCTTCTACGATCTCATTTCTTCGTTGTATGGAAATTCTATTTTCTTGAGTTTTACCATTTTCCTTTGAAATTTTCCTAGTTTTCTAGCCGTAAAAATTTGCCTTGGACGAAGACGAACAAAACAAAACAAAGCCAGCTCAAATCAGACGCTCCGTTATTAAGTTATGGGCGGTCGCACATATATGTAACTTTATTTTATATATAAGATATTGTTCTGCTTTGTTTTGAAGACTTCTTGAAAAAGACAAAATATATTGTCAAAACGTTGAAGGAAAAGAAGCAGTACTTCGTTTAGTTCAGCTTAAACACTGATAAGCCGAAATCCAAGCAATGTCAGACACAACTTCTGTTATTTATTTTATTTTACAAGAAGTTTCCGGGAACCCATCTTTAAAGGTTGGAATAAGAATAGATCATTAGATAGCTTTGGTAATCACAATTAGTTTATTATTTTTAATATCTTGAAAATCGTGTGCTGTCTCAACTCACTGTACGATTTCGAAGAATGACCCACACGAATAAGGTATCGTGTAGCTTTTTGCCTTTCTCCTAGAAAGGTATAGCAATCACTGGAAAAACCGAAGGTATAAAAGTGGTCCCAATGGCCGAATGTCATATACCACTCAACTACTTTCGACGAACTGAGCATTTTCTGTATGTATGTATGTATGTGTGTATGTGTGTATGTGTGTATGTGTGTGTGTATGTGCAACTTTTTTTTCTCACTCACTTTTCTTAGAGATGGCTGGACCGATTCTCATAAAATTAAATGCAAATGAAAGGTCTAGTTGCGCCATAGGTTGCAATTGAATTTCATTGTAATCGGATTTTTAGTTTAGAGGTTATGTATCAAAATGTAAAAATCCCGAAACATCAATATCTCAGAAACCACACAACCGATTTCAATAAAAATGGTTTCAAATGATTGGGCTGTCTCCAGGACCCTTAACTTTTGAATTGAATGATTGAACATATGGTTTAAAAGTTATGTAAAGAAAAGTTATCCTGAGGTTGTTTAAACTCACTCATTTTTCTCAGTGATGGCTGAACCGATTTTCACAAAATTAGTGTCAAATAAAAGGTCTAGTTGCCTCATAGGTTGCTATTGCATTTCACTGCAATCGGATTGTAACTTTGTCCGTTGTTCATAAAAATGTGAAATCACATAATGAAAGTAAATATATTGACTTTCTCCTAACGATCACTGGCTAATTAAAAGGTAGAAAAGTGATTGAAATGGCTGAATGTCATATACTACTCAACTCAGTTCGACGAATCGAGCATTTTCTGCATATATGCATGTATAGGTGTTTGTGTTTGTGTGTGGGTGTGTACGTGTGTATGTGCACCTTTCATTCGCATTCACTTTTCTCGGAGATGGTCTGACCGATTCTTTCTATCTTGGTGTCAAATTAAGGGTCTATTTGCCGCTTAGGTTGCTATTAAATTTCATTGTAATCAAACTTTTTGTTTTGGCGCTGCGTCAGAATGTGAAAAACGCTCTTATATCTCAGATGCTATGAACTTAGTTGAATTCAAATAAATGGGCCCCCAAACCCTTAAACAATGAATTTCATAATGTTTAAACATGTGGTTTGAAAGTTATAGAAAGAAACGAAACCCGCAGACTGTTTAAAACTATAGCTACGATCAAAATATGTGGCCTCAACATCATTTAAATTAAATATTGTACTATTTCAATGTTTGCGGCCTTGCTCGGGATTGAAGTTTAAATTAAAAGTCATTTCTATCATTTCACTTTTTGCCTTTCTCCTAGAAAGGTATAGCAATCACTGCAAAAACTAAAGGTATAAAAAAGGCAAAGCCTTGGTGCTACATTCCGATTCGGAACTCGACCTTCTGTTTTATTATACACAGACTTCGCAGCCAACTGTAAAGTATACAGGACAATTGCGGGGCTAGCGCTACGATCCTACTGACACTAACAGTCTCTCCCGAGCCGAGACTCGAACCTACGACGACTGGCTTGTTAGGCCAGCATCGTACCTCGAGACCAGCTGGGAGGGTAAAAAAAGGTATAAAAGTGCACCAAAGGGCCGAATGTCGTATACCCAGTGTTATGAAAATGACTGCAAGACAATGACAGCAAATTTTCAACTGATCCGGCTCTCATTGTATTGCACAGCTCTCACTGCTCCCTACACGTTCGGTGAACAGTTCGACAGCAACTGACGACAGTACACATGCAACTCCATACGGACTGTTATTTTTCATCTTCATATGTGTGTTGGTATTTCCAAGCTGTCGTAAATGACAGCCTATAAGCTTCCGATATCCTTCAACACGAATCCGAGCGGGATGGCAGGTGATTATGATCACGACAGTAAGGCCGATGAAAGAATGAAAGAGAGATGGTGCGAAGCACGTTTTTTCTTACGTGGGGAATAATATCAACAATGGAAACGGTTTGCTTTGTATTCAATATGCCACCGGCCTGTGAAAAAGGAGAAACGAAAAAATGCAAGTCGACGACAGCCGCAGCCGATCAGCAGGCTGTCAACAGGAACAGGACATCCTCAAAATGAGCAAACTAGGCTGTCATCCAAGTATGATGACAGTTCTACAAGGTATGCTATTTACTTCGATGCATTAGTATTAGTGATCGTTATGAACTTTTTCCAATTTTGTATGAAATTTGAAATGATTTTGCATTTTAAACTAAACTTATAAAACATACTTTCCTGAAAAGTTATAGAAATGATGTTAAAAAATATGTTTTATTTGTGGGGAATACATAAACATGCTGCGGTTTAGGTAAAATATGCTGTTTTTCATCAATTTGCCGGTAACCTTTTTGCACTTTTCGTTATTTTCTTGTACTCGAATAGCGCTTCTTAATAGAGTCGCTTATGTTTCATACAGTAACAAAAGTCATGAGCTATGACAATGACTAAGATTATGCTCCAACTATTAGAAATATAGCATTTTTATATATTTTATTTCGACATATTGTCGCAATTTTTCACACTAAATCTAAATTAATATCAATTTCTAGTGTGTTTCAACTGAAGATTCACTCTCCACTCCTCCACTCAAATATAAAACAACATAAAACGAGAAATTTCTAAAAATGTTCCGAGTTCCATACAAAACGCGAAATTTTTAATAACGAGAATTGTTTGTGTGCGTGGATAGACAAAAATGTAGCATACCTTGTAGAACTGTCATCATACTTGGGGCTGTCATGTCCGAACGAACAAAATACATGCGCAAGAATGAGCTGTCGTACGCAACACAACACCGTTTCTTTGCCTTGTTTCAGCTGTAGCTGTATGTGAGCTCTCATGAATAGCGCATGCATGAGGCTGTTAGAGTGAAGAGAGGGAAAAGTCGTCAGTCGCTCTCCAGTCATTCTCCTAAGCTTGCGTATACTACTCGACTCAGTTCGACGAGCTGAGCATTTTCTGCATGCGTGTGTGTGTAACGCTCCCCCAATCTCACTCGATTTTCTCAGAGATGGCTGAATCGATTTCAATGAAATCAATTGCAAATTAAAGGTCTAGTTTCTTGTAATCTGATTTCTAGTTTAGAGGCTATGTATCAAAATGTAAAAATCACGAAACATCAATATCTCAGAAACTACACAACCGATTTGAACAAAATTGGTTTCAAATGAACGGGCTACCTAAAAACCCTCAACTTTTGAATTTTATGAAGATTGAACATATGGTTCAGAAGTTATGGAAAGAAACGTGTTTTGGAGACTGTTTAATCTCATCAGTGTCATATGGAAAGTCTTGTTGCCCCATAAGACCCTAAAGATTTTTTTTTTGCGAACGGATTATTACTTTTCCTGTTATGTTTAAAAATGTGAAATCCAGCTATGAAATGGAACATATTCCGAAGACTACATAAACTCACTAACTTTTCTCAGAGATGGTTGAGCCGATTTTGTACAAAATTAGTGTCAAATGAAAGGTCTAGCTGCCTCATAACACCCTATTGAATTTTGCTGTAATCGGACTGTAACTTCGTCTGTAATGTATTGAAATGTGAAAATCACGAAACTTCATTATCTTAGAAACTACACAACCGATCTGAAAAATATTGATATCAGATGAACGGGCTAGTGAGGGATATACTGATGAATTATGATTGAACACGTGGTTTCAAAGTTTCGCTCCCCCATAAGTTCCCTTTTCATTTGATTGTAATCAAACTTAAGCAACCGTTATGTTTTAATTTGTAAAACAACGAAAGTCTATTATCTCAATTATTACACGATTTATTTGAACATAACACTTGAACACTTGAACATGACACTAGTCATACAAACGAGACATCTCTCAAACTTACAAATGACAAACTTCATAAAAATTTGATATGTGGTTCAAAAGTTTTGTAAAGAAAAGAAATTCAGAGACTATTCAACACTATAGCTGCTTTGATCAATATATATGGCCTCAACATGATTTAAATGTGGTATCGTACTATTTGAACGTTCCCGGTATCGCTCGTGATAAAATTGTTCGAAATTAAGAGTCATTTCTTATATTTCGCTATTTCTGAAGCACTAACATTACGTCAAATTTCATATTTTATACTCTAATTACAACATCAATATTTTAGAACCCAAAGGGTGAATATACCTTTTTGGATTTAAGCATACATGTAAATCTATTTTTACAAATAATAAGTTTGAATGAGAAAGGCTGAGTCTGACCGCTAGGTGGATTAATTTAGGTTTTTTTTAAGTTTTTATCATCATTATATACATTATAATTATAAGCTACAAGTCAACATATAAATAGATATTCACTAAAAGTTCTTTGAAAAACATATCTGTTGTTCCACCTTCCTTCGCTAATAGACCACAAAGCGGTCTAATGCATCGGGTGCGTAAAACTTGTATTCCATGACAGAATATCTTCTGGATCATGTAAGGTCAAACCGTAGTTTTTGACCAACTCACTGGTACACCAAGACCAAACTGTCTTTGAGTTTGAACATAGTTTAATCCTGTGCTCATTTGTGTCTTCGATTCCGCAGTATTTACAAGTCGCATTATCCAATCCGCCAATATTATAACCCAATAACTTTGATTTGTTTGGAGCTTTGAAAAACATTCAAGTAAAAACTAAAATTTCTAGTATTTATTATGGTTTAATTCGATATTTATGATTATTTTTAATGTTTAATAAACTTTTCTTTCGATTTTAATGCAGAGTGTATAAGGTCTGGTATAAATTACTTAGAATTACTTAGATAGAAAACCGTTTGTTGGCGCTTACCCTACGTTGTGTAATTTTTTATGTGGAAGATGAACCAGAATTCCAATCCTGATTAGGGCGATGACGGTGCAAGTTCTGCTTCAGCGAACAACTCCTCTCAGCAGCAGAAAACCAACGACGACAGCGGGCAGCAAACAGAATTTTCTACCGGTAGGCGCAGCAGACCACGAAAAAGCAATTCTTCCAGTATCACAGGTAAGTATTAAACCCAGTTTCAATTTCAGTTTTCAGCCACTTTATTCTGCTTGGTTACTGGTAAGTACAAACAAGGAAGTAATTTTTAACTTTAACCTTTATTACCACTTTTGGCTGACGCGAAACTTGTTGCGGACAAAAAGTGTGTCCGATCGATACTAAGGATGATGACTGATGACTGCGTCTACATGAGTTGCCAGAAGGGCACATAATCTCTTCTCATCGCGCGCCTGGTAGCACCAATCTACCTTCGGAACGCAAACTTTTTGGCAGTGTAGCTGGTAGTTCTTCTTGCGTCAACACCGTTTCTTCAATTGTAAGCTTGATATGTGCAGTTTTGTCACCGATGGAAAATTGGATTGTTTTCTGGACGATTGAAAATGCCACGACGGACTGAAACACTTAAAAAAATATTTTTTTTTTAAATTTACACCCGCTTTTCTGCATATGCCGCACACCTTAGCATTCGTATTGCAGATTTCCCCATTGTCACATATGTTACATTCTTAGAATACTAACGCTGAAATTTTTTTTTCAATCTCTTCTAAAATCGAAGAAATGATAAGTTTACATTACTTAAATTTAAACTGTAGCATTCGATTCACGAAGATCTTGTGGCCTGGGAATAAGAGAAAAGTTAATCCCGAGTGAATCCCCTTTAGTCCAGTAACAACTTTTTAGAATGTATTTCATTATGCTCGAATGTTAATTTTTGTTGTACAAAATACAACAAAACCAGTGTTCGCGTCATGCGTGAGTGACACAAGAAGCAGAAACCGCAAAGACGAATCTATACAATGACAACATTTTCTAGGCAAGAATTCTTAGATTCTCAACGTTACTTAACTTGAATCAAACCCAATTAAAGACTGGAATTGTACAATCTGCAAACGACCCGTTCACATAAAAAACACGTTCACAATTGACAGTTCTGACGGAAAGAATGTTGCGGCGAAGTATAGCTTTCATTTAGAGGCTTCATTACATGCTAACAGTTATTACAATAACCGTTTTGCTTAACCTCCACTTCATCCATTATATGCCGATCATTAGTAAAACGGCTGGTTATGGCAAAAAGTGCGAACGTAGAGGAAAAAACCAACGAACAAAACAATCGAAATGAAAGTTGCACTCACTTTTGCTGCTTTTTGTGCAACCACGAATCAGACACACGAGCTATTAACAATAGAGCAATTTAAATAGTAGCGAGAAATTCACACACATTCTTCGGCTCGTCGGGGACTGGTAACTGGTACCACATCACCCCCGTTTTTTACTCAGCGCAGTGGGCTTAAAAAAACAGCTAGCGTTTTCTCAAAATGCCGCCCATCGGTGGTCATTAACAACAATAATAAAAATAGTACAAATTCAACGCAGTTCAGTCATGCCGACTTCAGGGTCTTGGCTCACACCTATCAGCTAAACTTAACAAGGTGTAACCGTTGAAACATTTGTGGCATTGTGGAAACGGTGGCATCGCGGCATAGATGGTAGATTATGGATATTTGGCGCTCTTCTAGTGTGGACATCTGCGCGCCACCGGTCTATTGCTAAAAGGGAAACTATGTCATTCCGAGACCAGAACAATCTGATTTTGTTATACTTATGACAGCTGCAACGTTGCAAAGTTGCAAGTTAATGATTATTTTACGGCACGACTGAAGGAGTATATCAATGTGATCAATTGATTTACCTCGGATAATTTGAAGGTGATTTACTGTGCACACTGATGCATCGATTGAATAACCGTATGATCGATATCGGTTTGTACTGGTAACCTGAAACCAAACGCTGAGTCTTAAATTCGAGTTATTACTGTTCGAAGTATCTGTAACAATAAAGTATAGTTACTTAAATTGAAAAACATGTTAGAATTGTTGAGAGCCATTAAATTTTTTTTGTGTAGAAATAGTTTATAGTTATTTTGTTGTTAGAGTTAGAGAATAATTTTCCGAACAGAAAGCTTATTTATTGAAGTACGAAACTATCTATCTGTTGACCCTCAGAGTTTAAGCATTTTACACGCAAGTAAACAAAGTAGTCATTTCAAGCATTTTTTGCCACTTACTTAATTTCATGCCAATCATGCTCGTGCTTACTTTACATCATGCTTAAGTATTTCATACGTTGTTTCTATTAACGACCGTTTCATGGGCAATAATCGGAAGTCATTGTGCAACAATTCTTGGTCCGTTCAAGAGCTCAACAAAAAATAACATGTTATACTTGGAAATAACCAGAATAAATTGTTTTTGTTCTGCATACCCAACTGGTGGTAGTGAATGTCGACTTGCACTCGAGTGGTGATCATACATACATAGATTATGATACTCTTTATGCCTTCATTCCTTTGCTTAAATAATACTGAAATCGAAAGCAAGAACCGGTTCGACAGCATATTTTCTGAGTCTGAAATAAAAGCAACCAATTCATCTCACCGTACGACAAAACCAGAAGAAACCGATTGCAATCGCTCACTAAATAACGTCAAGCTTTACGAGTGTCGAGCTTGCTGAACCAAGTGTAGGTACGTTCAGACCCTGCTGGTACACATATACTCGCAACCGCTTATTCACCTACAGAGGTTCCAAGCCGAACGAGAGTATTAAGCGGAATGGAGCCTGTCACAGTTTTCGAATTAGCAAACGCGAGTGGGTGGCTAGCAGCCGGGCGGATAGAACCTGGTAGGGTTGCAATGGGTTTCGGGGCTTGCTTGCATGCTGACGTGGTTCCACATTCTCTTTCACTTGTCTGATTTGGTGCCTTGGCAAGCAGTAAAGGCACCGACATAGCTTTGAATTTATTGTACAGCGTGTGCATGAAAAGCACAAACTCAATCACACCCAGTCTCCAGTTACGAGTATAGGAATATGAGGCGATTCGTAATTTGAAAACTATTTGTATTGATCAAGTGAAGGTAATAAAATTGTTGATTATTCAGCTTGCTGCTAAATCGTCATTTCGTTGGGTTTGTGCATATCGACCCTTGCATTGTCGATGAATGAACGTATGTGCGTTTTTGGAATAATTTCAAATTATACATCTCAGGAACACCGGAAAAAATGCGTTTTTATATATTTGTTTTACAGAGGCACAGAAAAATACACCATACTGAAACCCAATGAGAAATGCCTAGAAAGATCTTCATTGATACAAATTATTCATGCTAAAGTTCGAACTTGAGCAATGGTTGCGTTCTTCCAATTCGCACAAGTTTTGATCTCATTTCGAACAAACATTATACGGAAGCATAACGGCTATTCAGTGAATACAGGTTTAAAATACAATCACTAGTTACGCTTATTTTGCTCAATGACATTTTAATGTTATTTTCCAGAAACAGGAAATCTTCATCTTACATTTAAAACTTGCTCGTAAAATCCATTGCTGATCTCTGGGCGTATCCCGTTTCTGGAAATATTCATATTGTGTAGTA
Source organism: Wyeomyia smithii (assembly GCF_029784165.1). NCBI lineage: Eukaryota > Metazoa > Arthropoda > Insecta > Diptera > Culicidae > Wyeomyia > Wyeomyia smithii. The sequence goes on along the minus strand of NC_073694.1, from coordinate 145,979,511 downwards.
CAGTAATGTCGCTTTTTACGCGGGTTGCTTTCCTCCATTACTCAAAATCGGTACAAGATATCAACCTCATTTCAATCACGTTTTCCGTTTTAGGCCACGTGTGATCATATATCAGTTTTTGAAAAAATTCACAATTTTTGGTGTAAATACCCAAAATTTAAAATATTGAATTTTGGTGTCTAGATTGGCCACTATCATATTCAAACAAGACTTTAACGTTTTGGGACGGTTTTCTTTGTTATATTTGCAATTCAAATAGTCGTTTTTTACGCGGGCCCATACAAATTTGGAACGCATCCCCCGCGTAAAAAACGACCTTAGTGAATTTGGCCGAGTTCCTTGTCTTAGTTGAAAAAGTATTCATGATTTTTACATTCATTATGGGTATATACTCATTAAATTCGATGACTTTCAGGCTCTCGATCCTGTCTTCAGGCCGGAAAATTATCCAGAGACCAAAACATGATATTCGACACCATTTCTAAATCCAAGATGGCGACCCTTGGCTTGGGGAGGTGATGGTGATCTCCGCTTTTCATTATCAATGAAAACCGATAGTAAACTCTGCCATGGATGATGTTTAGGGACCACATATCGATATCCGGCGCCATTTTCAATCCATGATAACCACTTCTGGGTTCTCGACATCTGTAGAAAACTGATGAAAATATTCAGAAACTAATCAAATAAATAAAAATTAGTATTTCTAGCGTCGGGATTATGCCCTCAACCCAGAAATTAGTACCCAAAAGTTACGCCAGTGATTCAAAACTTGAAGCGTAATGTGGGGAAGTCTTTTTATCTTCAAGTTGTTGAATAACGCATCTCAAACTTTTACCCTTTCTCACCAAACAGACCCAAGCCTGTGGTGCCTTTGCTGTACGTAAGAGTCGTCTCCAATGCACTCGGTTCATGGGTGCGAATTGTTAGCTCTGCGGTCTGCGTAGGGTCCGTAGGTCTTCTTCCACCTGATCGATCCATCTTGCTTGCTATGACGTCTCTGTCTCGTCCCTGGTGGATTGGTAAAAAGAATCATCTTCACCGGGCTGTCGTCCGACGTTCTTACGACATGCCCAGCCCACCACAACCCGCCAATCTTACGCTGTATACGATAGATGCAGATCCTGCAGTTCGTGGTCAATTCAATTTCTCCACGTTCCGTTCTCCATTTGCAGTCCACCGAAGATGGTACGCAACACCTTCCGCTCGAAGACCTCAAGGGCGCGTTGGTTCTCCACAAGCATAGTCTATGTCTCTGGCCGTAGAAAACTACCGATCTGATCAGTGTCCTGTAGATGGTCAACTTGGTGCGACGGCGGATTCTTCTCGATCGTAGCGTTTTCTGGAGACCAAAGTATGCACGATTTTCTGCCATAATGCACCGATAAAATTTTCTGCTGGTATCATTGGTGGCGGTTACCGGTGAGCCTAGGTTCACGAGCTCGTCAACCACCTCGATTCCATCTCCACCAACTTGAAACGGAGGTGGGAGATTGGCACTGTCTCCTCTTGAACCTCTTTCTTTCGTGTATTCCGTCTTCAATCCATTGATAACCAATCCGTTTTTAGTCCCATGTACGTATCCATCATTTTCACAAAGGTTCGAGACACAACGTTGATATCGTCAGCGAAACCGACTTTTGAAATGTCGTGCCTCTCGTCTTAACCTCCGCTCTTCTCATCACACCTTCTAGGCAATATTAAACCATGGGTACGACCACAAGAGAGATCATCACTTTGCCTTAAACCTCATCGAGTCTCTAAGGTGCTCGAGAGTTCCCTCTAAACTCGCGTTGAGTCGCGTTGACCAATTGCGTTAGTTCATCCGGAAATTTTTAGTCGTGCATTATCTGCCATAGCTGGCCTCGATCGATTCTGTCGTATGCCGATTAAAAATCGATGAGTAGTTGATGTGTGAGCAGGTTGTATTCGCCGAGTTTCTGCATAATCTGCAGAACCGCGAATATCTGACGTGGCGCGGGTACTCATGAATCTTGGCTGGCAGTGTCTCACGAACTCCTTCGCAAATGGTGATAGTCGAAGACAGAGTATTTTGAAGAGTACCATGTAGGCGGCGTGATTGTCAGATAATTACAGCACTCCAGCTTCTCACTTTTTTGCAAATGGGACACGCAATACCTTACATCCTCTCCGGTGCTTGTTCTTCTCCCAGATCTCGGCAATGACCCAGTGCACCCGCCTAGCTAGTGTTTTCCACCGTATTTCAACTTTTCGCTCGGAAGCTGATCCACTCCAGCAGCTTTATTGTTTTTCGGTCGATCCATCTTCTCCTTTACCTAGATCAGGAGCTGGAATAATATTGTCTTCTGCTCGTGCACCAAGATCAACTGCCAAACCGTCCTCGCACTCTACTGCATCGTCGTTCAGATACTCATCGAAGCTCTGTTTTTATCTTTCGATCCGTAAGGAAATTGTCTTCCATACTCCTGCATATATCGGCTTGCGGCATGTAGCTAATGCGGGAGCTGCTCAGCTTCCCGTGGAACTTCCGAGTTCTGTTAGTTTGGTGCAGATCTTTCATCGTTACGCAATCTCGGTTCTCTTGTTGGCGCTTCTTTTCTTCAGATAACTGAGTATTTGCTCATCAGTGCTCATTGGTATACTTCACTACTTTTCATTAATTTATTTCTTACATAAGCCTTTTTAACAGAATTTCGATTTGTGATGAATCTTTATTATTTCGTCGTGTCGTACGATCTTGCAGATATTGTGACTTTCTATACAAATCCCACAGGGAATAAGCAAATTCCACCCGCTTGTCGAGTAAAACATCGGCGTCTCGGACGGCTTGTCACGAAAAATGGTTGGGAGTTTTGACTTCCGTACTTCCGGACTCTTCTGGCATGTAGGTTAATGGATGCATGTTGACCATATCCTTCGCTTCACACATAGTGGTTTAAAAGATTTCGTCGGTGAGTTTCCAGCCATCACTGATAACTTTTAGCGCCTCCTTGACGGATCTCATCATACGCTCTCAGATGCCGCCCATGTGCGGCGCTCCGGGTGGATTGAAGTTTCACTTCGTTATAGAGCTAATCCACGTTTCAGCACAATCATTAGTTACCTGCTTCAGAATTTCCCAGTATCTTCGTTCCGTTACCCGAAAAGAACTTCTCTGGACATCCTCGCCTACAAATGAACCTTTTGATTGCCATCAAGCACGTTTGCGAAGACAGACAGCTCTGATGCTGAGGTAAGAGAACAGTGCTATCCACGTTTTTTCGCTTCTCCTACCGACGGTTACCTCGATCGGACCAAGGTAGTCTTGTACTCCCAAAGCACCGAACGTATGTAGTTGAAGCGTCACATTCATAGGGTATATGTACAACATTTTCTGAGTTTGCTCTTCATGCAGCAACCTTTGAGCAACCTGGCGGATCGCAGCGTGCAAATTTGGAACACAAAATCTCTGCCCAAGTTCGTCGAAAACTGTGTCATGTTCGGCGTGTCCAAACTTTTCATCATAATAGAGAACCAGCTTTCCATTGATGTCATGGTTTCTGTTCAAAATAATTGAGACTAACGGAAGGTCTTCTGCAGCATCCATTCGGCCTCCTTTCCTAATGCCTAATGTTTGGTCCAGCATAGGAATTAACTTGTAGAGTATGGTAGCTTTTCCGATCCGTAACGGCGGTTGATCAAGAGGTCGGGGTTGATTTTTCAACAGCGTGGCTGTTTCATCTGGGAAATTTTCGCTCTGTTACTTCCACTTCCACTCGCTCTGTACTTGCTTACACTTGCTTTCCATATCTCCCAGTTGGCCAAACAAGCCAGTCGTCGTATGTTCGAGTCTCGGCTCGGGAAAAGACTGTTAGTGTCAGTAGGATCGTCCCGCTAGCCTCGTGATTGTCCTGTACACTAAACAGTTGGCTGCGAAGTCTGTGTATAATAAACAGAAGGTCGAGTTCCGAATCGGAATGTAGCACCAATGCTTTGCTTTTACTTGCTTCCACAGCACAGTTTAAGCTAAGACCAATTCGTCTTTCTGTAGCGGTTCACACATTGTCAGTAGATCTGGACGGATCATGCACCGCTGTTTACTTGAAGCCCAAGACGTTAGCGGTGGTTGATCGTTTTTCGTGAGACAATAGTTCGACAGGAACCTCATCACAATCACCGTACTTCTTAGTAGTCTCGTCCAGCTAGAGAACCTTGCTCCGTCGATCACTCCTTAAACCAACTTTACAACCAACTTCATGTGGTTTCCATGAAAATCGATCATTTTCTTTCAACATATTTTTTCTGATACGTAATGACGTCCAGAAACCGATGTGTGACACCATTATTGAATCCAAAATAGAGAGCTCTATTTTCTGGAAAGCTGGAGAAAATCAAGGAAAATGACTAACTGTCCCCGAAGTTGATAACTCCGGGACTGACATGAGGCCAAGAAACAGCTAATTGATTTTCTGTGACGCCATTTTAAATTCGCGGTTTCTGTGGTGTTCAATTATTTCATGACAGCGCAGTACTTCTCAATTGGCTGCAGTTCAGGTACGTTCGAAGGATTAAGATGCTTCGGTACGAAGTTGATTTCCTTAGTCTCGTGCCATTCCAGAACATCTTTCGAATAATGACACGAAGCTAAATCCGGCCAGAAAGTTGTAGAACCATTGTGTGACCTCAGAAGCGAAAGTAAACGGTTTTGGAGGAGTTCCTTCAAGTATACCTGCTCATTGATGGTCCCGGTTGTCACGAATGGGGTACTCCGCTTTTTACACGAGCATATTGCTTGCCAAACCTTGTACTTTTTGGCAAAATTTGTCACCTTCTGCTTTCTAACGTCCTCAGGAACTTCGCATTTATGATGAGCGGTGAATTACTGGAGCTCCAAAGGTAGCCGGAAGTCTGCTTCTACATATGTCTCGTCTTATATAACGAGGCAATGTGGTTTCGTCAGTATCTGGGTGTACTGCTTCCGTGTGTTTTCGCCACCGTATTCTGCCGTTCATTGCGATTCGGCGCCTTCTGAACTCTGTACGTGAATAATCCTTCACGTTTTTTCGCATCTTGAACGAAAGGTTTACTCAAATGCAGTTTTCAAGCTATATCTCTAACTGAACTGTTCGGATTCCTCTTAGAAGCTTGAACTACCTGCGTGTGATCCTTTACACTATATGAAGATCCATTCTAGCTACTTTGCTGTCCGGTCGATGGTCAAACGCACGTTGTACCGATTTAAAACGCGAGTTACCGTAGATTGAACAATTATTTTGTTTTTTTTTTTGGAACTAGACTACTGTGTCCATTAATTAGAACTATTGTAGTACATACCCATTATTATACGTACCATGTAGAAAACCAGACACCCACTACTGATCGAGTGAATGGACGGTTGAAGATTGAACCATTCCCAGCTTCCAGCTAATTGCACGATGAAAAAGATTCGGATTTTCGAGGTAAGTATGTGCGCAAAATTTCTTTAAGCCTCTCCTGTTCTTCCGACTCCATCTTTGCTACGATTGCACTAGCACCTGAGTGCAACTTACACATTTGTCAACAAAACACATTGAACTGATTTCACTCAAAGGTTCAATAGAAAATATGACTTAAGTAAAAAGTTACAGCCGTTTGAAAACGATGCAATTTGATTCCGTACACCTTTTAAATTATTGTAAACAATTTAAGGGTACCGTTATACGCAACAGCACACAGCAACTTCGCCTATATCCGTCTTTAATCCTGCAAACATGTCTTCAAATGAAAAAGATAACCCCTGATCAGCAAAAACCATTATTTTCTCCATTCAGAAACTTTGGTAAAGTTTGAAATCAGCTCAGGCTACAAACATGTTTAGTTTCTGAAATCAGTTTCATCAATGTATATCACGCAACCCTTACATTTGTTATTAGAAATCGGTTCTTATGATAACTATATTAATTCGGAAAGACAAGAATACAAAATACAACGCACGACAATGGCTGAATTATTGTTTTTCATAGGCCTTGCAAGCGGGAGGTGAGAAGGAACCTAAATCCAGCTTAGCACGTACGGGAACAACGCAGAACAGCACCCTCAACATGGAATCTAACCAATCATTCATCATTGTACTCGGATGGGTTTGGCGTTATGTGGCTCGCTGGGAATTGACCGGAAATTACCCCATCAATGTCCTCCTTCTTCGATGGTTTTGAATTCCCACTTTTGCCTACCGGGCGCGCTGACTACATACAGATAGAATTTGATAGAAAGCGTTCGCCATCGCGCAACAACAATCGTGTGCACAATTCTTCGGAGAGCGGGTGTCTTCTTCGGTGGCCTGTGCACTCGCGTGATATGGATTTGATGATAACCATAAATCATTCCTGTACGGCAAAATGATTCTTTGCAGCATGTTCCAGTACTTTTGGTGTTTGAAGGCCACCGAAAACGATGCTAACTACAAGTTGAATGTGACTACGGCAGCTGCGCTGTAAGACAAATGAGTATAGATAATAAATTCATAAATATTTCAGCAAGAGTGGTTCTCCATTCATTTGCCATTTTTGATGTGTTAGATAAATGACAAAATGTGGTTCTGTAATGAAGTGGTTAACCGAAGATGAACATTGCAACAGATGTTCGATCAACTCGCTTTTTTAATGATTAAAAACGTCGTTGGCCACTGCCACCGCAGAGCATAGAGGTTTAAGGATTATGATTTTGTAGAGTAAGAAAAGATATGAGGTTTTTATGCCTTTTTGAGTAACATACTGTGACTCAAAAGGGCTTTTCCTCATCAAAAGTTCATTGAGGCATATTTAGCCAGATGAAAACATCAAATAAATAAATAAATAAATAAATAAATTTGCTCGATACTAAATATCGATCTGAATCTATCGTGATACAGGTGGCAAACTGAACGGTCTCTGGGAATTCAGTCACCGGGAGAAAATAGATCGTACACCGTGTCACTATTACAAGTTGCAGTATGGCCTCTGCCATGCTGAATGCCAACGCGAGCGATCGGGCGAGATTCTTGCCGTAGGTAAATAAACAGCCGTAAGTAGAGCTGTTCATTAACCTACGGCAAAAATCTCGCCCGATCGCTCGCGTTGGCGTTCAGCCTGACAGAGACCTATCGTTATAAAACAAGATCGAATCTAACTGACGAATTATCAAAACGACCGTTAGAGTCAATAGAATCGTAGCACTAGTCCCGCAATTGTCTTGTACACTAATGTTTGGCAACGAAGTCTGAGTCGAATAAACTGAAGGTCAAATTCCGAAACGAAATGTAGCACCTGGGCTTTGCTTACCAATAAGTAGAAAAAAAAACCGGTCATTTAACAATGCTCAAATATCAATGTATATAAAGAACTAAGCTATGCCTGTCTCTATAGGTGAATGTACAAGTTTGTATGACAAAAGTGCGTACACACTACTAGTCTCGCTGCCTATTATTTTATTTATGCCTAGAATATTCACATGCCAAATCGCAGATCGACCAATTTAGAGGTAAAGGTGGACTATACGAAGCCAGTCACTCAAATGTTGCACTCTATAAAAGTAACTGAGCTTTAATTTCATCGGCAATAACCATTTCAGAAAACTTTTCGACTCGACGAAACGAAAAACTATGCTGTAAAAGGCCAGTTCTCCAACTAGTGTATTCGTGAGTAAACAGCAGCAGCAGCCTACGGCTGGTTACGGCTGTTACCGATCCGCCAGGACCCGGAATTCAAAGCGCACAGTTACAATTTTAGCTTCCCGGTTCGCTTGCGCCGTGTTATGTATTGGCTGACGGCAGCCGAGTCAATTAGCTCGGTGCGCCATGTCATGGTGAACGAACTCTACCTTCTTACGTAGCAGGTTGAATTTCTCACCTCGATTCCATAGTTCATAAATCGCTTGTCGTGCCGCCATATAAATGAGGAAGTTTTTCTGTCGCGCTCAACGCTTAAGCATTCAAGATGCATAAATATGGCAAAGAGAAGGAGCAAGGGGTGAATTTGAAATTAATTGTAAGAGAATGACAGCAGTGAATTGGCGTCTCCTAAGGGAGTGTTCGTTATAGTAGCCAGAATAAAAATGGAATATTTACTTGGAAAAAGTAGGTTCGAAACATAACTGGTTTCTGCTGACAGTGTGAAAGTATTGTAACGTACTTATGGATTTATTGTGAACATCGTTGACTGAATGGATTTTATACAACTTGCTGTATACCCAAAAATAGAAACTTGAATAGTATTTTTTGTCTAACCAAACTGTTTTGCACAAGCCAACTATTGTAAATCAGAAGAAGGCTTCCGCAAAAGGATTAAATTGAAAATATTTACATGATTATTTGCTTAAATGGAGCGTAAAAATTTAATTGGGTGTATAGGATACCTCCAAGTTGGATTCAAGGTAGACTAACTGGAAGGTATTAGATATTCTCAATTTTAATTACACTAACTCAAAGTTGACATCGAAGTCTGTGTCGAATAAACAGAAGGAACAGAAGCAGAATCGGAATTGGAATGTATTACTTGGATTTTGCTCTAGATCCGTTAACTTTAAGCCAAGCAAAGCAAGGTCAAGTACTACATTCCGTTGCGAAATTTGACCTTCTGTTTGGTCGACACAGACTTCGCAGCCAACCGTTATAGTGTACAGGACACTTACGGGGCTAGCGCTACGATACAATTGATATTAACAGCTCTCTCTTGAACCGGGATTCAAACATACGACGAGAAGCATGTTACACCAGCATCGTACCTCGAAACTAGCTAGGAGAGTTAATAGTAAGCCAAAATATTAAAATTGTAAATTTTATGGTACCATTCTGGCAACTTGTTAAATGTATACGATGCTAATAATTTCCATGTTGTTTTCAAATTTTTTCTGTCTAAATTGCGTTATTTTTTCTATTTTATACTTTATAAATGATTTATGTTTGAATTATAACCGGAAACAACAGTTTAGGTATTTTGTGATTCTTTTTTAAATTTAATTTTCACTCAAAACGTTTTTAACTCTACCCAAGGAATTTTTCTTAATACTGCTAGCAGTTTTTTCAGTCCGAGTAGATACTATGTGAAATAGTCAAATTGGGAGGTAAAATTATCTAATTATGGCCCTTACATATTGCGACAATTTCGAACACCCGTTAAAGGTGTTGTGATTACTTTCGTCATCAAGGCGATTTCTCGTAACTGGGATTTTTTTGATCCACAGACTCTGGACTGGACTCCGAAACGTAACCGCTGCGCAGGCTTACTTGATGTTTACCCAATTTTTTCAATGCATATCACAAAAATTTTATGTTCGCCTATCAACGAGTGTTTTAGAATAAAAGATGTTGGCTGCAAATGTGATCAAAAGGAGTTCAAATGAGGTCATCCTAAATGAAGTGTGGTTTTTAATAGCTGTCATAATAATTTTCAGAATCTTAGATTCATTAGAACAAAAAGGAACGCTGAAAATCAAATTATTTTCAAAACTGCTCGAAATCTTGTCTTGAATTATGTTACGGAAGAATGTGTAGATTCTATTTAGTGTGGTTACATACCTGATAATACTTTAGCCTTTTTTTATCTCTCCAATTTCAGTTAAGTTTGGTTTTTTGTTAAATACCTCTCCAAAATTGCTCTAATACATGATATTCTTCTTAAAACATCTCCAGGCATTCATTAGAAAGGGGATGGAAAAGATATTCTTTTGCATATTCACACACATAAATATATTTAGTTTTGTCGGCATATTTTATTTTAATTCTCTGCAAGATTCCAGAAGATGTTCGGTTCTCTCACTCCTTTAACCTGATTATGTCGTTTACTTGCTTATTATTGTTTGCACTAGCATCTTCTACCGATAACACCTTTAAATCGGTAATGTTTTCCACAATATAACGAATCTGTTAATATCTTCCTGCGCTAATTACACCTAAAGCAAAGCTGGTACTACATTCCGATTCGGAACTTGACCTTCTGTTTGTTATACACAGACTTCGCAGTCAACTGTTTAGTGTACAGGACAATTGCGGGGCTAGCGCTACGATCCTGCTGACACCAACAGTCTCTCCCGATCCGAGACTCGAACCTACGACGACTGGCTTGTTAGGCCAGCATCGTACCTCGAGCCCATCTGGGAGATCTAATTGCACCTACTTTCACAAAAAATCCAGCCGGATGCGGCAACTTACACAAATAATAGCATTTTCCGACGGACTAGTCACGGTGCCAATTGTATTTAGTTTTGTGCGCAGTTTTCTTACATTTAGCTTAGCTTAGCTTAGCTTAGTTCTGTTTGTACATATCAATGGTTGCTACTCCGTGATGGGTCCGAGCCACTCAAGATGCACAATGAATCAACTGAAAGAATGACTGGGAGTGGTAATTCCTTCTCACTGTGCATCATTCAATGACCCAATTTTTTATAGACCAATAACGGTGCTGGCCACGTCCTTATAGTCAGGTGGGGATATCGTCGGTTTCGTACAACACCGGCACAACTCAAAAGTTTTTTATTTTGCAGTCGAATGTTGAAAACTATGATTAAGTTTGATTCCACAAAGACTTGTTTCAAAATTTACAAAAAAAAACTGAGTTATAAGTTGATGCGTCTTTGGATTTCAAATCAAAAACATGCTCCAAAGATAGTAAAAAAGAAATTTTAACTTGTTCATGGTTAATTTAAAACTCCAACTTTTCAATCACGTTTCTCTTTCGGAGCTAGGAATTTCGAGTTGTGCCAGTGACGCACGAACCCTACAATAAGGAAGGAATGTTAGAATGTAGTCTTTGTTTTGTGAAAGACCGAGTATACCTCTACATCCCTGCAAAGACCACGGAAAGGAATTTTTGTTAGTGGGGTGGGTTTTTGTTCAGGATTCACTTTGATAAGTGATAGGACCATGATTTAATTGGAATGATATAACAATATAGATATGATCACATACATATAATGTGAGATTAATAAAGATGAATTCTAAAATACAATAAGAAGTACTATGGCATGTAAAAAAATCTAGGTTGGGTGCTTTCAATAGCTGAAATATTTAAATTTTAAACGCAGAAAACGCTAAAGATATATTAAAAATAGATTCGAAAAACATAGGGTAATTATCCGTCATATTGTGCTTAAACACAATAGATGAACAATAGTAGTTATTGTGCTGCTTTCGGCGGCTGAAAACAATTATTGAAATTAGTTATTACAACGACATTTCAGCGCAACCATTGACCGTATAAAGTTATTCAAACATTGTAAATATGATCATGTATAACGTGAGAATAATAAAAATGAATTATAAAATACAACAAGGGGCATGTAATGAAGATCTCGCTTGTCTGCCTTTCAAAGCTGAAATTTTCAAATTTTTAAAGTGGAAAACGCAAAAAAACAATAAAAACTAATTCGAAAAACATATAAAAAGTATCCGTTATATTGTGTTCCCAAAAGAATTTATGAACTTTTTCTAGACTAATTCATGACATATCAATGGTTATTGTTGTGCTCCTTTCAGCGGCTGAAAACATGAATTGAAATAGGTAGCACCGTGATGCGACGGTTTACAGGCTGGGCGAAACAGAAACCATTTTACGAGACGTTTCAGATTTCAATTCATGAATATTATTTTCACAGAAAATATGGAACAGCAAATACCGTGTATCCTACCTTAGGGCATCTTCAGCGGTGGTTCTCCGCACCAACTTTTCGTTCTCCGCACCAGTGTTGTATATCTTGTTGTTTTAAACCGCTGACATCTGTCACACTGCCAACAATTCAGTACCCCATGTTATCAGTTTATGAGACTTGAATTGAAGGGCACTCAATATTTAACAAACGGAAATTCGATGATTTTTACGCACATTAAACGACTACTTTGGCAAGACACTTTATATCCTCAAGACTTTATATATTTGACGGTTTGACCCAAGCGTCAGTGGCATTTCTCAGGATGGATTGGTATGATCGAAAAATTTCTGCTACAAGCAGGGCTTCGGAGGACAGCGCGCAAAATATTTGATCGCGTAGATGTTCGTCTTCCGTTTTCGTCTCATCAATCTTTCAAAATCTTGCAGTCAGTGCTGATAAAAGTCATTTTCCCTAGCAAAATTCTTCGAAAATTACAGCCGATCATTTTCAATTTTCACTTTCAATTATCGCAGCACTCTTTCAGATACACTAGATTCTCGTCCTAGTAACGTGCTGTTATACTCAGATGGAATAGATCGCGCGCATCGTTCACGGTTACGGAATAAAATTTGACGACAAATCCAACAAAATGATCTTCACTTCAAAGCGAAAAAGAAAAACAAACAATCCACTCAACCAAAATAAACCTCACCGAAACACTTTTTCACTGTCACTGACCGATGCCTTGCCAATCTCCGTTAACTGATAAACTGATTTTGTTGTATTGCTTCCATCGCATGAAATATAATGAGGTGTTTTGACAGTTCACTTCCATGCAAAAAGCGGGAAAGAAGAACTCTGAAAGGATTGTAAAAAAATAACGTTTATGGATGCTTTTTTTCACTTTCACTCAAGAGTGTCAACAAATATCAACCCTGCCTGCAGTTCTTCAAACTTGGGTTTGGTTTTGAGGAAATTGAAACAAGCCTGCATTTTGAACGTTTTCAGTTCAGTGTCTTCGAGGAACATTTTTCTGCCCTTTTGAGGTCTTCTTTAGTCTCACTACAATTAAGACGATTACCCGCATAATCAATAACCATAAAACGTGCCTAACAACTAGTTTGGGATATAGTTTCGACTGTATGGGGTATCGTTAAACCATATGGATTATCATCCGTTTATGGTTATTGATTATGCGGGTACCGAATAGCCAACATATTGGTCATCCTGGTGGCTGATGGTTGCAAACCAAGTAGTTGAACCTACGATTATGGTCTTCCAGAATTCCCTCTTTTGCTGGTCAGTTTCCTTGAAGCCAAAAACGACAAACCTGTTCATTTTCTCCTGAAGAGAAGTCACAAAAAGAAGTGTGAATTGTCATGAAAAATCTTTGTTTTGTTTACTCTCCAACACCCGCAAAACGCTTATATGGAAATAGCTAAAAATGAGGTATTCAATGAAAATATGACATTTTACCCATCTAATGGTAGCGTACAAAGGGTTGAGGAACGATCTGTTTCTTGTTCCAAAAAGTGACCAAGATAGACCAAAACGTATACCAGTTTCAAATTTTTTCAATTTAGATCTGGTATAAAACAAAATTTACACCACCGGTGCACCAGTGAATTTGAGTTTGTTCCAAAAAAAATAGAACAAAACAACGATTTGGACCACCGCTGAAGATGCTCTTAGCTGTTCGTAAAATGGTAAAATGGGATTGCCTAACGCACCCGCAATAATATGAGTGAAAAATTTGCATAATATGAGTGAAAAATATAAGCAAAATATGAGTGAATTATATGCGCAACTTTTTCATGCACACCTCGCTTTTCTATCCGCTTACAGACGGCGCTGCGAGCGTACTTTATTCGTACGTCTCGATTAACAGACTCCAAAACAAACAACAAATTTCGAGAATAAAATGTTACTTAGCTTGCTTAAAATGTTCTAGTCACTTCTTTTTTCACTGTTCCGGTAACCAGCAACTATGTAACTTTGGAACTCACTGAGAATACTAACTTTATTTGAGGGAAAACAGCGTAAATTAGTTAAACTTCACGTAGAGATAAAACACGCACAACACTCAGCGGGCCTTGCTGCCAGTCTTCTCGCGTGCGCAGTTTTCTTACGTTTAGTTCCTCAAAGTCCGTTCTCCATGTTTCATATCTGGGAAACTTCAGGTTAAGCTTTGTGGTTTCTATTGATAAGTGAGTTGCATATGACTCACTAACTAATTAGTTTGTAACAATAATTTACCTTAACTCCTTAACCGAATTTTCATTAATAAGTGATTTTTAAATAAATTGAATGAATTTGATATCAATTGTAGAGTTGCGCACATTCTTTCATGATACTTCTAACCTAGGACAGGACGTGACAAGTGGCTTCTAGTTATTCTTCTTTTCGCTTAAAATAGCCCTCATAAAACATTTTAAATTTTCGGCACGACGCTTGCCAGTGTCGCCAAAAATATTTAATAAAGGAAATTACAATACCTAAGATTTTTCAAGTTCTGGGTTACATTATTATTAGTTTCTTGATAAAGGTTACTCAATGAATTTTGAATTGATTTGAAGATATATTTTGGATTTATTTGACCTAGTCATAATTTCACCTTATTCCTCTTGCTTTTCTTGAATTAAATCTGCAATCGTTCATCATAACTAGTTTAAAACCTAAATTAATCCACCTAGCGGTCAGACCCAGCCTTTCTCATTCAAACTTTTATTTGTTAAAATAGATTGACATGAACGCTTCAATCCAATAAGTGTATATTCACTCTTTAGGTTCTTAAATATTGATGTTGTTATCTATACATCTAAAAATGCAGTAAATATGTCCATAATGGTTCGACGCCTCTCCCTCTGCACATCTCGCGAAATAATCAACTAAATGGAACCATATTTGGCAGGTAAATGTTTTTAGTGATAACAAATATGTTCCATAATCGACCTCAGGCAACATTTTGGATTGTAAGATAGCAACTTCCGGTTTCTGGAAAACAGCCAAAAATGGCCGATTTCCACCCAATATAATAATATCCGGATAAAGAAAGATACACAGGAGCTAAGTTCGACCACAGATACCATTTTGAATTCTAAGATGGCGACTTCCGGTTTCCGAAAAACAGCGGCAAACGACCAAATACCACCCAATATGGGTATTTCCGGAATCGTAATGATGCACTGGAGCCACAAATCGACTTCAGACACCATTATGAATTGTAGGATGGCAACTTGTGGTTTCTGGAAAACAGCCAAAAATGGCCGATTTCCGTCTAACATGAGTATCTCCGGATCTAGAATGATACATAGCAGCTGAAATCGACCAAAGACCCCATTTTGGATTCTAGGTTTGCGACTTCCGGTTCCTGGGAAACAGCGGAAAATGGTCGAATTACACCCAATATGGGTGTTTCTTCAACCAGAATGACGCTCAGAGGCCAGAAATTATCTTAAATACCATTTTGAAATCCAAGATGGCGACTTCCGGTTTGTGAAAAACAGCTTAAAATATCCAAATACCATCCAATATGAGTATCTCTGGAACCAGAATGATGCAATGAGCTAACAATTGTCCTCGAGCACCATTTTGAATCGCTAAATGGCAACTTATAGGAAACAGTCAAAATGACCAAATAATACTCAACATGGATATTTCCGTAATCGACATGATGCATAGAAACCAAACATTGACCCTTGACACCATTTTGAATTTAAAGACGACCACTGTTAGTTTCTGGAAAACAACCAAAATAAATACCTCCCAATATGAGTATTTCCTGTGTCAGATTGATGCCAGAAAATTTGCTGAAAATGTCTGAATACCACCCAATATGAACATATTCAGAATTAGGGCGATGTACAGAAGCCAAAAGTCGAGGATGTTGTCATTTAGATAAAACCAATCATTTCAAACGATTTTTCTTTTGACTTTGATCATATCCTATGGCCGATTCGTCGTGCATTTGCAGACTTTAAACACATCGCAAGGAATCAATGAATTTGGAACGTTCAAATAGTACAAAAGCACATTTAAATTATGTTGAGGCCACATATATCAATCAAAGCAGGTATAGTTTTAAATAGCCTTCGAATTTCTTTTCTTTCCATAACTTTTGAGCCACATATCAAATTGTTATGAAGTTAGTTATTTGTAAGTTTGAGAGATGACTCGTTCGTATGACACTAAATATGTTCAAATAAGGCATGTAATCTTTGAAATAATAGACTTCCGTTGTTTTATTAACAATTTGATACATAACGGTGGCTTAAGATCAATTATAATCAAATGAAATGGGAACGTATAGGGCAGCCAAACTTTGAAACCACGTGTTCATCATAATTCATCAGTTAACCCTTAGCTAGCCCGCTCATCTGATAATATTATTAATCAAATCGGTTGTGTAGTTTCTGAGATAATGAAGTTTCGTGATTTTCACATTTTGGTACTTTACAGACGAAGTTACACTCCGAATACAGTAAAATTCAATAGGGTGTTACGAGGCAGCTAGACTTATTAGTTGACACTAATTTTGTGAAATTAGTTGACACTAATTTTGTTTTTTTTTGACACACACATACACACACACACACACACACACACACACACATACATACAGAAAATGCTCAGCTCGTCGAGCTGAGTCGAGTGATATATGCCATTCGGGCCTTTGGAGCACTTTTATTCTTTCGGTTTTGCAAGTGATTGCTATACCTTTCTAGGAGAAAGGCAAAAACATGATTAATATTTCGAATATTAATTTTCACAGATCCGGTGTATGAAAATGTTTCGAAAAGTTTTTGGACGAAACACAGTTCATCCACTTGGTATGCAGAAACAGTGTAAACCAAAAATATCGAAAGTTTTTGCAGCACGGCCAACCATACCGACTAATAATAAAACTCAACAGTGCGTTCAATAAAATCGACCAATCAGAGAGGGCTTCTACTTTGACAGAACTTTGGGTGATTTTTGGATTCTCTTGTCACATCCTGTTCTAGCTTCTAACTAGCTGAACGCACGTTCGCTCGCTTTCACTCGTCAGATAGACCGTCGATAATCTTGACAGCGACGCCAAAGCGGGTTGTGACCAGGGATGCCACATGTACAGATTAATCTGTATTTTACAGATTTTTGGCCGAAGAAACGGTAGAGAATCTGCATATACAGGTATACAGATTTTCGTCGAAAAGTACAGATTTACAGATTTCTCGAAATTGACATTAATTTTTAAAAACAATCCAAATTTTATTTCATTAAATATTGAGCAAATTGAACATATTTTCAACTCCTCACACGTTTTAAGCTAAAAATTTGGTTTATGTACCATAAAAACTCAAAAAATACAAAGTTCTTTGTGTTTAAACAACACAGTTTTTTTTACAGATATATTTATTCCAGATACAGATGTTCAGATTTTTTCAAGGGAAAACACAGATTTAAATGTGGCAACCCTGGTTGTGACTTTTACGGAAGTATCGTCTCTGACGTAACGATGAATGTAAGCAAAAATGGAATGGAGTAATTTCAATCCGAACAGTTGCATTTTCATTTCATTTCTTTCAGCTCATCGATGAACATTTTCCTGTCAAAAATGTTTCAATATGTAATTCGGTGCCGTCGGTTAATTTAAAAAAGGGTTGTGAAAAATGAAACAAATGGTTTTAATATAAAAACGAAAGCTAACAGCGTCACAACAGGCGGTCCTGGCGATTTTCAATTGAATATCCTTTTCATCCCTTTTGCAATGATAGGTCGGTTGGAGATATTCTATGAAGAATATCATGAGTTGCAACAATTTAAGTAAGGTAATATTTAACGAAAAACCAACACAAATGAACCCACAAATGAACATGTTTTAATAATTTAATATAACTCTCGTTTAATTTTTGTTTCAATAATTTCAATATAACTCTTCCAGATGGTCTCGAGGTACGATGCTGGCCTAACAAACCAGTCGTCGTAGGTTCGAGTCTCGGCTCGAGAGAGGCTGTTAGTGTCAGTAGGATCGAAACGCTAACTCCGCAATTAGCCCGTACACTAAACAGTCGGCTGCGAAGTCTGTGTATAATAAACAGAAGGTCGAGTTCCGAATCGGAACGTAGCACCGAGGCTTTGTTTTTACGAGTAGATTACGCTTGTGTTCATTAGAAAAACGTGAAACTGTGGCTTGTTTACATATGGAAGATAGGCCCTTTCACATGTTTGGCGAGATATGTACCTTTTTGTCATTTTTTGTTTTTAGATAGTTAATTTGACACGGCGCGATACAATTTATGTTTAACTGAGCCAAGTACATTTTTTTAAATTCTAAATTAGCAGGGAAAAGAGGAAGGCCTTTTCTTTATTCTCGCGGCCGACTACGAGCTAGTGGGGATTTAAGGTGAGAGGAGGGGTGTTACAATTTTGTTTTTAACTATTTTGTATTACAGAATGTATTCATTTGTACGTGGCTAACCAGTGATGTTCTATTTGAGCAGTTTTAGTCTGAGGTGTCTGCGTAAACATAGAGATGCCGAGTCTTCGTTTTAGTGTCTCCAGCCGGGTGTATCATTCTCTTTCAGTTTGTGACAGAAATTGTATTCTAGCAAATAGATAAAAGAAATCAAATTTTAATGCCAGCATTTTTTATAAACCCGTATAGCTGTGTCATGTACTGGATATCACCGCTTCCCAGAATGTCTCTAACGGGTACGTTCGGTTGTTTTCCTCGGGCCCGAAGGGAATCTATAAGCTCAGACCTAACACCACAGTATTCGGTACACGACCAAACAACATGCTCGATGTCATGGTAGCCATCGCCACAAACGCAGTGATTACTGTCTACAAGCCCTATACGAAAGAGATGCGTGTTTAACGTGTAGTGATTGGACATAAGTCTGGACATCACGCGAATGAAGTCCCGACCTACATCCAACCCCTTGAACCATGCTTTCGTCGATACCTTAGGAAAAATGGAATGTAGCCACCGTCCCAGTTCATCTGAGTTCCATGATGATTGCCAACTGTTGAGTGTTCTCTGACGCAAAATGCTATAAAATTCATCATAAGCAATTGGTCTTTCATAAATATCGCCATCAATAGCACCCACCTCAGCTAAAGAGTCAGCCTTTTCGTTACCCGGAATCGAGCAATGAGAAGGGACCCACGCTAAGGTAACCCGGTAATTTTTATCTGTAAAAGCACTTAAAAACCGCCGTATATTTCCCAGGAAATACGGGGTGTGCTTCACAGGCTTCATTGATCGCAGAGCCTCAATGGCACTGAGACTATCTGTGAAGATGAAGTAGTGTCCAAGAGAGTACTGAATAGCAGCAAGTTCTGCGACGTACACGGAAGCAGGAGCACCGAGTTTGTAGGAGGTGGTAAAATTTTCGAGGAAAACACCGAAGCCAGTGGACTCATCTAGATAAGATCCGTCAGTGTAAAACCTTTTATCATAACTAACATGTTTAAACTTATTGGAAAAAATCTTAGGGATCTCTTGGGGTCG
This sequence comes from Wyeomyia smithii, assembly GCF_029784165.1. Taxonomy (NCBI): domain Eukaryota; kingdom Metazoa; phylum Arthropoda; class Insecta; order Diptera; family Culicidae; genus Wyeomyia; species Wyeomyia smithii. Next base: position 145,960,454 of record NC_073694.1, on the reverse strand, counting down.
CAATTGATCCGGGATACCAGAAATGTCTTGTTTTATGGTGGTGTCGAAGAATATAGCATTATTAGAAGTATCTAAAAGTGCGACATTGGAGGAATCGTATGAAGAAGGATTAATATCTTGAGCCATATAGTCAAAATATAAAGTCATAAATCTGGATTGAGATTGAAGGTCGACCAACCTCTCGAAATTTTCAATTACTAATGGGTTCATAACTGTGCATCGAATTAGCAACCGGTAAGAGAGATTCCAAAACCGATGTTTCAACGGAAGAATACCCGCTAACACTTCAAGACTCATCGTATGGGTCTACTGCATGCAACCCAAGGCAATACGCAAACAACGATATTGTATTCTCTCTAATTTTATAATGTGTGTGTTCGCGGCGGAGCGAAAGCAGAAACAGCCGTACTCAAGAACTGACAATATCGTTGTTTGGTATAACCTTAGAAGGTCTCCTGGGTGAGCACCCCACCAAGTTCCGGTAATCGTACGAAGAAAATTAATCCTCTGTTGGCATTTTTGTGTCAGATACCTAATATGACAAGCCCAGGTGCATTTAGAGTCGAACCAGACCCCGAGATATTTAGCGACTAAAACCTGAGAGATCGTTCTACCCGTTAGTAGGAGCTGCAGCTGAGCTGGGTTATGCTTCCTAGAAAAAACGACCAGCTCAGTTTTCTCCGGAGAGAATTCGATACCCAGCTTAAGAGCCCATTCAGACAAATTGTCTAAGGTATCTTGCAATGGTCCTTGCAGATCGCTAGCCTCGCTACCAGTAATGGATACAACGCTATCGTCTGCAAGTTGCCTTAGCGTGCATGAATTTGCAAGACATTTATCGATGTCATTGATGTAAAAATTATATAAGAGAGGACTTGAACATGAGCCCTGGGGGAGGCCCATGTAACTAATTCGGGAAGTTGTCGAATCGCCATGTGAGAAATACATATGCTTTTCTGACAACAAATTGAGCAAAAAGTTATTCAAATTTGGTGAAAGTCCCTGCGAATGAAGTTTCGCGCTTAAAACTTCTACAGAGACAGAGTCAAAAGCCCCCTTAATATCCATGAACGCAGAAGCCATTTGCTCTTTTCGAGCAAAGACTAGTTGAATTTCAGTAGAAAGCAACGCTAGGCAATCGTTCGTCCCTTTGCCCCGGCGAAAGCCAAATTGAGTATCTGAAAGTAACCCATTTGTTTCGACCCATTTGTCTAACCGTAAGAGGATCATTTTCTCCATTAATTTCCGGAGGCAAGAGAGCATCGCAATCGGCCTATATGAATTGTGATCAGAGGCAGGTTTCCCGGGTTTCCGAATAGCAATGACTTTTACCTCCCTCCAGTCATGCGGAACAATATTTAGCTCAAGAAACTTGTTGAACAAATTCAACAAGCGTCTTTTTGCAGAGTCGGGTAGATTCTTCAACAGGTTGAATTTTATTCTATCTAACCCTGGAGCCTTATTGTTGCACGACAGGAGAGCCATTTAAAATTCCAACATCGAAAATGGAGGCTCTTCCGTAGTTACTAAAAACGCGTCGCGAAAGGTTTTCTGTTCCGGTACAGAGTCCGGACAGACCTTTTTGGCAAAATCGAGTATCCAGCGATCTGAATACTCCTCACTCTCATTCGAAACGTCACGGTTCCGCATGCGCCTGGCGGAATCCCGAAGAGTGCTCATCGCTGTTTCCCTCGACAACGCGTTTACGAACCGCCGCCAGTACCCGCGTTTTTTCGCTTTTACTAAGCTCTTCATCTGCCTGCCCAGTGCCTCGTACTTTCGAAGTAGGTTGACAGTGCCGTACTCCCGGTAGTCCTTATACGCCGCGGACCTTCGCGCGTACTGCTCAGAGCACTCTTTGTCCCACCATTTGTTGGGAGGGCGCTGTCTAATCGTCACTCCGGGTATCGGTTTCGTCTGAGCTTGAGTCGCGGCGTCGATTATCAAGCCAGCTAAGAACGCGTATTCTTCCTCCGGAGGAAGTTCCTCGTGAGTCTCGATAGATTGCGCTATAATAGACTCATAACACTTCCAATCAATATTACGTGTAAGGTCGTAGGAAATATTGATTGGGTTCGGGGGAGTTGAACCATTAGCAATTGATATAACGATTGGAAGATGATCACTACCGTGGGGATCGTTGATTACTTTCCACTGGCAATTTAGCGCTAGTGATGTCGAGCAGAGGGATAGGTCAAGCACGCTTTCACGTGCTGGAGGATTAGGTACACGTGTCGCTTCCCCAGTATTCAAAACTGCCATATTGAAGTCGTCGATCAAGTTACAGATTAAAGAAGATCGGTTGTCGTCGTACAGCGACCCCCATAGCGAACAGTGAGAATTAAAATCTCCCAATATCAAAAATGGCGCGGGAAGCAACTCTGCTATATCAGTGAGATGCCTTTGTTCGATCCGCGCGGATGGAGGGATATATAACGAAACAAGGCAAAGGTCTTTTCCATTCATATTCGTTTGAATGGCAACGACTTCAATATGCGAGATCGAGGGGAGGTCGATTCGGAAGAAGGAATAGCACTTTTTAATCCCTAAAGGTACCCCTCCACCGTGTGAGTCTCGATCTCGACGAATAATGTTAAAATTGTGGAAATTGAGTTGATCGTTTGAATTGAGAAAGGTTTCGCAGAGCGCAAATGCGTCACAATTGTATGTATTTATTAAATGAGAAAATAGATCGAATTTGGGGATGATACTTCTGCAATTCCACTGTAATACAGTGATAAAATTCCTAACCTCTTTCGCCGTATTAGTCATCGAAAGATATGATAGCTGAAATGAGGGGCCAAGGCTGCTAGTTGCTTCAAAAAGGTTTTCACTGTAGGAAGAAGGGCAAGAAGAATATTTTGTAGGGGATCTGGTATGTTGAATGTTTTAAATATCCAGTCCACAATATCAGATAATTTTATGAACCCTGTTTCTTTTTTATCTTCTGATCGAGAAATGGGTGCACGAGGGGTTTTTGGTGCCCCAGGAAGCGGTGGGTACTCCTGGTTAGATTTAAAGTTAAAACCGGGAGGTACTTGCTTCGGTTTTTCCTCACCGCTTCCTTTTTGTGTTGGTTTATTGGTCGTTCCGCTAGGGGTTATCTTGCGACCTTTGCGAGAAAGATTAGGAGAGTTGATCATTCTCCTCTTCCTAGATCCTTCTGGCATGGCATAAGAACACCCTTCGACGGGATCGTCAGATGTACCCTCATCGGTTGGCAAAAAGGAAAAGATGTTTCCTGTCGAGGGTGGCTCAGCACTCTTCAGCATTTCTGCGAAAGAGCGCTTTGATCGTTCCTTGAGGGAACGCTTAATTTTTTCCTCGCGCTGTTTGTACGCGGGACACGCCGAAAGGTCATGCCGAGTTCCCTCGCAGTAAAGACACTTTTCAGTATCCTCACAGCAAGCGGTCTCAGCATGATTGCCTCCGCACTTGCTGCAGCGTGTCTTGTTGCAGCAGTAGGTGGCTGTATGACCTAACTGCTTGCAGTTTTGGCAATGCATGACCCGCGGTACGAACAGGCGTACAGGCAGACGAACCCTGTCCAAAGAGATGTAGTTCGGCAGTGCGGATCCGGCGAATGTTACACGGAAGGAATCCGAAGGGAAGAATTTCTTCTTCCCTTCTTCGATGGATACTGAATGCAATTGCTTGACATCCAGTATCTTTACATCTTGAATCAGAGGGTTCTTGAAGCAGCCAACCCCGTGACGCAAAATGTCATCGACCGTGAGGCTTCCTTCGGTAACCACACCGTCGATCTCCACGTCCTTGGCAGGGATGTACACGCAGTACTCTCTCGTGAAGAGCTCGTAGCTAGCAATTGCGTTTGCTTGCTTCAAGCTACTCACAACAACTCGCAGTTTGTTCGGTCTAACCTTTGTAATTTCGGTTACGTCCGAAAACTGTTTTGCCAGGTCCTTGCCGATTTGAATAATATTTAGAGGCTTCTTTATGGGCCTGAAGTAAACTACGAACGGACCTTTCGAAGCATCTGGGTAAGCTTTCACCCGTGTTGCCGGTACCCTTGGTACGGGGCTAGGTAGCGGGGAAGGTAGAGGGGAATTGATGGGGGAGATCTCAATCTCTTCCTTATTTGTTTCCATATCCAGGAATAGTTGCACCTGCATGTCGTCCATTTGCGGGAGCGTTACGCTCTACCGCACACAAACGGTAAATGTGGGGGGGGGGTCAATTAGTTGCTAATAAATTTTAAAAACAATTTTTCAAACTACAATGGATCAAAATAAAAAAAAGGCAGTAATACTAATACTAATAACAATAGTAATAATAATAATAATAATAATAATAATAATAATAATAGTAATAATAATAATAAAAATAATAATAATAATAATAATAATAATAATAATAATAATAATAATAATAATAATAATAATAATAATAATAATAATAATAATAAAATAATAATAGTAATAATAATAATAATACTAATAATAATAATAATAATAATAATTAAAATAATAAGAACAATAATAATACTATTAGTAATAATGATAAAAATTCTAAAGTGAATACTTCACCGAACGTCTAAGTCACGACCTCACGGCTGATAGTAGGATCAATCGAGTGTCTCCGCAGAACAAACAATGACGATCCAGCTTCGTGTTGTGGTGACACAGTGGCCGTATCTTACACGCGACCTTGTAGTTGCCACTTGTAGTTGACTTCCACTCGCTCGATCGTATGGTGGGCCGTGCTGCTAGCGGGGTAACAGCGGTGCGGGAGAATTATTCTTGCTGATATATCAGCTGCGTATCAGATCACTGGCGGGGTAGCCTGCCCCTACCAGTGTGCAGAAGATGTTTCTGCCGATATACAACAGGCTATTGTTATCGCGCAGCACAAGAACTAATCGACAAAAAAACACCCGTACGATAACTCGTGTATTGTTATTTTGCGAACTCAAACGGAGATGAACAATTTGCGTCTAATCGAGACGAAAGCAAAACAACGAATGACTCATTTGTCATTGTGATTGACAATATTTCAACATGTCTGATGCTTGAATATCGACATCATGCAAAAAATTCATGAAATCGTGAAACTTGTTATCCTTTAGAATGATAAACTATCTTATAAACATCATGATGAAAACAATAAATAGCATGATCTGCATAAACGTTTTCTTGGGTACAATTTATGAATGACAAGCGTTGCATAAACCTGTCAAATTGTGTACCTGCAAGTGTGCTTTGTTTGGAACAAAAGGTAGGCACGAGCGAATAAGTCTTTTCTATATATTTTGAAACAACTGCCGGGGGATGAAATGTTTTGTTAACAGTTTAAGTTGATCGGATTTTAGTTTCAGCTGAAGATGTATTATTATATTTCTGGTAAAAATTCCTAAAATTCATTTTAGTAAAGGGAATAATTCAACTGATATATCTTGTGAACAAAACACAAAAATCTTAAGCATGGCGGGCGTAACGCAAAAATGTTTCATGACATCATGAATATTGTTCATGGTGTATTTTCATGGCTAGTTTTCATGAGTGGCTTTAAAAACATTTTGTGCTTAAGTCCACAGTTATGACAACCTAACTGTACTGAGTTTCGAACCTGCAACCTGAAAAATATCGTAAATTCTCTTCAATTTCATTTTGAAAGAATTTAGAAAACCAAAATTATATATTTCCACTCGTCTGGAAGAATCTCTCGAGAGCGGCGCATTTCACAATCGACACAGCAACAGTCAGGGGGAACAAGAGTAATTGTACACCAAAGTCCGTTTTCTAGGGCATTGAGTGCAAAGGGTAAACACGTCCTAGTGTTCATTTATTCGTGGCTTGTTGTTGTGCCCGACTGTGGTCAACGAAATCCGATAGCAGCGAACAAAATAAGGCCCGTAGTGGGCATCGAGTTGCGATCGCATTTCATTCCGCTGTGATCGAATATTTCCTCAGTCATGCTTAGCGCGCACCCATCTCTATCTCGACCTTTGGACCATGTCAGCCTGACAGTGGGAAACGAAACACACACACTGGGAGGAAAATTGTTCGAAAATATTTTCAGTTTCGGGAGTACGTTCGGTGGTGAGTGCAAAATTTGAATCATTCTCCTTCGGGCTGACATCGTAGCCGATGACTGATCTGTGCCCGATTGCTCGCAATATTTGCAGAGACTATGAATAATAGAATGATTAATGACACACCATAGCCTACGGTTGCTCCTTTTATATCGGAACAATAGCACAGTGAGTATTATTGGTTACGAAGCCGTCATCTATATTTCGATAATGTTGGATCGTCTTTCTCTTAGTCAGGTACAAAAATATAACCAGAAATGTCTATCAAAAAAATTGTTACAAAAACAATATCATTGTTACATTACACAGTGGTCTCTGCTTATGTTTTTTTTATTGGTCTTGATCTAGAAATCGTGTACCGCAGCAATGATAGACCAGCGGCGCTCTACTCCACTTGTACTGTACGGTACTGTTGCCTTTACCAGCAGTTTTCTTTCCAGACATCAGTTTCTTTAGATTCTATAAAAGCGTTGTTTCCTCTAAAGTACCAAATTTAATTTGATTAGAAGAGTGTAAGGGAACTTGATTTTCTATCTAAAAATCTAATTTTAAATATATCTCAGATGACTGTTTTTTAATCCCTTTTTATTTTAAAATAATAATTTTCAGTGCAATATCTCAAATTCATTTCTCCAGTAGGGTAAGCAGGTATGATACGCCCCCTCTAAGGAACATAGTCAATATTACAGCTATGTTCATCACAAACAACAAATCTTTCATGCAGTTGGATACACTATTTAGTTGGTAATGCACTGCTATTATTTTGTTTTGTAATTACTGTTACACAAAAACGCCATAATTTTATTAAACTATATGATTAAATCGCAATCTTTCCAATCTACCGGGGCAATTTTTAAAATTTTTTAAAGTTTCCATACGATTTTATAAGGGAAAATCCACTTTTTCAAAACTTATTCTCTAGAGATGTCCAGTTGGCTCCTAAAAATATATCGATACATGATATTTGTAGAAAACTTTTCTGGAAAGAACTCTTTTGAAGACCGTAAGGCGCTACGATGCTTGTAGAAAAAGTTATTCACCCCAAACTGATTGAATGTCTGACGAACGGCTCACCATTGATGTTTTCCAGCAACACTGCTACAGCATGCTGCTATTGCACACACTTGCTTGCTTTGCGGAGAAGCCTCCAAGATAAATTTTACACGATATCTTCTCTTATCTCATGATTGAATTTGCAACAGCAGCATGCTGCAGCAGTATTGCTCGTAAAATTCAATGGTGAGCCGTTCGTCAGACATTCAATCAGTTTGGGTTGATTAACTTTTTCTACAAGCATCGTAGCGCTTTATGGTCTTCAAAAGAGTTTTTTCCAGGAAAATTTCCTACAAATATCATGTATCGATACATTTTTAGGAGCCAACTGCACGTCTCTGAAGAATAAGTTTTGGAAAAGTGTTTTTTCCCATATAAAACCGTATGGAAACTTTAAGAATCGGGCGCAAAAATTTAGTTCCACCGATCGATCTGAAAAGTTTCACGGTTATTATAGGACCCATAAGAAACACGGAAAGTGCATGGGAGCTAGAATTTATATTTTGTCACACCCTGATGCCCCATGCAGTTGCTTCATATGCCATCTCAACACACGAAGTGAAACAGCGCTTGAAGTCTCAGAAGCAAACGCTAAAGCAATGAACATATCAGCCCGGCTAGCGGTGGGGCATATTGCCCGGAGCTATAGTGTAGCAGCAAGCATTGAATATTCAAGCAAATAATTCAATTTTTAACGTTTCTTCACTAGATATAGCTGCTTAGAGGTTCATTTGAGATAAATAAGTGTAAATACCAGGTAATAAACTTCATACACTAGTGAAAAAACGTTACGGAAACGCTGCAAGAAATTAGATCTTAAGCAGCTGAAATCAAAATTGATTTTCGTTTATTTTATGCTGCTAGTGACAATTATCAAATTTGCACAGAAGGTTGGTCCTATGACCCTCTACGGATTCCCAATAGTCTCATATCATATTTTTTGTGTGTTTCCGAATAAATGGACTGGGGCATTATGCCCCGGGGAGGCGTTTTATACATGCTCACCCTATTTCCAAATTAAAGTTAGAACAAGTCCCTAAAAGTCATTGCTTTGAAATTTTCTATGTACTTTTGTCATTATCTTACGTTCATGAGACACATGGACGTTAAGAATTAAAATATAAATATTGAGAATGCTGGATATGAAATAGTTTTGTAAGAATTTTTTTTCTCAAGTGTGCCCACTTTATTTTATTGAAAAAAAAATTAAGCTATTCAATTGTCAATTTTAAAAAATCGCTTCTTCTGAAATTTTTTATTGTGTTATCTAAAGTTCAAATTTTCCATATTGTGAAATAAAAGCTCACACAATTCCCCAGAACTCACTCATTCACAACTTGTCTGTATCTCTTGTCATTATTAGGATATATTGATTCACAAGAAAGTCTTCGGCCCATTATAAAATGTCAATCCAGATTTTTTATTTGTAAATATGCAAAGTTGCTTACTTTAGTTGAGTCTACGCACTTACAAAGGTTTATGGAGTTCTGAGAAGGTGCCGCCAGTTCCTCAGTCAACTTACTTATTCTCTAGGAAGAGCTCGAATTTTAGCACAATCAAGTATCAAAAAACAGGATCCACAGAACAATCAAATGGAACGTATTAAATGTGTGACGCAAAATTGTTGTGCGAAATATTTCATCCATCGAAATAGCCTAGAATACAAGACACCTTATAGATTCGCACTACTTGAAGATAGATGATAAAATGATGAAATGGAATAGTGTGATTATGCATAATTTCTACTTCTTACTTTAAGAGGAATAACGAAAAATTCTCTTTTGTGTAACAAATTTGTTGCCTTAAAGGCAATAAAATTCATCATTAATCAAGTAAATCAAGTAAGAAATATTTCATCTAACTATTTATATAGCCGTTTTTGAAAATCCCAATAATGGCCAAAAGGCGGCCATTTTAAAAATTATTTTTTTTCATGAAAAATCAATATTTAAAAAGGTAATAAATATAGCAGAAGATGTCATGTGGCTATGTAACTTGTTAGATAACCTATTTTTACATGCTGAAAAAAATTTCAGCCAAATCGTTTCAGTAGATGCTGAGAAAAACGTACCACCGGTTAAAAAAATATGGTTTCGAAAAAAACACTGCCAATAGTGTAGTACAAATTACTATATTTCGTCAACGACATGTTAAATACATCTTCAAATATACCTTTATCAAAATCCAAAATACCCAAACACTTCACTTTACTCTTAACATCATTCATTGTTTTCGACCGCACAGAGTAGGATCCCCCCTTCGAGGTTCGATTTTTCGGTTCGATTATTGTGTTGACGCGAAGAAGTCTTCTTTTTACCTGTTTGAAAGTACAAAACTCATGCCAATCTAGAAAACCCATCACTCATATTCGCTTTTACAATTTTGCAATCATCTCCAGCAAGTCTTTTTTCATTTTCAATCAATAAACATTGAATTGATCTAGGAAATAATACAGAGACGTTTCAATTAGACATTTGAGGCTGAGCCGTTACGGGAGAGATTCTGCATATGTGCGTAGAAGAGAGACTTAAATGAACCTCACAGTTGCATTAATATAAATGCATTACGACTTTTGGCCCCTGAAGAAACACAAAAAAGCATTTAACTGTGTTTAATTTTGTTTCTTATAGTTTGTTAGTTGTTTTTGTTTAACGCTCAATAAGGCGTAACCAAACATGAACAACCGTGTGAAACCATCGCTGGGGACCTCTGCAGGCGTCAATTGATGCATTTTAGCCGGGTATGAATGAAAATTTTCCGCAACTTTAAAGTGATTTTGCACCACGACAACGTTAGATCCCATGTTGCTCATCCATTATATTCACCATACATTGCTTCATTTGATTTTGATTTGTTGCGGTCCACGGAGCATTGGTTGTCTAAGCAGCTCTTCGACAATTTAGAAAATAGAAAACTTGGATTGACTAAAATTAAATTTAGAGACGAAATTGAGATTGCAAAAGACGAATCATTGAGATGGAAAAAAGAAACAGAAAATGATGAACAGCATTTTAAAATGAAATGTTTCCCAGCAATTATATTTGAAGTATTTTGTCCGAAAGTACCAACTCAAATCCCCACTATTCCCCGTAAGCAGGATTGCCTACTGCAGAGGGCACAATGAAACGAAAGAAAACACTGCCAAAGCAGCAAACAGACAGGAACGTTGTCCGTTCTATGCTCTGGCTTACTTTCATGGAGATATTTCCACCAACACTCGGCGGATTGGATCATTGGCGTGGTGGGTTTTTAGTGGCATGTTTGCTTATAGTTGTTGCAGAGATAGCACAGACGGAAGGCGGTCGGGTACCGAGATATATCTACTTCAAACCAGTTCAATCACTTATAGCCCAAGACTGTGACCGAGATAAGTTGATATTTCATAATGTCGCTATCTTGCAGTTTCTAGCCTTTCGAGACGGAGCAGTTTCACAAATCACCTAAATGCCCTTCCTCGATAGTACAGCAATCCGACGGGGTATGGAAGCTGACCTTGCGCATCGTATCCGCTGCTGCTCCAATAGCCCGTCTGTTTGTCTCTCCATAATTCTGCTCTTGTGCTTGATTTTTATACCTACCATGTTATTGCGGCAAATGGAAGAGCCCATGAAGTGCACATCCCTCTCGAGGCAAAACCGAGCGGCATTCCATCTTTCCCCATGCACAGCTTCAGATCACGATCGCCAACCTAAACTGGGGCTCGTCGGTTCAAGATCTGCTTCGCTTCTCGTCGAAAGCGACAACGAAAAGCGAGAGAAAAAATTGCACTAAAGTTTACAGCGAAGATCATATTCCAATTTCCTCTCTTTGGAGCTTCAATGTCGGTCGATGGTGCAGTTTGGTTTCCGTCACCGCTCAATCTCCCATGGCCACCCAGCTTAAACCCCTGTGTACATTATACACGCGGAAAGCAGCTTTGCCGCTTGGTGTTGTTTGGTGTGTCCACGAGACCATGATACGTTTGTACATAAATAATTGAAAGACGGAAAGTTCATTGGTCTTGTTACTTACGTTTTCTTTGGTATGGATTTTTCCAGCTCCAACTTTATATCTAACTCAATATTTGTGTTTGTTTATGATGTCATTAGCGGAATGAGATACAAGAGAGAGATAGTTCTCATTCTTCTGTTTCTTTGCTTAACAAACGTGCATACAAATTTACTTTTGTTTAAATTAGATATCGTTAAAAAAAGTTAAAAAATTTCGAAGCTTGATCGCATGATCAATCAATAGTCCATCAGAAAAAAACTTGTTCTGCTTTTGTTGAAATCGACCATTAACATAACAAGTAAATTCGTTAACTTATCAACAACTCGATCAATCAAACTCAATCAGCAAATCGTTCAACAAAAGTCTTCATATCATGTTGTAGCTAAACTTGTCATTATTTTCATAATAATATTCAATCAAACAACAAAATCGATCAGACCAAAGGGCCATGATATTATTCTCATGACCCGTTTTTACTGCAATTGGTACATATTTGCAGACGTCTTCTTAATTCAAAGCTATTATATGGGTTGTTTGGAAGGCAATCTTCTGCCATTTCTTTTTCAGAATCTGCTTTATCCGATGAATTCACATTTTTTTTGGGGAGCTGATGTCCAATGCTTCTGAAGCGTTGAATTTACAATGTAGCAGATTGACAATCTTTGATTTGTTTCGAAGAATGTTTTCGAAAACAATCTAGAAAGAATTGTTAATGAATAAATTGTTAATGAAAGAATTGTTAATTTGATCCGTGTTTTTCTTCAGTTTGCGCTTTTGCTTGGTCGGAGGTATCGATTTAATGAATACCAAGTTTTCGGTGCCATCGGCGCGCTAAGCGCATCCCAAACCATGACATATGGTAATTTCAATGTTACTGTCGCTATATTAGCATTAAAAATCCGTTCTTTATTATACGATCCGTTTTCATGCCATCGACAAACCGACACCCGTTAGTTTGTTCAACCCATTTTTTTTCAGTTTCACAACTTTTTTAGAGAGGGAAGGATTTCATCAAAATAAGATGCATGTTTTTTTAATAGAGCTTCCTAAAAAATATGCTTCTAGAGCTACTGTTAATGTGGCTTATTTTTCGGTGCTGTTATATTTGAGAAAAAGCTATACGAAAAGCGTTTGATGTAGAACTAGCTACTTTTTACTGTGGAAACTGGGCATGAAACGTTGAGGATGGAGGATTTTCAAGCTTTCTTATATAAGTGCTCGAGGTAACAATCAATGTGTGGCAGGATAGCTAAGAGCTACAAGATTCTAATGATGTCAATATTATTTACTTGCTATGTAGTGAAAGTCAAGGAACCTTCAATTCTGAAAATTCCAGTATATTCCTTCCCCTGAAATGCCGGAGGTGCTGCGAAAAACTAGAATACCTATTTAGTAGGCAATGAACCACCATTCAGTTGCAGTATTTTGGTGATGAAGTAATATAATCATACTTTCACAGTGCCAACATTGGCGTTTGGAATCTTCCTGATGACTGGTACGGGAGTGTTCGGCTTGGAAGCAGATCCGAAGAAGAATCGATTTGCTCTACCGAATCGGCACCAACTTTGAAATTATATCTCGTACGATTATGATAAGTTTTGTCAGTGGGCGTTGGCTTGTTATCTCGTACGACTGTGTACTGTCTCCGTATAAAATTTTATTTTTAACTATTTTTACTGAAGAGTTGATTTGTAATTGCTTGAATGGGTGTTGCCCTAAGTCAACCACTCGCTTTGTGGGACACTCCTCTTTTTTGATGAAAATACTATTTTTCTCCAAAAACCTTTTTTTTGCTTTTAATTATGAAACCAATACTGAGCGGCAGTGTTGCCAGAAATGTTATGTCTTACATTTGAATTAACGTTTACGTTTGCAATTGCGTTTTACGACAAATGAGTATATTTTGATTTCAAATTTGACAATTTTATCGTGTTTTTGAGAAAATTTTACATGAAAAATACTTATCACTCAATGGTTTTATAAGTAGAACTCGAGTTACAGGATTTTAAAGATATAAGGTCAAATTTCTTCTCCTTTACTTCTAATATGCATTTTACTAGCACCTCTGTTTTGATAAGAGACATTCTAGATAATGCAACTTGAAGGAAATTATCCAATCGAATTTGGAAGTAAAGTTTTTTTTATTGTCAAGATTTTCTTTTGAAATAGACTTTTACACCTCAAATTTATTGATTTACCAACGTAGACACTGCACTCTTAATTATTTTTGCACCATATACAGCATTGACTTCAAACAATTTCAAGTTTATCAGCTTCGGTAATATTTTATAGTTTTCTTCTTGTTATACATCCAAATATACTTTAGATTTGAATGAATTGGAGTGTGCTTACAAGTTGTTTTTTTCTCAGAGGCCATGCGGTCAATTGTTTCCAGCCTGTTTAAATATAAATAAGGCCGTTACAAATTTTATTTTCATTTTATGTCACCCCCCCCCCCCCCCCCCCCCCCTTCAAAAATCTTGAATATTGGAAGGGAAAGAAAAAAAGCTGAAACATTTTGTTCATTTCATTGGTTTTCCGACAGCATAAATGCTTAATTTAGCAACAAATTAGTCAGGTGACAGCGAGAGTGTCGTCGAAAGGCAAGCGAAATAAATAATAATAATAATAAAGAGTTATTTTTCAACATTTATTTGAGTGCAAGTTTTTTTTTTTCGTCTCGGTGTTATTTATTTTTTGCCACCCCCTCTGCTAACTTTGATAACCTTGGACATAAAAAGAATTCGAGATTTGTATCAGCCTATATATTAATTTCATAAAGGAGAATCTATTCCTACACAGTAAAAAAACTTTTTATCGAATTGCATGTAAAGAACTGCTTCCATCGCTTATGATAGAAAATTTTATAACAATCCACGGAAATTTAAATGACATTGCACGTAATTTTCAAACAAAACTGTCGTTTTTGTCAGAAGCAACTGAAAGTTAAATTGTACTGCACAGATCAATCTAAACATACAAAAATGCAGTCCTGTCTGTCTGTCTTGCTGATCCATATAGGCTCGAAAAATTACTGCATCGGTCGGTGTGAAATTTTGTATATAGGGGTTTTTTGGGCTGGGAACGGTTACTAAGATAGTTCGAGACCCCTCTCTATTCTGGAAAGAAGGCGTCCCATAAAAATAAAACACAAATTTCTTTACAGCTCGATTTACTAATTGAGTAAATGGAACCAAACTTAGCATGTGAAAGTTCTTAAAGCCTAAAAGTATTTCCATGGTGATTTGAGACTCCTCCGTCTTCTGGAATGGAGGGGTCCCATACAAATGAAACACAAATTTTGCACAACTCGAGAACCCATCAAGCAAATACAACCAAATTTGGCATGCGAATGTTTTCAGGTGTAACAAATATGTTCATGGTGGTTCTACAACCCTCCTCCCTTCCCTTATTTTGAAAGAGAAGGCTCTCATACAAATAATACACATACTTAACACTTATAAAGTAAATGGAACCAAATTTGGTAGGTGGAGGTTTCCGGGAGCAAAAAAATATTTCAGCGGTGGTTCGACACCCCTCCCTCTTCTTGAAGGAAGGGCTCTTATACAAATTGAACATAAATTTCTATGGAGGTTTGGCACTTCTCCGTACTCTGGAAGGAGGGGAGGTCTCCCAGACAATTAAAACATAAACTCCAATCAGTTTATCCGGGATACAACCAAAAATGATCGGCATGATGTACTGGAGCTAAAATTTGACTCCAGACACCATTTTTTAATTCAGAATGGAAACTTCCGGTTTCTGGAACGCAGCTGAACATGACTTTGGTCATTTGGTTCATATGGAACGATCAACATGAGTGTTACCGGAACCATAATGACGCTCAAAGGCCAACAAGATTCTCCAAATGCCATTCTAAAATCCAAAATGAAGACTTCCGGTTTTAGAAACTAGCTGAAAGTAATTAAAAACTACCCAACATGGGAATTTCCGGAAACGTAATGAGAAATTAACTTCATATGCCATTTAGATGTCCAGGATGACGACAACAGGTTTCTGGGAAACAGTCTAAAGTGACCAAATACCACCCAAAATGAATATTTTCAAAATCATTATGATGCACAGAAGCCTAAAATCGACCATTTTGAATGCCAAAATAGCGACTTCCGGTTTCTCAAAAACAGCCGAAAATGACCGAATATTATTCCATTCCCAGAATCGAGATGATGCACAGAATCCGATAAAATCAACCATTTTAAACGATTTGTCTTTTACTTTGATCGTATCCAATATTCGATTCGACATGCAGACTATAAACAAATCGCAAGGAATCAATGAATTTGGAATGTTTAAAATTAATTTAATAAAGAAAAAATGGGCGGGACGAATTTTGCGAAGTTTGTTCAAAATTTTTTACTGTATAAAGAAAATTTCATCAACAAAAAAAAATGTAAAAGCTGAAACATAAAATTTCCAGTTTAATGAAAAAAAAAAAACTGTTTTTCATGGATATTCAAGCAACTGGCAACACTTTCGATCAAAATTATATGTCTCTGAATTTTTTGGCCTGTCATCCGGAATGTTCATAATTAAAACAGAGATATTCGCTAAATGAGAATAGGAAATAGAAGCAAATCATAGTAAATTTGACTTTATAAAAAAATGCTGTTCAGGGTGTCTCCAAGAAAGTGATACAATATTTGAGTGCCTCTTTTCCCATTGGGAGGCATACTCTGTTAATCTGTTGTGTTGGTTTTGATTACAATACATGTTTATAGTTCATTTGTAAGTAATACAGGCGGTGTTTCACTTGTTTCTGAAGAAAATTGTATTGGATTCAAGTAAAAAACAAATGAAAAATTTTGTATCTTGCTGGAATGAGCGACATACAAACTGTCACATCTGAATTTGATTAAATTATTCGTGAGCAGGACCATCAAACGATTCGAAGAAACTTGCACGGTTGTTTCCAAGCTGGAAACAGCGGACTGCAACGATGATAAAAGCGGCCAAAGAACGGATCTGGCGAAATCCAGCCCAGCCCACGGATCAGCAAGAAAAATAGCTCGTGAAATGAACATGAGTTGATGAAATAATTGGATACGGAGTTTTCTAGAAACGAAAGATTAAAGAATTGTCTCGCAGAAATATTGCCACCAGGGTTGTCAGATTTGGATGACTACTGAAGACACACGCTGCTCACATTTTTTTTTCGATAAAAAAATATTTACATTGGAGGCTGTTCTGAACAAGCAGAATGATCGTGTATCTGGAGTATATCTTCATGATATTCCAGCCTGCTGAAAGTGGACTGGAAGCGATTTCAGAATGCTTCAGCTGTGATGATCTGGAGAGCAATGTCCAGCAGAGGCAGGTTGACAGAGACGTGAAAATCAAGTACTGCAACACGTTATCAAAGACCATTTGTGTCAAGGATGTATTTGGAGAAGAAAGTTTCTGTTTCCAAGATGACTCAGCGCCAGCGCATAAGACATTGTTTGTGCACTTAACTTACCACTTAACTTAACAAGCAGCCCTAAGCCGTGCTGTGGCTTTTGCTGTACGTAGGAGTCGTCTCTATTACACTCCGTCCATGGCTGCAGTTCGCCCGCTCTGCAGTCTGCGTATGGTCCGTTGATCGTCTTCCACCTGATCGATCCACTTTGCCCGCTGTGCACCTCTCCATCTCGTCCCTGACGGATTGCTCTTAAGAACCATCTTTACCGGATTTTCGTCCGACATCCTTACGACATGCCCAGCCCACAGCAACCTGCCAATCTTAGCGGTGTGAACGATATATGGCTCCCCAAGCAGCTCCTGCAGTTCGTGATTCATTCGCCTCCTCCACGTTTCGTTGTCCACCTGCAGTCCACCGAAGATGGTACGCAACAACTTCCGCTCGAAGACCTCAAGGGCGCGATGGTTCTCCCCAAGCATATTCCATGTTTCATGCCCGTAGAGGAAAACCGGTCTGATCAGCGTCAGCTGATTAACTTGGTGCGGCGATGAATTAAACTCGATGGGAGCGTCCCCCGGAGACCAAAGCATGCACGATTTCCTGCCATAATGCACCGATGTATTTTTTTTTTTTATTCTCGCTTATTTTCCGTTGGTCTATTTCCGCCACTGTTGTGGCCAATCACCGACGCCCAGAGAGGCGACTCCACACCCAGGACCCTAACTCACGACCCGTTTATTAACGGACCGGCGCCAACGGCTTTACTTCCTCATGCGATGGAAGGCGTGATCCCAGAGATTTTTCGCCTCAGAAAATCTCCCGGTGTCGGCTAGGATTGAATCTAGACCAGTTGAGTTGGTTGTGAGTGGATAACGCCACCTCACAACCATCGACACCTATGTCGGCGGTGGGATTCGAACCCAGGCGTCGTGCGTGGTTGGCGCAGACGTTACCAACCACACTAGGCCCCCGCTCAGTCCGCCGATGTATTTCTCTGCTGTTATCGTTGTAGGCAGTTAGCCCAGGTGCACGAACTCATCGACCACCTTGATTTCATCACCACCAACTGTCTCCCGTGAAACTCTTCCTTTCATGTACTTCGTCTTCGATGCATTGATGACCAGTCCAATCCGTTGGGCTTCCGCCTAAAGTCCGATGTATGTATCCGCCATCTTCACAAAGGTCCGAGCCACAATGTCGATATCATCGGCGAAGCCAAAAATTTGAACCGACTTTTCGAATATCTTGTCACTCGTGTTAATCCCCGCTCTTCTAATGACACCTTCCAGAGCAATGTTAACCAGATGCCGAACTGTGAATCTTTGACCCGTGGTGGCGCGAGCACCCATGAATCCCGCCTGGTGGTGCCCCACGCATAGGGTTTGCAATATTTCCGAGAATATATTTCCCGGGAAACGGGAATGAAAAATCTTATTTCCCGGGAATTCCCGGGAACCGGCAAAGGAAAAAATTCTTAGCAAAAATGAGATTTCAAATGAAGTTTGTTAATAAAAAGTTTCAAACAATCGTTTACAATTTAATTATCAATTGAAGAACAAAATTTATTCAAGTTAACTCCAGAAATTCATGAACATTCAATCACCTCAGTTCCGCTGACAATTTTTCGTTAGGCCCAAATAATGTAGTTCCCTTCTGTAAAACTTAGCTTAAGATCGCTGAATCACCGCTGGTGTCTGATTTCTAAAATACTTCTAAATCACCGATTCCAGCTCTTGCTACATTTCATTAGAAACTGATCAGTCCAATACTTTTAGTTTGTTGAAGATAAAGCTGAGTGTTTGGCAGCCAGATTTTAGAGCATTTGAATGCCTTCGTAATTAGTGTGAAATCGTGGCCACGACCCAAGTTACACTGACTGAGTTTTATTAATTTATTTATTTCTGGTCGCATTGATTTACGGGCTTCCATTTTTTTATCTGTTTACAGGTTTCAAAATTTTTGTCAATAAACAAGGAAAAAATCAAGCAACTATCCGCTTAGTGGTAAACTAACTAGCAAAAAAAGACATTAGACGAAGAATCAATATTCCTGTTCCCGGGATCCGGAATCAATATTCCTGTTCCCGGGATCCGGGAATCCCGGGAAAAGACAATTCCCGGGAAATCGTTCCCGGGATCGCAAACCCTACCCACGAACTGCTTCGCAAATGGTGATAGTCGACGGCAGAGTATTTGGGAGAGTACCTTGTAAGCGGTGTTCAGCGTAGTGGTTGCCCGGTAATTGCAGCACTCCAGCTTGTCGCCCTTTTTGTAGATAAGACACACAATACCATCTATCCGGTACTTGTTCCTCCTCCCAAATCTTGACAATAACCCAATGCACGGCTCTAACCAGTGTTTTTCCGCCGTATTTCAACAGCTCGCTGGGAAGTTAATCAACTCAGGTAGCTTGATTGTTTTTCAACCGGCCAATATCCTCTTCCACCTCCAGGAAATTGGGGCTGGTATCCTGTTGTCTTCTGCTCGTGCACCAAGATCAGTTGCCATACCGTCCTGCCCTCCTAAATTAAAACACGGTAGTGTTTTATCAGTTCCTATTAACTTCCCCATTAGAATCCATTGAAGCATTTAGGGATACATGCAAGGAAAGCTGGGCGAAAAGAACCACATGACCCTGGACACTTTTGAGAAGCGTTAGGTGAAAATCTGGAATGAAGTGCCCTACTTCGCGTTTTGTGATAATTTTGAGAAGTGTTTATAGGCCATTTTCTAATGCAAAGGCATAAGATTTGAATGAAACTGATTCAACTGTAACTTTACTACTCTACTCTGATAAAAAAAGAACCAGAAAAATATTTTAATTTGTTTTGATTTTATGGCATAAATTAAGTGTATCACTTTCACGGTGACACCCTGTTACTCGAGTTTTGTTCATAACACCGCTAAGTGATGAATGTTGTTCGAATTTTTTTTTTAAGAAATGCAATGAAATTATCTAATTTAGAATAAGATATAAAATATACTATTTTGCCGAAAAACGTAAATTAGTTTGTTTAATTCAAAAATTACATATATTGCAACACGTCCCCTTAAAATTGCGATTTTGGCTGTAAAGTCTCTTTAATCATCAATAGAGTGCTTGATATGTGAAGCAAAAAATCAATAGAGTGTTCTATTAGTAATTAAAAATATTTTTACAGCTGAAACGGTTAGTTTTCATTGGCATAGTGTAGCAAAGTTGTGAAAAATAATTTTGTCCCTGAAAAAAAAAATATATTCCACGTGATAAATTTTGAATTGATTTCTCCATCATCGAACAGTTCTCAATGTTTAGGTAATCGTTTGTAGTTTTCATAAGAAATAGATTTAGAAAAAATGAGCTTTTTTAGATAATTATTATTTAATTGTACTTTTAACTTGTTTTCGAAAAAACAAAATTGTTTTTCAGAGTGTATATTTTTTTTCGGAATGATAAAATTGTTATCTACAACTTTGCAGAAAACGTCACACCGGTCGAACAAACCGTTTTGGCTTTGGAAATATTTGTAATCATCAATAGCTTCCCAACATAACATTTTACTGGATGAGTGGTGTTCCAAAAATTTGAACCAATAGCACAAAATGGCATCTTTTGTTCATAGAAACGCCTATGCAAAGTTTCAGATAAATCAAAAATAGTCCATTAAATTGGTAGCCTGTTTTTTGTGCAACTGCACTAATTTTCTTTAAAAATAATGTATTGTATCTCTTTCTTATAGTGGTTGACGATTGTCATCTGGTTGAGCTTAATGAGTTAAGTTTTCTAGAATTCCACGATGTTGACAAAACCGATCTAAAATTCATGTTCCAGGTTATTCGGATGCAGCTTAATTACATTACATTTCCTTCAGCCAACATGATTTTATGACTAACCGCTTCGTGACTCCGATTATTCTAGACTGCACTTCCAGCTGCATTACCAAAATGGAATGTAAGGCGTAAGCGGATGAGATAGCGACATTGCTCAAAAAACGGAAAAATCGTTCTGGTAACACGTTTGTCAATAGTTCAAAGCGATTATCTCTTGCTTTCGATAACAAAATAAAATTCATAAATATACAAATTGAGCATAACAATAATTCTGTTGATTGTAAAATATTTTTCCAATAACCAACATTTAGAGAACGTCTTCGACGGGCACGTTAAGTTGATTTGTTGATTAGGTTCGTTTATATTATGCTATCATATAATTATTATGTATGATTTTTGCTCACTTCTTTATATCTACAACTTTTCTATGAATGGTAACCTTAGCTATTACACATCCAGAACTAAAACCAAGGCGGCTAGTGCTGTTCAATTCATTATACGCAGACTTTGCTGTCAAATGTTATTGTACAGAACACTTTCGAGATTTTCTTATGATTGCATTGATTCAAACTTTGATTTCATAGCGAAGGTTGATACAAAGTATTATACAAACATTTTTGTATCTTCAATATATGTTATATCATCGACTGAATGTTGAGTATTATTAAATCAATCAAACCAAAAAAAAAAAAAAATATTGTATCGAAAAAATCGGTAAAAACGTGCTCGTATTCCAAGTAATAGAAAATCAAAAAACTTTGCACAAGTTCGTCTAATGACTACGTTTGTTTTCGTGGAATGGAATTTTGTAAATTAAATTGTATTCTTGATGCTCGTTACTAAATATTTACAAATCTGGGGTACTGGGTGTGAAACCACTTTTGTTTGCTTATTGTTGGGATTTATACAGACAATTTTTAAAATTACTAGACGCATGGGCGTAGCCAGAATTTCAAATAGGGGGGGGGGGGGTCAAGCTCTTCAAAATTTTAGAAGTAAAAAAATGGTACACTAAGGTCGCTTTTCACGCGGTTGTTTTTACGCGGGTTTTTTACGCGGCTTTTTTGACGTGGATTCCGGAATTTACGCGTTTTTTTTACGCGACACGTATCCCCCGTGTAAAAAGCGACTTTAGTGTGTTTTGAAAAATAGAAATAAATACTAGTCTTTAGTTGTCCTTGACACCAGAGTGGAAAATTTGATTATTCTTTGTCCAAGCCGCAACCGGGAATTCAAGATATGATTCACAAGATGGCCCAAATTTTACAGCGGATAGCGGTCCAGCAGCAGCAGCGTCAGTATCAAACCCCGGAGCAGATTTTGGAGTCCCTCTCTTCGAACATCATCGAGTTTGTCTTCGACGAAGAAAACGGAGTTACGTTCGGACGTTGTTGTTTAACCGCTACCAGAACCTTTTCGAGAACGATGCAGGCCAGCTGAATGATGCGGCGAAGGTACGTTTACTTCTCCGGAAGCTGGACACCCATTCGCACAGCCGCTATCTCAACTACATCCTGTCAAAGCTTCCTAAGGACGTGAAGATTGAAGACACAGTCAATATTCTCAATCAAATCTTCGGACATCAAACGTCAAACGTTCCGGAAGAGGTTCATTTGTCTTTTCACGATTGTTGTTGACCATCTGCCGATAAAGCAGAGAGCACTCAACCGCTGTTCAAATATTCTTGACCTCAGCCAGGTTTTCACCCGACGTAATGTGCTGAACGAGCGTTCAATCGTGCATGTTTCCATGGTAGAGCAAGTGCAATTTTAACTGCTTTCTCAGTCGCAGGGTAGAAAGAACGGGCTTTAGCTAGCAGGTCTATAAGATCCAACTCTTCCAAGATCTTACGATCTGCTCTCATACTGCTGCAATGTTAATACAAAACTTCCACCTCTCCAACAAAATTGTCAACTTCATAAGAAATTACTCTTCCAATGACATGCGTATTACGTTAGCGGGATAGAGCAAGGACAACGCGTAGGCAGGTGCACTATCTTCATCGAACCGTGTTTCCAGTGAGGTTACAAGAGAATCAAGGTAAGGAATTTTCACAGTTCGGTTCCAATACTTCAAGCTAGTTGATGCAGGCGGATTTGCCCGGTACTTTTGCCGCTGCGATATCCTTGGTGGATCAACTGAAAAACCTGTGCAATTCCACGCAACATAGCGCAAGCATTTCAATCAATTATTTTTGATCTGGCTGTTACTTTACACAGATGTTTCTATGGGCTAAAGATGTCGTTTTGTGCTGTTAGAATTTTTGAAAACAAAATTCTGCACCAGTGTCAACATTGAGGGGGGGGGAACGACCCCCCCTGCCCCCCTCTGGCTACGCCTATGACTAGACGTTGAATCGGGAATTGGTGGCACTCTGAAATACTATTGGGTGCGTTACATACGCGAGGTGTAACGAGATACCAGATGCGGGATAATAGAATTCCACCGCAACAGCATATTATTATATTCTAGGTAAATAACTTTGGGATAATCATGTATAAGAAACCTACCTAAGAAACCTAGAATATTCAACAAAAAGCAAATCTGGTGGCAAGAATGAAATATTCTTAGTTGTGTGTACAATTTCTCACCACATTTTTTGCTCGTAGCCAACTAAACCAATTTTTAGAATCTATTTCTATTTTTCTATTTATAGAATCTCTTCATTACACTTTTTTTTTTCAATTGGCGTATAGATATACATGCGAGCCAAAAAAATTTGGAGATGCAGAGGTGGACTAATACACAACAAACCAG
Organism: Wyeomyia smithii; assembly: GCF_029784165.1. Taxonomy (NCBI): domain Eukaryota; kingdom Metazoa; phylum Arthropoda; class Insecta; order Diptera; family Culicidae; genus Wyeomyia; species Wyeomyia smithii. Next base: position 145,937,374 of record NC_073694.1, on the reverse strand, counting down.
TCACGTATGTAGTTTTAGCGTACTGGTCATTTACCAGTTTGGGGGATACGAGGTAGAGAATGATTTATATTTTAATTTGATTTATCTAGCAAGAATTTTTTTGCTCAAAACTGGTTCACGGCTTATATCAATTTTGTGTACGCAACCAGCAGGCAAGTTTGGTGAACTGAGTTAAATTTATGGCGTAGACTTCTGTATACTGTTTGCTATTACTTGCATCTAGAATATTAGCTTCTGTACATTATTTGTTGCAAGGATAATATATTTTCAATTGATATAATATGATACTTTACTATTCTTTGTTCAACTCAATTTTATTTTGTTAAACTGTATCTTTTCCCATGATATTACATCAAATAATACTCTTAAATTGTACTTCTTCATACTTTCATTACTCATATTAATAACCTATCATATTAATCACGTAGAATATTTAAATTTAAAAAATGATGAAAAGCAACTATTCCAGAATCGATTAAGGCTTAGGAGCTTAGTACCCGCAAGGTTACAGAGTCCGCTTTGGTAAGCGAATGGTCGTGGATTCGAATCTTAGTAGAAGCAGGCCATTTATTTGTCAAAAGATTTATCATGGGTATATTTTCAGGCTCCCCATCACATTCCCTCTCTTCAATCTGAATTCTACAGTACCCCTGTTGACTCTTTTTCTTACAAAAGAAGGGCCCTACTTTGCCATATGGAATTTTCTGATATCTAAAGTAGGATTACAGCTTAACATTTACACTTGATATTTTGAACGATGAAACTGTTCAATAGGTTAGAGAATAGATAGATCTACAATACGCAACACAGTTTATGTCAATTGAACATGGAGTTCCTGAGTATCTACAGTTTAAAGGTAATTTTTTGTGGTAAAATCTGATTTCTCTCCGTCGGGAATGGGTTAATATGCAAGCGAATAAACAGAAAATAGGTAGTTTATAATACTTTTAATGATGATAATAATAATGATATACACTATAAAGTCAACGAAACACGCTTTTTACGCAAATTTTTCACAATATTCTAGCACAAACAAATTGTAACAAATAAATGCTCAAACAGCACCTCGCAAAATTCATAATAATCGCAGCACAACTACGTTATAGATAAAAAGAAATCAACCTCATCAACCAACCAATCAATCAATCAACCAGTTCAACAACAAATCCAAGAACACAACTAATAAATATCAGTCAGCAGTATTCCGCACTCCTAGAATCAGCAATATTACTATCGTGGGTAAGTGATTTGCTTATATTATTATCCGTGCTTGTGTGTATGCATATCATTTCTCCTTTTTACGTTTCTTGCATCAAGCTTCGTTCCTGCTGCCAATAATATCACCAACTATAATGCTCTGGTGGTGTTTCAACTTAGTGTCCTTTAAGCGAGTTTTTCGAAAAAAAGTACTCTTTTTCGTAAGTAAGAAATTGCGTAGCCTTAAGGTTGAATCGGTTCTAGCGGATGCTCATGATTTCCAATCTAAGTATAATCAGGCCGTCAGATATCAGAGGAACTTTCAAGCATGGGTCATATTTCTTAAGTTCCTTAGAGAGAGAGAGAGAGAAAGAGAAAGAGAGAGAGAGAGAGAGAGAGAGAGAGGTAGAGAGAGAGAGAAGTAGAGAGAGAGAAGTAGAGAGAGAGATGTAGAGAGAGAGATGTAGAGAGAGAGGTAGAGAGAGAGGGATAGAGAGAGGGAGAGAGAGAAAGAGATAGAGAGAGAGATAATTAAGTGAACTAAACTGTACTTAGGTTTATTAATATGTTGCATATTTATTAACAACTGTGTGGTTTTGAAAATGTTCATCCCTGTCTTATGATTCCGTTGAAATCCTAAATCAGCCCGATAGCTCTTTCAGTAAGGTCGTTCACAACCTGCAGGTTTCTTATGATAGTTTTAACAGAAATGGAGTCTTTATCTATAATTCAAGCAAATACCAGTTCACTAAGAAAGCTGCTTTTTACGTCGAGTTTGTCAAATAAAAATTGAGATGTTCTTTGCCAAAATTGCGGTATAGACAGATCGACATACCTTTATTATTTTTATTATCGAATTAATAATTATCAAATTAATTAATGTGGTCCCCATGGTTCTGTGGTTTGCGATGTCGGGTTCGATTCCCGATCAGGTAGAGGATCTTTTCGAGCTAGACATTTTCTCAACTCAGCACTGGGGCACGGTGTTTCCTACAACATGCAAAAAGTGTGTCAAAAACAAATATCGATATAGAATTCACTCAACTAATCTAGACGATCGAGACCGCTATCAGCCCTCCAGGCTAGCGTGCGATATTGCTTTTGTTATCGAATTATTAGTTTTGGTTTCATGGATCCATAAAATCAACAGCAGATCCATTTTAGGTGCCAAATGTTAAACATTCCTGAAATTTTCTTCTGTGAAAGCTTAAATTGCATACGGAATAGTTATACTTAGATCGGAAAAGGCTTTGCTATCCATGTTTTCTTTTAAAATTGCTTTTATTCCATACATAGAGCATTCAGGCTGTATAAATATTACAATGGTATTTCGATATCGGCTTTTAAAATCAACTGTCATATATAAAGCTTTCTGATTAAAACAAATCACAATTGTTGAATACTCGCTTTCTTGCTCGTTATCTCTCCGATATCTATCATCTTTTTTAATCACATATTTAGGAGTGCAAGGGAGTAAATTGAAACTGCGAATATCTCAAAAACGGTTAATTTGATCTAAAAACAAAATTTCGCACAAATGGATCAAAAATCAAACTACGGTCCTTTAAAATTCAATTTGTTTCCTGATGATCTGAAAACAGTAACAAACAATGTTCTTTTAAAAAGCAAGCTAAAGAAGTACATAATTAGAAAAGTAAATGATTATATTCTTTGGACGTTTTTCGTTGTAGTTAATTAAAAGTGTAAAATAGATTGTTGAATTTCAAAAACAAATGTTATCATCTTTTATATAAGATTACATTTTTTTTTACTGTGAATACCTCCAAAGGAACAAAGTTCCAATGGGATATCACACTATAGTTTCTCTGCAATTTTAATGTTAATTTTAGTAAGTGTCCACTACCAGGGGCTTCCTATAGCCTACACGTTGCATCTCTCTGGTGCCAACTATATGTCAAATGAAAGGGTTAACTTTGCTGCCCAAAGTGGCAGAGATTCGTTTCTGTGCAGTTTGTTTACATTGAGTTGTGAGCCATGGCAGAGTTAAGAGCAGCTGTTATAGCTGAATATGTGAAAGGGTACAAACCCGGACACATATTCAAACACCTAAAACCGCTCGGAATCAACCGGAAATTCGTGTACCGAACCATAAATCGGTACTTAGAGACCGGAGGCACCGAGGGCAAGGCACGATCTGGACGACCAAGGTCTGTGAGAACTCCAAGGCTGAAAAAGATTATACGAGACCGGATTCGCCGGAATCCCGCCCAATCTGCACGGAAACTGGCCAGGAACCTTAAAACGAACCGAGAATCAATCCACCTGCTTCTGCACAAGGATTTAAAACTTACACTGTACAAAAAACAGGTGGTTCATGGGGTTACCAAAGCTACAAAGAACAAGAGGTACCAACGGTCGCGGGAGTTGCTCGGTTGGCGCGCAGATGACGGACTAGAAGCTATTCGTTTTGGAGCAAACAGTCAATCGTCAAAATGATCGAGTTTGGAGTGTGCTTCTGCGGACAAGCTGACATTTCCCGGTTCCAAAATAAGACGTCAGTGATGGTTTGGGGAGCCATTTGCAAGAGAGGTAAACTGCCTCTTATTTTTATCGATAAAGGGGTCAAAATCAACGCAGCGTACTACCTGGACACGGTTTTGAATAAAAATGTTCTGCCTCAAGCTGAACTATTGTATGAAAACGATTACGAAGCGGTTCCACCAAGATGGCGCCTTATCCCACAGCGCAAAGGTTGTTCAGGCGTGGTGTGAGGAAAACTTGACCGATTTCATTTCGGAGAATGAATGGCCTCCGTCGTCTCCGGATCTGAATCCACTGGATTATTTCGTGTAGGGATACATGATGTCGAAGCTGAACGACTATAAAATAACAAATTTGGAGCAATTCAAGCGAGTTATCACGAAAATCTGGGACGAGATGCCGATGGAGCACGTGCGCGCCGCTTGTGACGACTTTCCGAGACGTCTGAAGCTGGTTCGATCAGAGAAAGGTGGTGTAGTTCCGAGATATCGTCTGTGAAGTATCTTTATGAGTTACTGAAAAAAGCTATGAAAGCCAGATTCAGATTTTCTTCTTATTCTTTGAAATATTGAAATTTTCCTGTGTGACCGGACTTTTTTGTCACCCTGTATATAGGGTAATTGGTTCCTTGTTGGGAGTATGTTATATATGTTATATTTTTATTCATTTAGACTTAAGTCGGATGAAATAACCAATAAATAATAATAATAATAATAATAGTAATGTTAGTGATTAATAGACGGCCACATTTGATGATAAAAGCTTTTCTACACGTATATATTAATTTTAACCTACTCGGAGTTATTCAACTTTCAAGTCTTCAAGTCTCTTGGGCACTCTTCCATTAGGTGCCTATAACTTAAACTGTATAACAGTATTGAACGTTTTTGCTTACAGAATGTTATTTTTCACATTCATTTAGAAATAAAAAAGCTGCAGAAAATTTTCTCAGCTTTCAAATGAAATAAATAGAGTTGCTCTAAGTTGCACACACTTAAAGTTAGAGCCACTTTATGGAAAGTATCCAAGAAACTAAAAAGTTGAATAACTCCGAGAAGATTAACGTTGAGGCATATGCGAAGCAGAGTTTTATTTATCATTTCTATGAGATCCTTTAAAACTCCTAACAAGGAACCAATCATCCTGCAAAGGCATATGTTTTTTTTTTTTAATTTACTGTCGTTTCACATTTGACCTTTGGACTCTCTGCGGGAAACGGGTCCCGCAAACGTTTTTGAAAATAAGCCAGGAAGATAAAATATGCGTGTAGGTATGATTTTGAGTTCTTTATTTGTTTTATTTATCGAGTTTTCCAAAGTTTTCGCGTCAAAATTGTTGGAGTAGATGTTACGCTTCAGGTTTGTTCCGAAATCCTCGATGAGACGCAGCAGGGGGACGTTGGGCGGCTTCGCTGATTTAGGTACCACATCGATATTCAGCCCATCACCTCCAACGATCGCTTCGACTAGTGGGTCGACGCCAGATGCGGCTAGAACACCGCGTCTTTGCCCTTATGGTATTTCTTGATGAACGACGCAACTTCCGGTATATGGTACCTCGTACCATAAATTTACCCGTTCATTCACCTTCTTGGGAAACTTGGTGTGTGAAATGAATTTCTCCTGGTAGTTCACTTCCTTTGAGGGGAAAGTGCCCTGCCAGCCATTACCATCCAGGGCGAGATAGGTCTCGTAGTCCATCATCACCGCCATGTGTGATTCAACGGAAAAATCGACTTGACTATCTTATTCAGCCACTGCCACTTCGTCATTGTCAGCAACTCCTGACCAGTGGACGGACTGCCGCTTTCTGACATGTATGCCCGTGTTCTCGAGGCACTTTTTCACTGTTTGGCCGGTTTCTCTCCGACCTCCAGGCCAAGCGCACGCAACGATGTAGCCACTTTTCTTTTGGTTTTCCTCTTCAGCATTCTTTGGAGCTTCTTGTCGTTCAGGGTCGTCGGCCGTCTGGAGCCGGGCTTTCTTTCGATGCTCTGATTGTGGATGCCGAAACGGGCGTATCCGGCGTCCACAAATTGCCGCACAATTTCCGTTTTCGTCGCGGCAGGGTACTGTTCTTTGAACGCGCACACTTTTTAACGGAGTAGCTTAGGTATTAGCCAGCACGGGTAGAGTTCGACTGATAAAAATTGCCAAATTTTTTTTCTCGGGTTTTTTTCTAAACCCTTGCTTGGTGGTTAACATTACGCAGGTATTTGAATTACCGCGGTTTTTTGGCGGTTTTTTCTTTTGAATTAACGCGGTTAAGTGAAAGAAATGAAGCGCCGGCTAACCAATCACAAGTATGTTTGATTTCTGTTCGCGATGTTTATTCTGAACTCAAGTTGTAAGTGGCTCCGCCTGATTTTTAAGTTATGTCATTCTTCAACCAGCCAAGACGCAAAGACGTACGAAATATGAATATACGAAACATGAACCTCTTATTTCGTGTTGGCTAACAGTGGAGCAGGTCCGATGGAGCTCTAAGTCACGTAACGAAGTAACACGTTTTATGGTGTTGCGACCAGAGCCTGAAAAAGTCATTTTCGATTGACAAGTATGACGCTTCGATCCGTCGCTTTCAATTGGAAAGCTTTTGTATCATTTTCGAGCACTTCGTGACTCACACCCAGTCGAAAGCTCTTGCTGTGATTCTGACAACTGAAGGACTTGAAATTGATACAAACGCTTTTCAATTGAAAGCGAAGATTATCACCATCACTCTCACATGACGATTCTCAATAGAAAATGACAATGAGCGATGACGGAGACAGAAAGCTTCTGTTTATGAATGTGACTAGGACCGCGGGTGACTTCAAAGTAATACGCAACTAGTTCCGAAGAATAAATTGTATTTTAGCGATTAGGTTCAGCCAGTTTCTATCACTTTATTGCTAGTAGGTTTGAACGACATGCGTTATCTCTTGCTATTATAACCGAACTACCACTGCCCTCGTATTGAACGCAATATGATGGGTCAGTGGTGAATATAATAGGGATCACGATCGTCGTGTGATCGTGTCATGCCTACACAAATACAATTTTTGATTACCGATCTCGTATTGAATGATAAGGGGAAATGATCGCTACTGTGGATCACATCTTAGGGATGCTTAAATAATCGGCCTTGTTTTTAATTGTGAACAGCTTCCAGAGTACTTCACGCATATATAGGGAGGAAATATTGATCGGAACTTGTGTAACGTATTTACTGGATGCCATTGCCGTTCTAGCTACGGCTTGCGGTATTAGAAAACTATTATATATTAGGAAACTCCTATCAAACGACGCGATGCGGTGCTAATTTCAATTGAGACGCTAAAGGAAAGGAGAGAGTCTCTCTCTCCCTTACTCTCTCCGTCGATTGAAATAGTCATTAGTTTCATTTGAAACGATCCGACGAACAACAGACGGGAAAGAGAGAAAGAAGTGACTCGTTGACAGTAGCCGAAAGAAATCAAGTGAAAATGAAACTGTTCGAAACGAAATGACAGTGCGAATATAGCAGTTTCATTGTTTTGTTTCGAAAATGTAGAGCCCTGTGTGCGACTATGAAAGAAGACAAATAAATTCAAATGGGGCAACGATTTCTGTTACATTACTTTTCTCGACAATACATCTCGAGATTATTTTTAAGTTTATATTCAAAATATTTTCGATCTACGATTCAATGATGTATAGAAAGAATAACTTCATATAAAGCAACATCTCGAAAACTATATCCAAACATGTTGACGAAAACAAGTGAATTATGTGCTAAAATGCTTTTCGTTCTAGTTGGAAGGGCGTGTTTTTGAGATTATGACTTCAAAGGTCGTTAGTAGGTAATAAAGTGTGCACCAGGTCTGCAAACTCGTTGGCCTCGAAGCCAGCAAACTAAGAAAAAAAATATTCGTGTATTCTAAAGAATTCTAGCGGGTAGGCTGTTGTCGTACATGGACTTTAATTAAGAGAAAAAAAAAACATCCTGGCGAAACTCCAAAACAAGTTATTTTCATTTAGATATTGAGAGTTGTTGCACATGTTTATGTTATTAAGCACGCTTAAAAGTGGCGAAAACAGATCGTGGAATCACGAAGCATGGTTCCATTACGGAAAAGTTAAATACTTCAAATTATTGAAAGCTATTCCATGATTATTATTTATTGCACCTGCAGACGTTACACTTATCTGTCAAATCAACATGCCAATAATTTGGAAGAGTAAGTTATGGCGGCTTGATGAGTACCACAGGATGAGTGTGTTTTCTTTGCAAATTATGTTTTTTAAATACGGTTGTAGTCCTTTTTAGAGCTACTTTTCATAAATATTACTCTCGAAGATCTTCGAATACGTTACTATTGATTATTTTCAATTACTTTTGATGTTGTTTTTTATTAATTTGACACATCCCAAAAACAGGACAAAATACATTTGTGGGTTATTTGGCTATTTAGACAGATTCGGTTAATTTCTTTATTCGAACAGCGATGGTCATTCTTATTTTCCCGAGAAATAAAAACTAAATATAGGAGCAAATTAATCACAAAGGTAAACATATTCGAATCGCTGCCAGCTCGAGATTGATCCTTTCCGTTTTCCGTTGACAGTTCCGGCAACAGATTAAACATCGTTTTAGTTACAGAGATAATAAACCGGTAGAACAAGAAGTGAAATTAAAAGTAACCTTGTCGGGCCATTCACTCAGAAGCCCGGAGATTTGGACTGGGACTGAAACCTTGCTACTTGGCTATGTACCAGCGCCGCGGCGCGCCGTTCAGCAGAACATAACCGGTATACCATATATATTAAAGTAATCAAAATCGTACTTTCACGATGGATGTGCATTGTTATTATTACCGAAGGTTGGTTGGGGCACTGCCCAACGTGTGAGAAAATCAACATAATGGAATAGTTAAAGAAAAAAAAAGCTTAACGCATTCATTCAGCAAAAACGAACCGCGTGGTTCAGTCGGTCACCTTGGCGGCATTCAGTCGGCTATTAATCGCTGCTGCTGCCGGGTTAGATAATCATCGGGCGGCTATACGCTCGTTATGCGGTAAGGGTGCATGCGATACTCAATGAGTCAATCGAAGTGATCCTTAGGGTGCTGACAGAACTGGTTTTTGAACCCCAAAACAGGCAGTTTACCCGTTTGCTGAGTATTTTGTTTTCGAGCAAGATGTGTTGTTACGTATAGGCTGTAAGGTCGTTTATTGTTATGGGAGCTGAAAAAGTAGAACACGAGCCGAATTTCTCCGCTCGTACCAGATGCAGTTTCGTAGTATGCGGTAAATAAATCATCTCTTTGCTGGAACCTTTACTAAGTTGGTGAAAAAACCCAACGAAATAGCTCAAAACACAATAAAAGCTAATAGCAATGGAAACATATCAACGGAATCATTATGGTGTTGCCTAAGGTGCTCTAGATAGTATGCTTTCTAGTCTAGCTTTCAGTTTTTTCAGCAGTCATTATTTGTATCATGTTTTCGAAAATAAATTAAGTGTAATCGCAAAATATGCGTTGCTAAAAGTAAACGATTTTACTATTCTAGTATTTTTGGCATCACTGCTACGAAAGATGTCAAACAACCGCAACAAAACACGTCACGTATGAGAAAATGCTTTTCGGTGCAATTGGAACGGAATAAATCGTTTGGAAAATGTTTGTGGTTTTATAACTCATGGATCAAAACAATCAAAACTTAACAAAAATATCACTAAGATAGTCGGATAGAATTGTTCATAACGATAATGGATTATTTGAATTATATATTCTTAGTGCACAACAAAAATGTCGTCGTATAAATGTATGTCAGAAAAGTTGCTTCTTTTCAACCGTTCCTGTGAATGTTGGTGCTCCTTGCGTATGCAGAAATGCGTCAAAGGCCGCACATTAATTGCTAGCCGGGTTCGTCTCTTGAAGGTTGACTTACGGGAAAACTCAAGTCATTGAAAAAGTAATCTTGACTTGAGGCACCAAAAATCGTAGTATTGGTTAAAAAGCTATAATATTTCATTTTTATATAGTTTGAGCTCTACAGCAAAACCTGTGTTTACCAGTGCATACAGTTGGTTAGCTGCAAATTTATGCCCGAAGTATTAACTTCTTGGTCGGGCATAATAAGTCAATTTACTAATTTCAATAAATATGTAAGTAACATTCGTTTAAGCTCATAATCGGCAGCGAGCATAAAAAAATTGCCTACAGCTTATAAGATACTTCAGACAATTGGGTATTAGATATAGTTGGCTCCGTAAAACATAAATTTGTATTGTGCCGTGTCAAATAAGTGTTGTGTGAATAGAAAAAAAATAAAAATGAAACATTCGTTTTTACCTCCATGCCATGCGAATCCGTATAGTCAAATCGCACCAAAAATCTTAGTGGATTCTGATTAGTACTGTGGCACCAACACAAACTTCTTTCCATAATACTTGTGGTCCACAAGATGTGGACGATGTAGGTGGATCATTCCTAGGTCTTTAGTAACAACAAATATCAAACTACCATTCCTAAATCGCTTTCTTCAAAAGATCTGCATTGTAATGGCTTTGAAGTTTGAAGAATTTTCACGAGATAGCTAAACTATAGGTCAATTTTCGTAACATATAGTTCGGCTAAACGTCATCGTATCGCCAATAAATTACACGTTTGGGCAAGCAATATATTAACACTGATTGGACTCGTTCGTTACTGTCGAACAAACCTCACAAATCAAAAACCGTTCAACTTCATTTAACGAGTCCTGAAAGTAAAAGAACTTAATTAGTGCGGTGTGGCTCGAATGCAGCGCGAAATGCCCAATGCATTTTTTTCGCTCATTGTTGAATAATGCACCCGGCATGCCGCAAGTGCATAATTTTGTTTATTTGGAGCGGCTTGTTAATTTAGCCGGTTGTTATTCTGTTGAATAAACCCACATGTGAAAATCGGCACCAGACACTCGGTGATAGTAACCGCCCGGGTGAAATAGACTATCCGCTGCATGTGTGTACGTCTCGTGCAGAGCTCAGAGCGGTTTTTTTTTCGAATTGATGCCTCAATTGTGGTATCGAAATTGATATGTCGATCGGGCTGCGAAGCAGTCGTCTCGTAGTAAGAAGCACCAAATAAGGCCAATATGCAATTGACGCTTGCTCGGTATAACCAATATACTTCATTATCAGTAAAGCTCCGTTTGATTTTAAAACTTCTAGACAGATTTCTAAGTGCTTAAGCACGATCTTGTTCATCAGTATATCTGTAGGCAATGTAGGTTTTGAATCCCATTTTATGTTCAAAATTTCTAGTAACGCACTCGTCAACCATGGCAGTTTTGTCAGTCAGATCACTCGAGCTAAGATATCACGGATAACGCTATGTGTGCAAGGACAGCAGGTTAACTGTCTATGGCATTCGTTACGATGCCTGATTGTTTCACCCATTTTCTGTTCCTTCATGCTGGAGCAACTCTCAAAGAAATATACAGTCAAACCTGTTTTTGTGCGAGGGATAGGGACCGCAAAAAAAATCGCATTAAAAAAATCATTTGTAACTTCACGTGCAGCTACAAAACAATGTTTCTACAGCGTTATTGAAAAAAATAAAAACTTTTTTATGCGGTGGATAGGGACCGGATAAAAAAAAATTTTAGTTAAAAATAACTCGAAAGTTGTTGATTCTGATTTAGAATATCTATGAGAACAATTTTAAAACATCGGATTGATGAAGGAAACTTTTTCAAACATTCTAATTCTTTCAACCGCATTCCTTCGTAGGCAAGCAATTCGTGACTTTTCCTACGTAAAACTGGCTCGAATAGTTATTATGAACGCAACACTTCTGTAATGCGTTGGAATTCATTCCAAGAATCGGAAAAATTAAATGGCTGAAAATGTTGTCGGAAGTGGTCCTTTTTTATATACCGCACAAAAAAAATTCGCACATAAAAAAAAGTCGCACAAAATAAATTTCGCACAAAAAAGAGTCGCACAAAAACAGGTTTGACTGTATTGCAACCAGCTCAATCTCTTAAGATGCTGATTTCCTTACATTATCCAAACATGCATATCCACATCTAGACTAATAAACCATTATGTCTGAAAATGTCACAGCCATCACTACAGGAAAGTGAAGCGATTTGATCGCCTTATCTGAAAAAATGCTTTTAAGCCTACACAGAAACATTGGCATTTTTTTCTGTTTAGGCTCAACCAGCTTGTGTTATAATTTGTTAACAGTTCATCTCATAGGGACTGACAGTTTCCAAATTTCACTGGATGTTTTCATTTGGCCATTACGTACTCGATATCTTGATATTCCAATTCATACCCCAATTCAAATACAACATTAACTGCTCGTGAGTCCAATACAGTAGATTTGTATCTTACCCAGAATGGTTTGACATAATCCGGGACATTGCGCGAATGAAGTCTCGTTTTACATCCTATCCCGGACACCAATATCTGGTAGATACCTTGGGGATGATGCTGTGTAGCCACCAACACTCCCTTGTCATGAGGTCTGTTAGTTGAAAAACCACACTCTGACGTGAAAATTGCAAAAACCCAATTGGTATATCGTGAATGTCTCCGTTTGTTGCACCTACCTCCATGCTTGTCATTCTCCTCAGTATGTGAAAGGAGAGGAGAAAAAATTCACCGCGCACTTCCCTTCCAGTATGTGCCTGCGTGTAGCAAATGCTTTCACCACACTGCTTCTTTCTCCACTCCAAAGTATCTCAACCGCCCCAACCAACTTACAGGGAGACAAACACAATTCCAGCTCACCCCACATCTGATAGAAACAAGAGGGGTGAATCACGCAGAAGTACACAACAGTGTCCACTGGCTAGTAGTCCGGAAGGAGAAAAAAAATCTACCGGGCAAAAGTGTAGTCCTCGTGTAGCTACACTGCGAAAAAGAATTCCACCAGAGTGAATTCGGCCGGCACTAGCAACGAAGTCCATTTTTTTCTCCCAATCTCTTTTCCTCTTCTTCCATGCTCAAGAAACCAACTGTGAAATGCACCGCAGATAGCTCTGCAGTGTAATTATTGTGCGTGATGTCCACACGTGTGAGAAAGTACACCATCATTTACTGTCTCGCAAGAGAGAGATTTCAGATTTCACCGCAGTGCTTTTAGGAAGCTCAGCAGAGAAAAATCGTTTGTCGCTCTCTTCTAGCATCAGCGTTGATTTGCTCTTTTTAATGTGAGAGCATTTGTTTTCGCAGTGCAAGATGTTCTCCTGCGCTCTAGAGGTTTTCTGAGAAGAAAAGACAAGCATGCCTACCTCAGCCAAAGTGTCCGCTTTCTCATTGTCCGGAATGGAACAATGAGAAGGGATCCACACTAAGACATGATTTTCGAATAAAACACTCAAATGTTTTCGTATTTTCCGCATAGAATACGGAGAGTGCATAGCATTTTTCTCTGATCAGAGAGTCTCAATAGAACTGAGATGAAACATGAAATAATGGTCCGTTGGCCTTTTTTAGGTAATCCCTAGGGTATCCTGCATGGCGGCTAATTCTGTGACGTAAACAGAAGCAGGATTATCGAGCATGTATGAGATGGTAAAATGGTTATTGGAAGCACCGAAGCCAGTGGACCCGTTGAGAAGTGATCCGTAAGTATAAAAGGCATTCTCTCAGTTGATGGTTTTATATTCATTGAAAAATATTTTAGGGTAAAAATGTTAATGATCCGGAATTTCACGAGTTTATCCTATCATGGATGTATCAAGTAACAAGTAACAAGTTGACGGGATAGGAGATGTATGAGAAAGGGTTTATACTTTTGGACATGGTGATTGAAATACACGGGTTTGAGAATGAAGTTCAACAAGCCTATCGAAATTTTCAATTACCAAGACGTTCCAAACCCCATATTTCATGAGACTATGAGTAGTCAGATTACAGAAAAGGTTTTTAAATCGATCACTTCCACAACACTTTCAAGCAGTTCAATAAGCGTTTCTTGGCAGTTCCTGGTAGGTTTTACAACAAGTTCAATGAAATACCTACCACCAAGAAAGGTGATTCTATTCGGAGATGCATAGCGAACAATGTTTTGCACAAGAACAGAGTCCGGATATACTATCCTGGCCAAATCAAATATATATCGACTTGATGACTCTTCGCTTCGTTGACTACGTTACGATTTCGCATTATTCGAGCTGTGCCCCAAAGAGTGTTCATCAATGATTTTCTCATGGTTTTGTTTACGAACCGACGCCAATAACTGCCATTTTGTTTGAATCAATCTCTTAAACTTGCTCTCAAGCTCCGAGTACCGTTCGAAGTCGTCGGGTTTACTTTCCTCTCGAAAGGTGTTAAACGCGTCGGATGTTTTCGTGTAGACATCAAAGCACTCTTTGTTCCACTACGGTGTGGGAGGTTGTCTCTTAAAATTTACGCTAGGATATCGCTTCGTTTGGGCTTTTACGTTTAACGTGCAATCCGAAGGTAGCGATGTCAAACATAAGGATAAATCTGGAGTGCTTGGATGCGCAGGAGGCTTAGGAACACGTTTCATATGTCCATTGTTTAGAACTGTCAGGTCGATGTCTTCGCAAAAATGACTCGCAGATTAAAGCGGACGATCATCATTTGAGAGATAGCCAACGCCATGAAAGTCCGGAAATTGGCTGTAGCGAGAGGAGAAGTTTCGTCGTATCAAGAAGCAGCTTGGTACGATGGAACTCCTACTGTGCCAATCACCGATTGGGGAGGCGGTTCCACCCAGATTTTAATTTACGACCCGTTGATTAACGGATTTCCTCATCCGAAGGAAGGCGTAATCTCAGAGATTTTTCACCCCAGAAAAACTTCCGGTGTCGGCTAGGATTAAATTAAGACCAGTTGGGTTGGTTATGAGTGGATCGACATCTATGTTGGCGGAGACGTTGACGGGAGTTATATAAAAAATAAGAATTTCTTCAATCACATAAAAAAAAAATTTTTTTTTTTCATCGATTTTATTAATAACATAATGTATTTTCTCCAAAAAAATATCAGTGAATGTGAGTAAGGGCCGTGGTCTGCTGTTCGACGCAACTTTGTTGCGATGCTCTCACAAGAACGTTGTACGGCACTTACGTTCATTTTCCGGATACAGTTCCGGATTCTTGTAGTCAGTTGCTTCGTATCCTTGGCCCTCCAATTGTTTTTATATACTAGGGCACTGAGTGAGCCAAAAAAATCCTCTATTGGGCGGCACTGGGGCAAGTTTGTTGGGTTACGATCTTTCGGCACGAACGGTATCTTTTTCTTCTCAAGATACGCCAGTGTCTTCTTGGCGTAATGGAATGACGCCTTGTCTGGCCAGAAGACGTACTTCCCATCCGCGTGATGCTCGTTCAGGAACGGCAGCAGGATTTTATCGAGGCACTTTTCTTGATAGATTTGTTGGTTGATTGCCAGACCGCTCGGCTTAAACCAAGGCTTTGAAATGCCCCGGTCGGAAATGGCGATGTACAACATAACCCTTTTTTTCAAACTTGTGCTTGAACTTGTATTTCACTTCAGGCGGTGTGGATGACTTGTCGCTGGAGTAGTAATTATCATTTCCTGGAATATGCGTTTTGAACAGCGGAAAATAGCTTTCGTCGTCCAGAACGAAAGACGTCCCGCGGTATTTTTTGGTCATCCACCGACACTGTGTTTTAACCGTCTCAATCTGCTCCTCCGTGTACTCCGGCGACCTCGTCTTCTTCCTGCAGACGATTCCTTCCATCTTGAGGGTCCGATGGATCAATACGTGGGAGCAGCCATATTTCCGACTGGCGTCACGCAGGCTGGTTGCGTCCTTGTTGTCAAACAGCTTCTTTAACGATGTCTTCCTCTGCTTCGTCATTATCGTCACCGGACGACCACTTCCGACCTTCCGCTCTACGTTCAGGGAACCCAGGATTCGATATACCGTACTGACAGGTACATTTTCTTCCTTAAAATGTGTCACCGTGAACTTTTTTCCTTGCTGGAAATGCGTTTCGTAGAACCGTACAATGCGTTCGTGGAGCACGTGCTGTTTCGACGCCATCTTTGCTTTGACTAAATTCAAACTAGCAAAACCAAACACGCCTATTGTTTCTAGGGAGTCCAAAGAGCAATTTTCTTGGAGAAAGAAAATTTTACGCTCTGTATTTGAGGTACTGAAAGGTATTGAAAAAATTCTCATTATTTTTTAACACCCGTTACCAACTACGCTAGGTCCCCCGGCTCAGGAGTAGCTGTTGCCCAAAAAATGTGTAAAGCTATGTCCATTAAGAATCCGGAATAAAAAAATCATTTATATCTCGGTAACGGATTGGCGTACAAATAAGGTTAATACACCAAACAAAGGTAATTCATTGTAATACAAGGAAAGAATATCAATACAAACCATTTCTCTTCGTTTCTCATGAAAATTGTTGTATGTTTTGCATTATTCCTCCCATCAAACGCTGCACACCTCCGGAGTCACCTTTTTTGGCACATTTGTTTCGCACTTTGGTCATCTGAGTCGCATCTCGAGCCGTTTTTACACTTTTCTTAAGCTTTCGCTTCATTACTGGCCAAAATCTCACCATGGGCCGGAACTGTTCGGTGGATTTACTTGGTACTTCATCAAAACCTGCTGGTACAATTCCCGAGCTCAAGCTTTGGCGAAGAAACTCGAGTTTTGGTGACGGAGCTTCTATTTGGTGGCTTGCTGGTTCGATAAGAACGAGATCCTGCTCGCAAACGAATTTAGTATTGCGAGCAGCAGCGTATTTTTGTGCGATTTTATTATCTGATAGTCCAGGGTTTGCTTTGACGGTTTTAACACCTTCTGGTTAAGCTTGCGGTTATAAGGACTGTTCATTTTATCAAACGGACACTTTGTTTTGGTGATATCTTTATTATTTTTCAAGCAATTTCTAGACGGTTTTTTTGCAAAATGACGGTTTATTTCTCAACAAAAAGTATAAAATGTAAAACCTAACTAAGTTCATCTAACTATAAAACTGGTGAACTTTTCCTCGAACTCCACTCATAAGCCTCTTTACAGTTTCTGGCTTAACTTTTCGGCTTGCAGATGACCACATTTTCTTGAACTCATCAATTGACTGTGCTTCTCTACCATCCTTTCGAAGATACCGCTTGATAATTGCCCAATAGCGTCCAACCGGACGTAGCTCTGGACAGTTTGGTGGATTATTCTCCTTTTCGACGAATTTAATCGTATATTTCTTTAGCATTTCAAGAGTGGCAGCAGCGTAGTGGGCGGATGCAAGGTCTGGCCAGAACATTGGTGGGGTCTTGTGTTGACGATACAACGCAACAAGACGTTTTTGAATGCACTCCTTCCGATAATTCTCAGCGTTTATGGTTCCTATTGTGAAATAGGGCAAACTTTTTTTTCCGCAAGAACAAATAGCTTGCCATACCAGCACTTTCTTGCCAAACTTGTCCATTCTAATCGACCGTTTTACATCTGGTACTTCCCTGCCTACAATAGAATTGAAAAATTGTGGCCCCGGAAGTGTTGTTGTGTCCAGTTTACAGTAAGTTTCGTCATCCATTAAAATGCAACAGTTTCTTTGCTTTTTCAGTATCCTATCCAACCTCTGACATCGTTCCTTTGCCCGTTCATGCTGTTCCTTAGTCCGTTTCGGTGTCTTCTGTTTTTTGTAGGTTCTGATGTTATTCCTCCGTTTGATATTTTGAACCGTTCCTATGCTAACTCTGAGTTTTTGAGCAATTTTTCGCACAGAGTCACATTTATCGGACAGTAAAAGCTTCACACATTTCTGCTCGATTTGTGGATTAGCCGCACCTTTTCTGGTTCTGGATCTTGGCAAATCTTCAAGAGTATGGTGTTCTCCAAACTTTCTGATGATCTGGTACACAGCAGACTTAGACCTTTTCACAAGTTTTGCAATATTTCTACAGGATAGTCCCTCGGAACAGTACTTTTGAATAATCAAAAAACGAGTATCTTGATCGATTCGTGCCATTTTTCGAAACTTAACCGTTCTGACACCAAAACCACAACACCGGCACAATGTCAACAAACTCAACTACACGATAAAGGAAGATTCACCAAATTTGGGGTTAACGTTTAGTTTCTATCGTCTATTCAAAATGTCCGTTTTATAAAATGAACATTCCTTATGTTCTATTACAACGCTTAAGTAGAGGCACTCGATTCACGCTCCTTCGCTCCCTGGTTGATTTGGCGATTTTCAACGTTTTTGCGATTTTTATAGCGTACCACGTAGGATAATAAACGTGGGTGTTTGCAGAACTTTTTCTCTCCTGTCGACTTACATCTGGAATAACTTCTGACTCACTGCACGAAACACCGTGAAATTTATACCACCGGAAGTGGGCGCAGTCCATAATATTTAAAAACAGTCCAGATTTTGACTTAACCTTGGACGGAAAAGGAGGATCAGTTGGTTTTTTTTTTGGAGATCCTAGTGCTGGTAACTGCTTGCGAGAATTCAGTTTGAGCAATCCCAGAGGAATATTTATTTATTTTTATCCCGGAGGAGTTTACTTCGGAGGAGTTTACTATTTGCGTCGAAGTATCTATCATTTCAGATGGGGATCTTTTGTATCCCTATACACCTGCGATAAAGGCATTTTTCAGTGTCTTTATCGAAGGCGTCATCCGCATTTACCGTATCTGGCCTCGTTGTAGCTTTTGGTCCCAGCTGCTTGCATTTGGTGTAACTCATCAGCCGCGACACAAGTAAGCGCACGGGTAGGTGCACCTTGTTCACAGCAACATAGCTTGGCAGGGCAGACCCGGCGAAAGTCACTCGGATTGAGTCTGATTGAATGTAATTGTTTACACCCTTGTCGAGCAATACTGCTTGCAATCTAGTATCTTTCCCAGTTGAAGGCTAGAATCCTAAAAACGGCCGCTTCCAGCCTTCAGCAAATCCTCGACGGTCAAACTCGAGTCGGTATCCACGTCGTCGATATCTACTACGTTAGCTGGAACGTACACGAGGTACTCCCGCGTGAATAGCTAAGAAATAGCTATCTCGGTTGCTTGCTTGAGACTTGACACAAAGAGCCGCAGCTGATCCGGGCGGACTTTGATGATCTCGGTCAAGATTGAAAACTATTTTATCAGATCCCTCGATATTCGCATTGTACTTAAAGAGTGTCCCACATCAAATTTCATCACGGGAAAAGGCTGTAGAAAATTACCTAGTTGATCGATCCTTTTCAAGCTTTCAGGAACTTATTTTATTTTATTTACTACATCTCTCTATTCGAACAATCTGGGTTTCTTGGTAAGGGGTCCCTAAGTTTTTTATTGAAAAAAAAAAACCTTTCAAACTTAAGCCATTCGCTTTATACTTGTAGCGCAACTGTGTTTGTGTTCTTGTAAAATATGTTACTTTGCACTTGGTCACATTCATCTCCATTCCGCTCGAAATACACCAGCTTGCTTCGATGTCAATACCTGGCTGTGAGGTACCTTATCAAAAGCTTCGGCAAAATCCACGTAGACACTATCCACTTGAGAGAGTTTTTCCAAACTAGAGTTGGGGACGCTAGCGTATGCCATTTCGTTCGTGATAGTAGAGGGATTTTTAACAAAGACTTTTTTATGGGTAGAATTTATCATGAATTAAAAGTTCGAGCGTTTTAACGAGACAACAGAGAATCGGGATTGACGAGACAACAGAGTTTGATATGGGTTTGATACAAGTAGACACATTTTTGTTACAATTTCAAAACGGGATCAAATTGAAAACACAACCTGAAAGGTTTTTTCATAACAAACTAACAGTCGCTGTTACATGTTTGTTTTGTACTGATCGTGAAGCTTCTGGCATATTTATTTCATTCAACTTCAATGCATCATCTGTACGCTCGCACCTTACGCCATATGAGCAGATCGCTTGCCAAATCAGGTACTTATTACTTGTAGAGTACAAATAAAACACGTCTGTCTTAAGTAACGGTTAACAGTGGAATAAACATTTATTTTAAAATTTCTGTAATCAAAACCCTTGGATTACCCACGATTGCTGTGATCTTCAACACTCCTCCCTAATCCGAGACACCTACTAACTCGCAAAAGCGATGTTGCTTCTGGACGGCTAAGGGCTTTGTAAAACCATCAGCCGGCTGCTCGGTAGTTGGTACGTAAAACAACTGCACCACTTCTTGCTGTAGGCTATCATGCACAAAATGGTAGCGAATACTCACATGCTTTGTGCGAGGATTGTATGATCAATTCGTCGCGATACTGATTGCAGATTGGTTGTCACAGTTGAGAGGTACAGGACGATGTTCCTGGAATATCTGCGACCGCAAGTTGTTCCACCACATAGCTTCTTGAATCGTACGGGACAGGGCCATATATTCGGCTTCACAGGAGGATAACGCGACTGTTGGCTGCTTTTCAACATTCCACGATATGGCTCCTCCTTGTAGCGAGAAAACGTATCCCGTCGTTGATTTCCGAGTATCTGGATCTCCTCCCCAATCGACATCGCTGTAGCCAACTAGCTCAGTGGATCCTTGTTTGGAGTACCCCAACTTCTTTGTCGATGTTCCCTTCAAATAGCGAATTATTTTCTTGATGGTTTCCCAATGTTGGCGACCTGGACTGGAACTGAACTGACTAACAGCATTTACTGCAAATGCAATGTCCGGACGAGTCACCTGAGCCACAAAAGACAGACATCCAACGGCCTCTTTGAAAGGATTTTTTTTTCATTTCCTCGATTTCTTTCTGATCCTTTGGTCCCATCGATTTATCTAACCGTACATTTGGTTCTGCGGGCGTTGATACAGGGTGTGCTTTGGTCATACCAAAACGTTCAATAATTTCTTCGATGTAAGCTTGTTGATCTAGCCAGAGCTTTCCTTCTGTCCGATCTCTTGTAATCCGGATACCCAAACAAAATTCGGCTTTACCGAGATCCTTCATTTTAAACTGCTGGCTTAAGTACATCTTCAATTTTTGTTTCAAGTCTTGATCATTGGTAAAAATCAAAAAATCATCAACGTAAATCGTGACGAACATCAATTTACTTTCATTAATCATCCAGTACAAGCAACGATCTGCTGATGAACGAACCAGACCAAACTTCTGGAGAACACTATCCAACTGCGCATTCCATACTCTGCTTGACTGCTTCAAGCCATAGAGCGCTTTCTTCAATCGGCACACCTTCCCATTTCGTTGGTTGATACCCTGCGGCTGCAGCATGTAGATCTCCTCATCTTTCAGCTCTCCTTGTAGAAATGCCGTTATGGCATCCATCTGGTCGATTTTCAGATCGTATTGGACTGCCAGTGCCATGAGGTAACGAACCGTTGCATATCGCACCACAGGAGAGTACACCTCATCGTAATCGAGACCTGGCCTCTGCGAGCATCCTTTCACGACAAGACGAGCTTTGTATCGTTGAATGGTCCCATCAGGACCCCACTTCGTTTTGAACACCCATTTGTTCCGAATAGCTTTTCTTCCTTCTGGTAGATCTGTCAGCACCCACGTGTTGTTCTCGCTCAGTGACACCAACTCATCGTTCATTGCTTGAATCCAATAATTCTTATCAGTTCTTTGCAGAACTTCTTCGTAAGTTTTTGGATCGTCCATCGCAAGATCTCCGTTGGTTGGACCAGGAGATATCTGGGGGGAAAAACTATCACCAGAATATGCCCCATAGCCGATAAAATCTTACTACTTGCCTGGATAACAGCGCTCCCGACCGCTACGCCTTGGTTCTTGTTGCAAATCAACTGACCTTTCGAATTGCGGGGGAGCGCATTGTCGACTGCATCTGCAACTTCATCGTCGTTACATAGAGTGTCGTCTGCGCTCTGATTTTCATCATCTGAGATTACGTCAACAGCTGTATTTTGCTGATTTTCATTGATCATATCCGCAATGCTTGGTACTAGCAATTCTTCTAACTGAAGCTCCATGAACTCCACCGGTTGTACATTTTGGTCACACATTGTTTTTGCATTCATTGCACCTTCAGCAAGGACGACTACATCTCGACTGGTTTCAAACTCACCTCTCTCTGGATCACAGAGACGGTACCCTTTGGTATTCCCACAATAGCCGACAAAGATAGCCTTTCTTGCCTTAGAGTCAAACTTCTTCCTCTTTATTGTCGGCACGTGCTTCATTACCTGTGATCCAAATATTTTGAGATGCTGCAAATTTGGTTTGTTTTCCGACCATGCTTCCTCTGGCGTTTTGTTTCCCAACCATCGTGTCGGACTGCGATTGACCAGATAGGCAGCAGTCGAAATTGCTTCCGCCAAAAATTGCTTACCAAGCCTCGCGTCGTTGAGCATGCACCGTGCTTTCTCCACCAATGTTCGGTTCATACGTTCCGCAACACCGTTTTGCTCAGGTGTATACGAACACGTGGTTTGATGCCGGATACCTTCAAATTCTAGTAGCTCGTCGAAACCTCTGTTGACGTACTCTGTCCCGTTATCAGTACGTAAAATCTTCAATTTCTTTCCGCTTTGTCTTTCAGCTTTAGCTTTGAACTTTCGGAATGCTTCCAGGGCCTGGTTTTTCCGCTCGAGGAAGTACACGTCTACCTTCTTGCTGGCATCATCCATGAACGTAACGAAGTAACGACTTCCTCCAAGCGATGGCACCTCTACAGGGCCGCACAGATCGGAGTGCACTAGCTCAAGCAGTTCCTTTGCCCTTGAATCACTGGAAGGAAATGGAAATCGTGTCTGCTTACCGATAAGACACGACTCGCAATTAGCGAGGGCTTCATTCTTGAAGTCGATTCAGTTTGCTACTTCCTTGAGCTTTTTTAAGCTTTCAATATTCAAATGGCGTCTGTGCCATAAATCCATGTTGCTGACCAGAAACGATTTTTCTGGCCGGTTGACACGATATAGACCTCCTTCTTCTACCGTATTAATAAAATTTTGATCTGCCCGCGCCAGGTGAATAGTGGCGCCGGAATCGAGATACCACTCGTCGGTCCTTACGTTTCCTATAGCAAAGATACTGCAAATCCCTTTCGACTTACTAGCCTACATCGTTGTTTTCTTGGCATTGGGACACTTGGCTGCAAAATGCCCCGGTTTCTCACAATTGTAGCACAGTTTCTCACTTTTTCCGCCGTTCTTTTGTTCAATAAGCTTCTTGCGGCTTACCTTGCTGTACAAAGCACCTTCTGTGCTGCTGCAGACCGGACCCCGATCAAATTTTACATCCTGTAGAATTTTTGCCTTTATCGCATCCGCCGTCAAGACCGTTCCAGAAGCTTCGAGACCCATGATCATGGGCTCATACTGTTCAGGAAGGCCCATCAGCAAAATTGCCGCAAGCCAGGAGTCATCCACCTTGAACCCAACAGATGCGAGCTTGTGGCTCGTGGTCATAAGTTCGTCTACATACGCCTCAACACTAGTACAGTTGATCAGCCGAACCGACGCGAACTTCCGAAGCAATCCGATTTTCCTGGTCAATCCGCTGTCCTGGAAAAAAGATGCCAGCTTCTTCCAAGCTTCATTAGCGTTTGCTGCATCTTACACTAGACTGTAGTTGTAGCTCTCCAGACTTAAGCAAATCGTGGCCAGAGCCTGTAACTTTACACCCTCGGGAACGCCTTCGTCATCACCGTCAACTGCCGACCAACTTCCCTCGCGGATTAAAATCATCCGCATCGCAAAAGACCACGTCGAATAATTCTCCCTTCCTTTCAGCTTCTCAATTGCCGGCAGTGCCACGGAACTTTTGCTCACTCGAATACTTCCAGCTTCAGTGCCTCTTCCGTTGACATCTCCACCTCCAGTCGGTTGCGCGAGATTTGAATTTCCGCCCGTGAACATTTTTGCTTCAATTTGAAATTCAATATCTTCCGTTCTAGTTTGCGTTTCTGGGCCTTTATTACGCTGGGCCCATAACCACTTGTAGAGTACAAATAAAACACGTCTGTCTTAAGTAACGGTTAACAGTGGAATGAACATTTATTTTAAAATTTCTGTAATCAAAACCCTCGGATTACCCACGATTGCTGTGATCTTCAACATTATTGGCAAACTTTGACAGCTTTTGCTTCCTTACTTCCTCCGGAACATCAAACTTGTGCCGGCAGACCCGGCAGCTGCCGGAATTTCGCCTTGACGTAAATCTCATTGTCCATGATGATACATTGATGGTTCGTCAGCATTTGGGTGTACAGTTTTCAGGCCCGTGACTTTTCAACCGTATTCTGCCGTTCGGCACGATTCGGAGCGTTCTGCACCTTGTACCTTACAATCCCTTCCGGACCTTGGTTCTTTGAACGATAGACTCGGACAGATTCAACTTTTTGCCACATCCTTTCATTGATAAATAATTCATTCGGACAGTTCGATGCTCAGAGTTTCGAAGTAATGCTTAATAACACGCCTCACCGTTGATTGCACGATTACGAGTTGTTTTCCGATGCCCCCAGTAAAGCGTTAGCTATTTTCTAGGTCAAAATCAATTCACGACGTTACTTTTCGTGTTACGGCATATTTTACAATTTTCGAAAAACTGACAGCGATTTAAACAATACACTCGTAACTAAATCTACCCAAATTTTAAAGACATACTACATAATGGGTAATTTTTCTCAGTGTTTTTCCCATGATGCAATTTGAAGTGGAAGACTCTCTAATACCTCCGCTTTGGGCCGAAAGAATACAACCCACGGGCTCGGCTTCTGGGTGCGCCGCCTTAGGGACTCTCGGTGCTTTGTATCCAAGAGGATCAGACTCGGGAACGAGCGGGGCTCGTACACGTCATCATTTTGCTGGACGGTAAGCTACACACGCAGAGTACCAATCACCAATATTGTAGGAAACAAAAAAAAAAAATACGTGCGATAGTAAGTGGTGATGGTTTGTTTTGTTGTCTTCAATATACGATAACAACAAGTAGCGGTGTATATACGGCACATTGCTCTGTGACCTTGAAGGAGGATTACCGGTTGCGATCAAGAAATCGACTTAGTAAAATGACAATGCTCTAACGGAAGACTGAAGCAGTCGTCACCGTCACTAGCGAGGTAGCTGGTACCCTGCGGCTCGAAAATATTTTGAATATGGCATCTGGAGTTGATTTATGGCCTCTGGATATCATCCCGGTTCCGAAAATATACATATTAGATGGTATCCGGCCATTTTATGCTGATTTCTTAAAACCAAGAAATGCATCAGACTTCAGGTCTCTGGACATATGATGTCCGGATATATGGGACCCCGGAAGTTCCCGTATTGGGAAACTGGGAGATTCTCGATTCAGGAAATATCCATATTAGGTGGTATTCGGGTTGTTATTCAGAAACCAGATATCATCATCTCGAATGTGAAAATGGTGTCTGGGGTCGATATTCGAACTTTGGGACTTATTGTGATTCCCAAAATACCCAAATTATTATTTGGCCACTTAATGATGTTTTCAAGTTCCGGAAGAACTCATATTGGATGTTAACCGGTCACTTTGGGTTGTTTTCTAGGAACCGGAATAACACCGGGGTTAGCCTCGATGTTCTGTATGATCTTCGACAGCAGTTGACCATGATGGATTCCGGAGGTGACTGTGCATTCATTTTTCTCCATGTAAATTGTTTCGCCACCACGTACGTTTTATGCTGCGGAAAAAAAAAAAAACCGTATAGATTTTTTTTTGTAAACATCAAAAAGGTTCCAAAAGTTTGCAGATCCGATTACTGGGAGCGCTGCTAGCGTCAACATTAATTGCCTCAATTCTGAGCAATCAGCGCTTTGCCATTCGTAGTCCTACGTCAAACCTGCGATGATGCTTTCAAATTGCACCAAATAGTTTTTAGCAAACCTAAAAACCAACTAATAACTTCTTAACAATTTTTATTCACAAACTTTTGTTGTCTTTCGGCACAAGTCCAGTATATCTCTCTTATTTTATATTTCTAGCGCGCACATCAACAATTCATAATTCAGAGTGATATAAAAAAGTATTTTCCATATTTTTTTGTAGAATATTAAATGTTAACCATTTATTAAAATCCCAGGAAAATAAACACATTTCATTGTGTCCCTGCATCACTCGCTGAATTGCATGAAATATCTTCATCTTAGCTGTCAAGGATTTTAAAGATGCTGAAAAACATGATGCTGCCCGGTTTGCGAACAGAACAAGTACAAGTTAATCGATTATGACGTCTGTTAGTGCATAAATATTGCGATGATTTATGGTCATCGGCTGGCATCTCGTCGTTTTCCGGCAAGCCGCCCGCGGGAATGATCTGACACGTCGCTCAGCAGGAATTGGTATTTCACAGGCGTTCTCTTTTACGAGAACGTCACTTTTTTCTTTTCTCCCCGTCCAGCCACCACCCCCAAGTAGGCCCTTCCATGTTGTGCTTCCAATTCGGCAAAAAATGAGACATAAAAGCGCCTAGTATAACTTTTATTTTGAGTGAAATGTGATCAGATAAGTCAGTCAGCGTACACGGGCGACCAGCTTACAATGATTTGAATTCTCAATTGGACGCGTCGCCGAGTCGACATTGTGGGCTTGCAATCGTCATTGCGGGCTTGGCTATAAACGGAGGGTGGTAAACATTGAGCTGGAAGTTTCTGGCGGGCCTCGTCGAGTTTGCGTGAGGGATGTGCCGTAGGAACACGCAGGCGGGGAATTTGTGCATTTGATGAGACGTTTTGACTCTCTCGCATCGACGGATAGTACGTGCGGCGTATGTGCCCGCAAACTCGTTCCACCGCCGCACCCTGTGCGGTAATCCCTCCGAAAACTGAAATGCCAACCGGCGGCAACAACCAACAACGGTTGCTGTACTGCTACGTGGTTTGCATAAAAGTGTGTACACTGGCTCTAGGTACTTGCACAGTCCCCGCGGTGAAACATGGCGACAGAATGAGAATACTTTGCCGTTGCATTTTTATTGTTACGACGTTCGATGCCCGTTTGAAGTGTTCCCTGGAGTACTGGAAATAATGATTATTTTAACGGCATCACATCCTGTTACGCCACCAGAAAGTTTCTTCGGTAGCAAATATTTCTTGCAGACGTAATTTATGTGGTGCGGACAATAGCAGTCATTGTAACAATGATTACAACGGACCGAAAGATAGATCGTGGGCCGTTTCTGTACCGGAATGACCTCTATTCGAACAGCCAAAAACATGCACGAATTCCTAAGCCGATAGTATATTTGAGACATTTATTGAGTTTTCGGATTTCATATTTGGAACCATGTGCCATTGTGTGACTCGCAGTTTATGTTACGATATATTTCAAATAATATTTCACATTCGAAATTTGTGACATCGACACTTAATGCTCTACTAATGAGGTACATTGCATTCAATTGAACTCGGTATTTTAGGTTCTTGGAACTATTTATTAGTCTTTCTTCTTCAGTAAGGAGGGGAAATCGCTGTAAGAACAAAAGAACAAAACGAGACCCAACGAACCGAACATTATGTGCAACTCGCCTCAATGTGGCTGAATTTGTTGAATATAGATGTTCCTACCGAAAGTGTGTGTATGTACTATGATCATAACAGGAGCCTGGAGAAGTGTTTTGGTTGGAAAATATGTCAACAAAATAACATAATTTAATTATTTAATCTCAATGATAGTGTTAGAGATATTTGTCCTTTTTCCTTCGAAAAATATGTAATTGAATCAGTTCAACGGGGAAATCTGATGAATTCGCCAATATTCTACAATTCATCCGATTTCCCCGTTGAACTGATTCACTTACATATTTTTCGAAGGAAAAAGGATAAATATTTCTCATACATAACATACTATGGCCAAAACTGGTACTTTTACCCTACTCATAAATGAGTTCATCTCTAACTCATGCCAAATTTTTACGCTTTTTAATTATTCTTTTTATCATTTTTATTACACACAAGATTATGAATAACATGATTTTGTAAAACACAAATTAAACCTTATACAGCAATAACAAATTTAATTCTCGAATAATCGGCAATTGTACCTGGTTTTATCCTATTTTTTTTTTATTTCAGGTGGAGGGGAAATTTGCAACCAAACCCCTGAGGTGACCAACCTCAGGGAGTGTGGGGTTGGTTTGAATCAGTGACCGGACCCACTAAAACCCCTCCTGTCTCCAGCCCATAATACTCCCCGGGACGACCACTAAGTATTGCTCCGGGGAGCGGCTTTTATGCTTTGAGTAACCTCCTGTCTCTATAAGTCTCTTAGCTAATTAGCTAACTAACCTGGAGACTGGCCGTTAGCTAACACTGGCGTGTTGGTGGTCAACCTGTCGCCTGCTTTGCAACTCTAGGACTATTTGAGAGACGGCTGCACAAACCGCGCTCTAGATGTTCGAGTCTTCACACATTCTATGACCTAGGTTGTCCGGAGTAGTGTCTGGCCCGCTCATAACCATCATGTCGCTCCGCGCACGCGCAAAACGAGGACATACGAAGAAGACATGCTCAGCAGTCTCTTCCGCATCCAGGCACTCGGGGCACATGGGGGACTCCGCATGCCCGAACCTGTATAGGTACTGCCTGAAGCAACCATGACCCGACAGAATCTGTGTCAGGTGGAAGTTGACCTCTCCATGGCGTCTACCGACCCACCCGGATACCACCGGAATAAGTCGGTGCGTCCATCTACCTTTTGTGGAGTTGGACCAATCCTGCTGCCATCTGATCATCGATAGTGATCTTCTGGTACCTCGTATGCCCCTTGTGTCACGTTGGTCGAAGCATTCTACGTCCTCCCTAATGGCTATGCTGATAGGCATCATGCCGGACAGGACACAAATTGCGTCGTATGACACTGTACGAAACGCACTCGCGACCCTCAGGCACATGAGCCTGTAGGTACTTTCTAGTTTGCCACGATAACTGTTAGTACCTAGCGCTTTGGACCACACTGGCCCAACATACCTAAGTATGAACGAAACCACGCTGGCAAGAAGTTTACGCTTGCTGCCATTCACCGCTGAGCTGTTCGACATCATTCGAGATAGTGCTGCAGTAGCAGTTGAAGCCCTCTTGCAAGCATAGTTGACGTGGCTCTTATATGTGAGCTTATCGTCAACCATAACCCCCAAGAGCTTCAAAGATCGCTTTGAGGTGATGGTGCAGTCTCCGACTCTGACCACCGCCTGTTGCTCTGTTTTGCGGTTATTCACAACCGTTACCTCCGTCTTATGGTGCGGTAGCTCCAGTTTCCTGGAGTGCATCCAGTCTTCGACCTTGCGTATACAGTGCGCGGCCGTCAACTCGACCTCCTCGATCGACTCGCCGTAGACCTCTAGCGTTATGGCGTCTGCAAAGCCGACGATCACAACTCCTACAGGGAACTTAAGTTTCAACACCCCGTCATACATGACATTCCACAACACCGGTCCCAGGATAGAACCTTGCGGAGCTCCTGCGGTAATTGGGACGCACTTCTGACCCTCCTCCGTGTTGTAAACAAGTAGTAATTTTCCAGAATCTTGTACAGCGACACCGGTACATGGATGCTCCTGAGCGCAAGCGCTATGGAGTCCCAACTGGCGCTATTGAACGCATTCTTCACGTCAAGCGTGGCGATTGCGCAATAGCGTATGCCCCTTCTCTTGCGCTGGAGTGCTACCTCCGCCGTCTTGGTGACGGAGAGGATAGCATCCAGCGTGGACCTGCCCTTCCGGAAACCGAGCTGGTTACTTGCCAGACCGTTTAAACCCTCCGTGTACCTCACCAGTCTGTTGAGGATAATCCTCTCAAGCACCTTGCCCGCAGTGTCCAGCAGGCAGATAGGCCTGTATGCCGATGGGTCCCCTGGCGGTTTCCCAGCTTTCGGCAGTAAGACCAAACTCTGCCGCTTCCACCTATCCAGGAAGAGGCAGTCATCCAGGCACTTCTGCATGACTGCCCGAAACAGTCCGGGGGCCGTTTTAATCGCCAGCCTGATTGCCAGGTTGGGGATTCCATCCGGTCCCGGTGCCTTGCTCACCTTTAGGGAGTTGGCGATCACAATGAGTTCCTCGTTCGTAACCCTTACCTCTCCCTCGATCTCGACACGGCTGTCGTCGCTCACGGATTGGATGTTCGGCAGGTTGGCCGACCATCCCTGGTATGTGTCTGAGATACTGGAACGTCGGACGTGAGACTCGACTGCCGGAGGCCAAGGACTAGGCTCGTGGCGTGGAAAGAGTTCCCCGATGATACGCTCCAGCATCGCTGGTGATCGCTCTGCGGGTTTATCCTATGTAGGTTTACGCGTTCGAGCAACCGTAAAAACGCTTCTAAGTCATAAGTCATTACGCTGATACTACTTTTTATAAATGGTAAAAATTTATTCAGTTATAAATTGACCATTTTCTTTGATAACACTTCGCCATCTTTCAGGCAGTATGATGATGTCACATTAAAAAAATTGTGGCCTTTATCAGTAACAAACTTAAGCAAGTTTTGTTTTAAACCATCGTCTGTATCGAATTGTTTACCATTCAAGGAATTTTGCAAATATCAAAACAGATAGTAGTCGCAGGGTGTACGGTCTGGTGAGTATGGTGAATGATCCATTAAATCCCATCCTAGCTTTAGCAATTTTTGGCGGGTCAACAGGCATTGTCTTGGTGAAACACAATACCCTTACGATTAACCCATTCCGGTAGCTTCTTGTCGATGGCTCCATAAAATTTGTTTAATTGTTAACAGTACAGAGTCGTTCTAATGGTTTGGTGCTAGTAGCCTAAAATTCAAAACGCTTTTTAGTTTCATAAAATTGAGGGCAAAACTTAATTGTGAATATTTGCTATCGAAAAGGTTGCAATTTGTTCTTCTGGGTTATACCATGATCTTTTTCGCATGACGTTGTTGTAAACTGTGTATTTCTTTCAAAAATAGATCACTTTTATTTCTTTTGCGAGAGCTTGTCACAGACATTTATGCGCTCTATTAAAAGAATCTCTGTCAGTTTATTGAAAACCCTTACATTAGGCTTGCTAACGTTTTTCACCTTACGCCAATTTTTTTCAATGTTGATTTAGAAATGTCTATCATTTTTTCGATCTCTCGAGCCGTATAATCGTGCATTTTGTCGTCTCCGGTTATACATGGCCTCCCCGAACATAGTGCAAGGAGGGAAACATTCTCTATTTCTTTGGATTGGTTTTTTTTGCGTTTGAGTCGCTGCATAAAATTAACGTCTTTTAGATCTAAATTACCGGAACGAAACTTGGTAAACCAATTTTGGCACTGACGTTCTATGAAGCAATCTCCACCCTACACAGCACACAGTAGTCCTACTGCTCAATTGTTCTAAACAGTGTCTTTTTTGATTGAATTATACTATTTTTCCCAAAAACTCAATTTTTAATTCTGTGTTGTTTGCCTTTTATATAGTGCAGTAATTTGTCTTCAGAAAATGTCTTATTGTGGTTGCTTATAAACCGGAACAAGCTGAGATTGTTATCGCTGAAGCGATGCACACTAAATTAATATTCAAAATATCTGAAGGAATTGCATCGGCGGCATTTATGGATGCCATTTACGTAACACTCCTATGAGGAAGAGAGGGTACCCTCTAACTCTAGGAGAGAGGGGGAAATAAAACCAACATCACATAACGGAAAAAGAAACTCTTGCTTTTTTCTCCTGGGAGGTTATAATATCACTTCAATACAAGCATTTAACCTTCATCCCACTCTTGTGTGGAGAACCATACAAATTAATTGTGTTTCAATTTTTTTTCGAAAACTTCTCGATCGATTGTGACGAAATTTGTTACGTTACTTTTGAACGAGCCTTCGGAAGGGGTACGCGAAAGAAAAATCAGTCATGTCGGATAAAGAAATTTCAACTACTACTACTACTTGTTTTTCAACCATGCTCTTGAAACATAATTTTATCAAACAAATATGCCATAGGTTCAATTTAAAACCTGAGCTAGGCTACCACAACATGATGTACCACTTCTCTCTCTCACTCAGGGCCGGCGTCACATTATTTTCCCGAGTGGGTAGTTAGCAATAGAGGGGAATAATTCCGTGTGGGTAAGTACCCACAGAGACATTTCTCGTATGGGTACTACTACCCACACTACCCACATCAACCGCCGGCCCTGCTCTCACTTCACGAGAACATTCCAAGCCAAGGGGTTCAATTGATTTGGAAAATGTCGCCAAGGGATACGCGGCCAAAAAAAGGTTGAGAACCGCTGTTGTAGATAATAAATTTGTCTTTCTGAAAAAAAAAAACCTTTGAAAAAAGATTTTTCTTGAGTAAAAAAGGGTAAGTGAGAACTAAAAGTTAACTATCTGAAGAAGCTCAAACCATTACAAAAATTCACACTGTTGGACAACAACAAAAAAATAACGTCTTCAGCAAAGTTTTAAACAGTAATTTTATCCTTCAAAAAAAAAACGCACCGTGTGACAAAGAGATTTTTTAGTAAAAAATACAAAATTATAAATAAATATCAAAAATCTCAAAAAATTCACGTATAATTGATCCGATTTTTTTTTTCTACGAAATATACTTGTTATGACGTACCATCAATGTTTAACTAATCGTTTGTAGTTTTTATAAAAAAAAAGAATTTAGAAAAATGTGCTTCTTCTCCAGGAAAAAATGCAGTTTATTTTTTTTTAGAAAGACAATATTATGATACACAACTTTGCCGAAGACGTTACACTAATAAAAAAAAGGTATAGACCGTAAAAACCGCATTTATATTCATTAACAATGGTCCCCGTGGCTCTGTGGTTAGCGATGTCGATCGGCTAGCTCTCCCACACGGTTGTGATATCGGGTTCGATTCCCGATCAGGTCGAAGTTCTTTTCTATTTATTTATTTATTTATTTATTTCGTCTAGTAAATGTAGACTACAGTTATAATAATACATTGTTTTCTTATATTCTATGCATTATTTCTAGAAGTTAGTCGTTTTTTGATTAGGTTTCTGCCCATAGTGATGTCGATATTTTCGCAGTACTGATTATAGTGATGCATCATGCGATTTATTGGGCCATTTTTTGAGTAGTTAGTTCTGTGAGAGTTTTCCGAAAATATTTTACGATTTCTTAATTGACGACTGGGTGCATGAAAATTTAGTTGCGATAATAATTTAGATGATTTCACGGGTTGAGAAATAATGTCATTGATAAAATAAAGCATTGAAAGTTCGCGGCCTTCTTTAAGTGCTTGTATGTCTATAAGCATGCAGCGTGCTTCATATTATGGTAAGGGAAATGCTGTCCAATTTAGCTTACGAAGCGCGTACATAAGAAAGAAATTGTTTTTGGACAGATTCAATGCGTTCTTCATGTGTTATAATATAGGGATTCCATACAATGCTACAGTATTCCCGAATTGGTCGGACGTATGTTATATATAATAGTTTGATTGTATATGTGTCTCGAAAATTATGGCCGAAGCGTTTTATAAAGCCCAGCATACTATTTGCTTTGTTGATTATTGTGTTATAATGTTCTATGAATGTAAGTTTGGAGTCTAAGACTATGCCTAGGTCCCTTACGATTTTGCATTTTCTACTGGTTGGTTTCCTAAGAAAATGTATGTTGGCGGTGTTACTGTTTTTCTGCTGAAGGCTAATTTAATTTTTTTTATGTTGAGTTGCAAAAGACTTTTGTTGCACCAAGTGTAGAATACATTAATTTCATTCTGGAATGTTTCGAAGTCTTCTGCATTGATTATTTCTATAAAGAGCTTCATGTCGTCAGCATATACAAGCACATGTATTGATTTGAGAAGAATGGAAATGTCATTCATGTATAATATAAAAAGAAGCGGGCCCAGGTGAGAACCTTGAGGAACCCCGGAAGTTACTTCTATTGGGTTTGAAATGGAATTTTGAAAGCGGACTATTTGTGTTCGTTTTGTTAAGTATGACTGCAGCCATTCCAAAAATTTTGTTTCAATTCCGTATTTTTTGAGCTTGAAGAGCAATAAAGGTATGTCGATTCAGTCAAATGCCTTGCTAAAGTCCGTAAAAAGAGCTTCTACGTGGTTGCTGTTGTCCATTACAGTCAAAGTGAAAGTTATGAATTCCATCAGATTTGTGGTAGTTGATTGGCCTTTAGGAAAGCCGTGTTGTTGTGTTGTAATTTGGTTTTTTACTTGCTGAAAGATTTTTCCATTATTTATTGATTCAAATAATTTTGGAATGCATGAAATAATGGCAATTCCATGATAAATACGAATGTCAGATTTAGCGCCAGATTTGAAAATTGGCACTGAATATGAGCTTTTCCAGAGTTCTGGCAAAATTCCATATTAAACATATTAAAGAGTATATTTCTTAAAAAAAAAACAAAAAGACTACATATGTATCTCATTACTAGTATGTCCTACATTACTGTCAAGTTTTCCTTTCTTGGTGACACGACTGGATTCCGGGGCGGTTGTTATTTTTCCACACGTATGGGGATTCGTGTATTCCAAGTCCAACGGACTAGAAGATTAACTTACCTTTGGCCATCAAACATTCGGAAGCCGTACCCCAAGCGGTCAAAGCTTTAAATTTTTAACCAATAGAAAAATCAATATTGAGAAATAGCTTTTTTGTGGCGACTGTGGCCTAATTTAGATTTGGTTTGATTGGCTTTGCAGTCTCGGTGAATAATCTGAAAAGCAATTTACTTTATATCCGACATTTCGGTCGTTAGTGTCGGCCTTTTTCAAAGGAATTCTAAAAATAGTTTATTAAACCTTGTTTTACAAAATTTTCTGTATGCAAATTATCATTAACTCACAAAGGTAGCGTTTTCCGTTTAGGACATGAGTTTCGCGGTCAATTGTGTGTTATTTGGCTTCTGCACGTCATCTAAATTACGAAAATACCCATATTGGAAGCTATTTTGTCATTTTAGGTTGTTTTCCGAAAACCAGAAAATGTAATTTCGGATTTCAACTGGCGCTTGAAGACAGTTGACGGCTTCTTGGCACCGCTTTTACTTTCCAGATTACGGAGATGAACCATTTCTTTTGTTTGGTTTTTGTTTGGTTTTTTTTTTTTGAGGTATGCAGAAATGAGTGTTCCATTTGTAAGAAGAGAGGATACCACAAAATATCAAAACAATGGTCGCAGTGGTTCAAATCATCAAAAAAAAAAGAAGAAGAGAGGATGGATGTGAGGCACAATGGATACGAGACATACTGCCACGGGGCATATGGACGCGAGGCTGAATGGACGCTAGACCGAGTAAACCCAATACCAGATAGACGCGAGGCCGATAACGATGTTGTTTGATCGCCTAAAATCTAATTATGGTGACAATGCATCCCAGATATGCAACATCCATATCGCATCAGAACGTCTATTGAAAAAAATGTCGCACGTTCGATGATTAACAATATGCATCATTCAATGAATTGCTCATTTTATTTATTTCCTTGTTAATCAACAGGCCCCAATGATAAAACTTAAAGTTAAACAAACACTAAACCTTTTTAAAATAATCCAACAATAGTTATATTATGCTTAAGATATTCAAATATCTTTTACTCTGCGTATGTAATTCAAGTGTAAATATATTTCTTAACCCTCTGATGCCCAATTTTTTTTCGCTTGAAAAAATTCTAGCCGCTTTGTTTCGTGATCCGTAACACGTGTCTGATAATGAGAAAACTCCTGTTTTGAAAAATACCTACTTATTTTTAAGAACATTAAGACCGCCTAGAGGCGGCATTGGGCACTGGCGCAAAAAAATCAAAGTAACATTATTTCAATCCTTTTACGATGTGAAACAAAAATGGCCATGTGCGTCACACAGGATAAACAATTTTATGTCCCATTTATGTGGTTTGTCCGACATAAATTGTTTCAAAAAGGTTTTAATTCCGGCTAGAGCACAACTGCTAATCGACGCATAGTGCTGCTCCATTGGAACTGACAGCAAGGTTTGGTTGAAATAGTTAATTATTGGTCGAATTTTCATAGCTTATCGTATCCAGAAGGTCTTTCACGAGAAAAGTGGATATTAAAGTATATTGCTCGTAACGATATTTCGGCATGGTTTCTTGGATTGCTCCTAATGCAAACTCAATCCAATTTTAACGAATACTAGGAACATAGAATACAAAATTCCTATAAATTTGCGATTTTTTTGCGGTGTAGTGTTCAAAGTTGTTCCAATATCTTTCTGGAAAGCGTATAGAATCGTCTAAATACGGAACTGCGCATTGTTCTATACGGTTACAACGGAACTCGTTCAGCAGCCAACCAAAGTTTTTTTCATCACTAGCGGACCACTTTTTATTTTAATCACTAAACAAAATCACATTAAGACTACTTTAATCTTTGCAATGTTCATCTCAAATTTCCAAAAACAAGCTCGAATTAGCAGAAATATATGAGATGAATTTCTACAATTCCTTCACTTCAACTGTATGTATTTTCATTTGTTTTCACTGCGTTGAAGAAAATCCAAAGTTGCCGAATCAGTTTCTGTTAGTACGAAAAAATCATAATGAAACTGTTAAATTATTCCGACATAATTGACATAAATCGACAGCACTGCAGTGGTTACCTAGGTTACCCATTTTGCACGTAAACAACTACAGCGGATATCTAGGTAACCTACTACGACGGGTTACGTTACGTTCATTTATGATAATGTGATTCAATTATGATTAACAGTGTGATGAATATGGGGGCGTCGTGAGATGAATAATTGAGCAGTGATTCAAGTTTTGAGATGGATATGGAAGCGTTGTGAAAAAAGGTTTGTTTTAAAAAATTCAGGATAAATCCAGCTATGTTTACTAAATATACAATACTAGGCGATTATATAAGAGCACGTAAGCGTATTTTGTTAATTTGTTCAATGATTTAGTGAAAATTCGGTGTTTAATCCGTGCATTTTTCGTGAATATCACTTGATGAGATGAATAATGGAGCAGTTCCCCTAGTTGAAGTATTAGTAAATGGAGTGTCCAGCTCTTTGGATTTTTCAGTTGAGGGTTCGTTTTTATAAAAATGGAAGACTTTGGTAGTACAAGCTTTTTTCTTGTGATTGATTTCTCTGAATGCTCCTGACTTCGACGTTTTTTGGGGCAATTGGCTAAATACGCTTCTCATGTATAAGATTATTAAGTCCTTTGTAATCATCGTCACTATCAAAATCATCCAAAATATCACAGTTCACTGTCAAACTCCTGCATCATCAGCTCAGTAATCTGTCGGTCAGACAACAATGAAAGTTTCGATTCCTGTCGTCGTTTCATGATTGAACAAGTAACAGATCAAAAAACCATGCTTTGACATCAGCGAAAATTTTTCATGTCGGCAGTGCCCAAAACCGCCTTTAAACGGTTTTCGCTTTTTTGTTAATATTTTAGTATTTTATAGTTGAATATAAACAAAACCTCATACAAACCTGAAATATAAAGCAATTGAATAGCCACTAATAATTATTTTTAATCAAATTTCCCACTAATAAA
Source organism: Wyeomyia smithii (assembly GCF_029784165.1). Classification (NCBI taxonomy): domain Eukaryota; kingdom Metazoa; phylum Arthropoda; class Insecta; order Diptera; family Culicidae; genus Wyeomyia; species Wyeomyia smithii. Next base: position 145,900,308 of record NC_073694.1, on the reverse strand, counting down.
CTTTTTATTTGAAATATCACTACAGGGTAAAGCGCGAAATAATTAATTTTTCCGATTTGGTCATTTATGCAAATTTAAAGTTTGATGGCTGCTATCGTGCGATTCAGATGATCATGAAACCACATATAAACATAGAAAAAAGTGATGTCAGTTCATTTTTTTTTTCAATCATGCGATGAAGGCGTATAATCGAGGGTAAGAAACCGAGGTGGTCTAAAACCATCGTGTTTTTCCGCAGGCCGAGCCGGCCGCCGACTCACCGTCGGAAGCGGCGACCTCTAGAACACAAACGACTGGTTTGCTAGGTCTACCTCAACAGAGTTTCTTTCCTTTAGTTAAGTATGAACGAGTGGAGTGGTAGCTCGAGCGAGTCGACCGGAGGCCGCGAGTGTATTGCTTTTCAATCGGCGTTTTGATGCTTAATACATATTTGCTCCCTATGCCTCCTGCCCGTATGCCTACCATCCATTATGCCTAGCGTCTGTGCGTTTAACGGGGTGGTGTCGAACCAGCATAGGAAAATTTGTTGCTTCCAAAATCCTTCACTTGCCAAATTTGGTTCGATTTGCTTGATTAGTTGTCGAGTTACGGGTCGGTCATAATTAATTGGGCTGAATTGGCACACGTTTGGTTAAAAAGTTTGTTTTTTCAAATACAATTCTTAATTGCATTTTCACAAGTTTATACAATGTGCGACAGATAGTGGCCCTTCATCTCCGATCCTCCTCTAAACACCCGCGACCCTCGCCATCACGGTCTTAACCACCTTGAGGTCTACTTTTTTGGCCTATCTAATGATACGGAAGTTCGAGCGGTTGAGTTGTGGTGGCTTCCCAAACAATTTCGTATACCAACTGGGATAGTATTTATTACCCAATACGATCCGATTGGTCACGCTTGGCGTACGTTTGAGGAATTTTCTTCTTTAAACATGCTTTTATTCATTGTCTCATTTACGTACGGCGCAGGTTTCGGAAATTCCCCGGGATTTTCTGCAGTTGCCTCTCTGTGATTTCGTCTTGGATGCTCGCTTGTAACAGTTCACGCTCTCCGCTTCCAAGATTCTAATCACCGTGCCCTACAACGTGTCGAACTTCTCGGTTATCTTCGTGATGTCGGCGTCAATCTCGATCTTGAGGAAGTGATATGGTTTAAAATTAGTTTATTTGACACGGCACGATACATTTTCTGTTTTACTGAGCCAAGTACAATTCGTATTAATTCTACGTTAGCAGGGAAAAGAGGTAGGCCTTTTTTTATTCTCGCGGCCGACTACGAGCTAGTGGGGATTTAAGGTGAGAGGAGGGGAGATACAATTTTGACTTAAAACTATTTTGGAACTTTGTTTTTCAACTGGTAAAGCAATTGTATTCTTGTTTGTTGTGGGTTCAAAATATTTGTGTAAGCATAGATGCGGGCTCTTCGTTTCCGTGTCTTCAGCATAGCATATTTGTATCCTTAATCTGACAAATAGACAAAGAAAATTTCAAATTTTAATGTCAGCGTTTTTCAGAAAGCAGTATAGCTGTATCATGTACTAGAGATCACCGCTTCCCAGAGTGTCTCTAACGGGTACGTTCGGTTGTTTTCCTCGGGCCCGAAGGGAATCTATAAGCTCGGACCTAACACCACAGTATTCGGTACACGACCAAACAACATGCTCGATGTCATGGTAGCCATTAGAGATGGTCGGGTATGGGAAATTTGTTACCCGTACCCGACTAATCGAAAATTTTCAAACCCGTACCCGACCCGAACCCGTAGTCTGGTTTGTTTAAAATACCCGTACCCGACCCGAACCCGAAAAATATCTATTCCAACTACCCGTACCCGACCCGTACCCGAAAGAAAACAACGCCGAAATTGCCTGAGCCCGACCCGTACCCGACCCGTCCTGGATTTTTTTTGACGTAAAATTACATCTTACTTTAGTAGGGTGCGATTCCGAAAAATCGAAAATAGAGTGAAACGGCAGATTGAAAGATTTCAAATGCTTACAACTTTGTTACCACTGAACGGATTTTAGCCATTGATGTGTCGTTTGATAGAACACATCGTGTTTTCATGCATAAAAGCAGTACAGACACGCGGCGCGCGTTCATTTCGAATCTACTTTCTGAAGCAGAAGCACCAGCAGCAGCAGAGGATGGAGAGGAAACAGCAAGCGGCAGACTCGGTCATTCGATGGCAGGCGGCAGGGAAGCGGATGGTGTCATTTTTGTTCGTCGATCGATTCAATGTGCTGCAGAAGTAGCAGCAGAGGATAGTGCTATACAGCTCGCACACGGACGGTGTGCAGGTGGCTTGCTGTGGTGGCGTAAAAAGCAAACGGCAACCGGGTGCGGCAGGAAATGGAAGTGGATGCTGGCTTCGGTATTTGTTTGCTCTTTATTGTTTTGGCATTGATTGCTTTAACAGTATCTAAACAGTCCTTATCAGGACTAACAAGCAATTGGAAAGTTAATGAAATTTTTTTCTAGATAATATAAATACTATTATAGACACTGCTCATGAGCTCATGAAAAAAAGTGCTTGCATATGCGGTGGTAAGAGCTCGAGTATTGGCACACTGTTACAAGACAATAATAAAGCAATCAATGCCAAAATAATAAAGAGCAAACAATTACCGAAGCCAGCATCCACTGGCATTTCCTGCCGCACCCGGTTGCCGTTTGCTTTTTACGCCACCACAGCAAGCCACCTGCACACCGTCCGTGTGCGAGCTGTATAGCACTATCCTCTGCTGCTACTTCTGCAGCACATTGAATCGACGAACAAAAATGACACCATCCGCTGCCCTGCCGCCTGCCATCGAATGATCGAGTCTGCCGCTTTGTCCGCTTCCTCTCCATCCTCTGCTGTGCGACTGGTGCTTCTGCTTCAGAAGTTAGATTCGAAATGAACGCGCGCCGCGTGTCTGTACTGCTTTTATACATGAAAACACTATGTTCCCCCACCATGCGTCAGGGTCAGATCGCGTACAATATCAACTCTGACATAATCGAATGGGTAACGCCTTTCTTTTAAGCTCTCCCATTCTATAACCTACGTGAAATTTTTTTCGCATTCCTTTATTCTGTCATCTGCGTAGCCCAACCCTCTCTTCATTATTTATCCAGTGAGGGTATATAAGAAAATTTCAACCTGTTTTCGGTATCAGTATAACACTAACTCTTGTTGAGATAGTATTAGTCAACTTTAACTAAAGCTCTTTTAAAACATATCTGGACGCGGTAGAGGTGCCAACGTGAAGGGAAAGGCAAAGTCCCGTTCGTCTGTGCTGGTCTTCAGATCCCGGTAGACCATATTCACTATCTGTTGCGAAATTAAACTATGCCGAAGGCGTCGGTACATGAACTACCGCAGCAGTGGTGGAATATGTGGCTGCTGAAGTATTGGAATTGGCAGGAAATGCTGCCCGTGACTATAAGAAGACCAGAATTTTTCCGCGTCATCTGCAATTGGCCATCCGTAACGATGAGGCGTTGAACAAACTTCCGCCTGGTGTCACCATTCCCAGGGAGATGTTCTTACGAATAACCAAGCTGTTCTGCTTTCGAAGAAAACAGGAATGTAGCCATCATAATACGAATAAAATCCTAGCTTTGCTGAAATTAAAACCAACCCGTCCTTTTAAGGGCGACCACATGTTTCAAATGAAGCAGTGAATGAATTTTCAACATTTCTGTGCTACTATAGTACATGAAAGTTTACTATCAATAAAAAAATCAACGCAAAAAAATCTATTGACAGCTACGTGATGTGTGTTGAACTGTTGTGAAATTGGCATTAGTGCAATTTCGAATTACACAAATTTGAACTCATATGGGATATTTAAGAGATGGTGTTATGAGTACCTTATTCATTCACAGTTCAACCGTAGAGGTGACAAGTATATCGTCTATACAAGCGTGTTTAGAAAAAGATTTTTGTGTAATGTCTCAAAGGCTACAATCATTATACTTGCGGAATCATCGCAAGCGAGTTCGCGAGCAAGCGGAAGCGGAAGCTGGCGTGAAAAAACCAGCCATGACGGCAACGGAGCGTACCAGACTGCATCTCAAAAGGAAGAGGGAAGCAGAGGGTACTTCGGCACATGAAGTGGTCGATCCTTTGGCCGGTCCGTCGGACGAGGTGGCCAGACCTTCGCGTGAAGTGAGTTCTTCGTCGCTTGAAGCCCCAGGTAGGCCTTGCTCAAAATACTAAAGGAAAAAGTTTTGTGAAAAGAGTCATGGAGGTAATTACTAATTTACTATCCAATGAACTTGAATTTTTAGAACGAAGTAAAATAGGTTATACCTGTAGGTTGGAGCTAGGTTTGTTTTTTGATTTATAAAACATTTTTGGCGTGGGACTTACTTTAGTAGAGTGGCATGCTGTGGAAAGTGTAACAAAAACGTGCCCTCTTGAAATACTATAGCGGTAACAGATGTGATATCATTTTCCAAGGCTTACAGTGTCTCTACCACTGACTGGATTTCAAACAGCAATATTTGAATACCAACAGTTGAAATATTGCCCAAGACTTTGCTGTGATAATTGGAATATTTTTTCAATACTAAACTTGTTAACATTGAGTTGAAAATTGTATACCAATCATAAGCTCGCCTCTCCTTCGCTTGCTCTCGGCTGGTTAAATTTAATCGCTTATTTCGTTGAGGTAGCTGTGACGAGCAGGTAGACCGCATCACATACTGCAGTGATAACAGATGTTATGTTATTATTTTAAATGCGTTTAATCTATTTGCCACTGAACGGTTTTTAAACTCCAATTTCTTTAATTATTATGCACAGTATTATCGAATTGCGACGAACATTACTATTGCGCCATCTGTGGCGGAATATGATTACAGTTTTAATTTGTTGAACCATTCTCTTAGCATCGTTTCGTGGCATGATGAATTGCTATTTCTTATTATCATATATCATCCGCGGTTACGAATAACAGTTTTCGTAATCCTCCGTCCAGTTTGGGTTTGCGTCATAGGCACTAGCCCTCATGCTGTCTTTTAAGACGTAACATCCTTTTTAATAGTGTTGTGAATTTTCTAAAACGAATTCAGCATTGTTAGCAGAACGTGCTGAGCTTTTCTGTCTGAAATCGGATTAGTTTCTAATGGTATATGAACAGTATTATCGAATTGTGTTGAACATCACACTACTGCGCATTTGCAGAAGACTCAAACCACAGTTGCAGTTTCCATTCATTAAATTGTTCCAAAACCATTCATTAAATTGTTCCAAATACATGTAATAGCCTTGAGAAAGGCCGAATAATACAATTCAAAGTTTCATTTAGTTATCGCATAAATGCATCATGGTTAAACCGCGTACGATATTTGTACTGACATAATTATATAACTTAATGTTAATAATGTTGATGCATTTACCTGTGTAAACCTAATTATTACAATAACCTAATCTACCTAGCGCCTGTGAAATTGTTTGTATGTTGTTTCCGTCGCATTTCCGAAATTTCGTAGTTTGCAAAATATTTTCAGAGTTTATCGATAACCCATAGGAGAGTATACTTTGGTTTGGGATTTAGACTTAAGTCGTATAATATACATTTATAGCTGTACATCTAGAAAAATATATGGAAAATTTTTTTGACGTAGGACTACGTCTAACCGCACTATATTGAGATACATTCTGAAAAAACTAAAAACCAAGGTGTAACGTTGGAATGAAAGATTTTAAACGGTAATACTTGTGTAACCACATGATGGATTACTATGATCAATATGTCGTTGGATTGATAAAATGATGGATATTTTTGTGATACTTCACTGATCATTATTACTTAATTGTTCAGCAGTGAAAATTAGTGAAAACTTTCAAGATCGAATTTCCTCTACAATGAACCAATCACGTGCGAATTCCACGAAGAGTTTGAAACTGCTAGCGATGATTTATAAAAGTTTGTCATTCGTAATCTACATCCTTATCATTGAATACGAAGACGAATTAAATTTAATCAAAAATATCGTACAAAGTATACAATAAATTAATATTTAATATATGATATAGTGGGTATTCTTGGTTATTAAATTTCATTTTCATTACTGGAATGAAGGTATGATGATGTACGATGCTTATGAACCGAGGCAGATATTTATTTGCGCAGTCGGAGCTTAGAACTATACGGTGGTCGGTTTAATTGATACTTATTTAATTCAAGAATGTTTTGTTAAACCTGTCAATGTATGTGCCAAATGAAAAAAGTTACGCAAAATTCCAAAGTCTATAAGATAGAATTCCAATAACATATTCATAAACAGAATGAATGAACCTAACAATCGCTATTTAAATTTTGATAGAAATTGTTCCATCCAGTTCAGAACCCAGTAGTGTTCAAGACGATGCTCTGGTTCAGCACTCAAACCAAGGTAAGTCATCAAAATAGTGCCAATAAATACTCTTAAGTCAATCCACTGACAAGGATTACATACCCGTAGATATTTTCAATCCAAATTTGGAGGGAGCTACAAGAGAGTTCAACAAAAAGTTTTTGGCAAATCAGTTTGGTTTTGCATGTGGCGTTTGCAATAGATTATGGTTCGCTAACGATCTTAAACTAATCACTATGGCTGAAGCTGAAGTTATGTGCAATATTGATGTTGACATAAGAGGGTTATCTGCTTGTCAAACCTGTCGAATGAGTTCAAAACGTGGCAAAATTCCTACGCTTGCTGTAGCCAATGGTTTCAGTTACCCAGATTATCTGTCGCACCCATGTCTTCCTCCATTGGATCCAATCACTGAGCGGCTAATTTCACCACGATTGCCGTTCATGCAAATTTGACGATTACGTCATGCGGCAGGTGTGTAGTTTGTAAAATTTAAAATTACAGGTAGTTATGGAATCGTTGGTCAGATGATCAATATTCCAGTGGATGTTGATATGATGCTAAATGAGTTACCGCGGCAATTGGAAGATGATAAAGCTTTCAACGTTTCGATAAAAAAACACATTATTCATAAGTCTAGTTATCTCTCTGGGTTTGTGAAAAAAGCAACCGTGAAGGCTTTGTTACAATATTTAGTTGATACTCCGACGATACGATATGGCATAAAGTTCAATGAGAGTCGGCTAGATGCCATCAATTCTAAACCTCAATCCAGCACATCGTTTCACAACAATGTAGGAGTAGAGTTGGAAGTCATAGGCCATGATCAAGACACCGAACTACTCATCGGGCAGCAACAGACACTTTTGTGGGATGAGGATAAGTGCTTAGAGATAGCCCCTGGACAGAATAAAGTACCTTTATCCATTATTTATGACGAAAACGCCGAAGAACTGTCATTCCCAAGTATTAATTTGGGGTACCCTAGAGTTTTCAGCGCTGATGTGCATGTAACGCCATTCATGATGGCCACAAGCGAGCTGAGACGCCGTGACAGACGAGGCGCTAAACCCCAACATTTGTTGTACATGGCCATGAAAGTCTGCGCCTGCGTGTTTCTGATGGTCTCCAATTGACTTTCAAATGCATGGCAACGGCTAATATTACACGGGCCATGTTGCGCAATAAGGAATTTTTGGAAAACTGTGTGGAACGAAATCTATCCTTTTTGAAGTCAATACCAAACTCGGTACAATATTGGCAACAGCGTAAACGCGACCTATTCGCAATGATTCGCCAGCTCGGTAAACCGACCATGTTTTTAACGTTGAGCGCCAATGAAACCAAATGGCCATATTTGTTGCGAACACTGTACAATCTATCGAACATGAGTAACGGAAACGAACTGCAAGATGTTATGCAGCAACTGTCAGCACTTCAGCGGGCTACTCTTGTGAATGAGGATCCAGTAACTTGCTGCGTTTATTATAACAAGCTTGTTAATGTGATAATGCATTTGCTCACATCACCAAGGAACAGTCCGTTTGGGAAGTATCGGGTGGTGGATTTTTTCAAGCGAATAGAATTCCAACACCGCGGCAGTCCTCACGCCCATATACTTCTATGGTTAGCTCAAGACCCTTGCGAAACCGTTTCGGAGAATATGCCAGCAACAATGCAGCTGATCGATGATCTGTGTTCCGTAAGCGCCAGTAGTTTGCCTGACAAACACACGTTTACCTGTTACAAACGCAATGAAAAGCAATGTCGGTTAAATATACCGTATTGGCCAATGGATAAAACGAGATTATTGCTGCCGATTGCTGCAGACGATGGTCGTCGCGATCAGCTGAGAAAATATTCCAAGAAACTCCGAGAAGCATTAGAAACGAAGACGTTCGACACGCTCGAGCAATTTCTCAGTGATAATAACTGCACTTATGAATATTATTTAAGCACTATTCGTGCATCGATTAATCGTCCTACCATCTTGCTCAAACGGTCTATGACAGAATTGTGGACAAACCCATTCAATCCATGGATTGCCAAAATACTTCACTCGAACATGGATCTCCAATGCATCCCAGAAGCGTTTTCGTGTGCGGCTTACGTCGTGGAATATGTAAATAAAGCGAACAGAGGAGCTTGCATCGTGATCTTGTAAAGCTACAGGACGAGTATCCCGACCAAGACTACACGGCACTTCTTAAGAAAGTAAGCATCAAAATGTTAAATTCATTAGAAATGTCGGCGCAGGAAGCTGCCTGGTATTTGCTTCGCCAGCCAATGTCAGAGGCCAGCAGAAAGGTAACAGACTTTCTAGAAGAAGAAGATTTGACTAATCAATAAATTTGTGTTACAGGTTGAGTTTATCCCGACAATGTGGCCTCACGAGCGCATAAAATCTCGTAAACGAAACAAGCAGATGGATGAGGAAAACGTCGATGATGAATCTACAGATGTTTCGACACTAAACATTGTTCAGAAGTACGAAGCTCGCGAAGCTTTAGACGATGTATGTTTAGCGGATTTCGTTGCTCATTACACACCCAGCAGAACATCCAATATATACAAACTTCGTACTTCAGCACGCATAATAAGGTGGCGTCATTACAGCATGAACGAGCTGGTTGAATAAAAACGTGAAATGGTTCTGCTGTTTTTACCTTTCAGGAGCGAGTTATGTGACGTTCTTGATGGAAACAAGTTTCTCGATCTGTACGACCGTCATGAAAGTGATATCCTGAGGAAATGCAAAGCATACTCCACCGATTTGAACTTAGAAAATACCGTAGAGGAGTATCTTCGTCTCTGTGCTGAAGATGAACACGAGCAGCAGAACATCGCCAATGACAAGCATGATGAGTTTGTTCGTACGATTGCCATGGATCCAAATGATGACGACATTGAACATTTGCCCATTGGTGCTTTATCCGCAGTTGTAAAGCAACGAACTAACGTTATGTCCAAACAAGACTATTGTGCTATGGTGCGAGTGACTAACGCTGAACAAAGAAATTTGGTTTTGGATGTAATTGACGGTTTGCAAAGTTTTGGTGATGGCAAGAAACCGCTCCAGATCTTCTTCACCGGACCAGCAGGTTGTGGAAAGACCTTCACTTTGCGCATTCTGATGGAGACGCTCAATCGCTTTAGTCAGGCGTATAACTCTCAGAGGAATGCGTACGTTGCATGCGCATCAACTGGGAAGGCATCTGTGGCGATCAATGGAACAACCGTACATTCAGCTTTCCGGATCACCATGGCCCGAAGAAATCATGCTGGTCTCAGCTTCGAGGCACTTCAGCTGTACCGTAACGCGTGAGGTAAGCATGGTTGGTGCGGACGTTCTTAATACCATTCACACTCGTCTACAAAACATTACGGGAAATCACGATGACCCTTTCGGAGGAATGAGCATTATTTTCTGCGGAGACTTACGTCAACTACCTCCTGTCAACGCACGCCCAGTATACAAACCTTGTGCTAATTCCATGCACGGTGCGGTTTTGTGGCAGTCTCTCGGTTTCTTTCCACTGGTTGAAGTCATGCGACAAACTGATGTGCGGTTTTCAAGCATTCTCACCAAAATCGGTAACGGCGAACAACTCAGCACAGAGGAGTCTAATTTGATCGAAACTCGTTTCCGCACAGTTGAATGGTGCAAGCTAAATGTACCGAGTGCAGTTTGTCTCTTCCATCGAAATACCGATGTAGAACGATACAATTGCGATGCGCTCAACGATCTTAGTGGAATAGATTGTACAGCTGAAGATGCATTCACAGGGTACAACAATTCTGAGCAGTTGACGAGTTCTCGTACCAAACTACACAAAATGAGTGTGGCAGAAACCGGATGCTTACCTTACATGATACGCCTTGTAGTGGGTATGCCATACATGATCACTACTAATATCGATGTTGATGATGGCCTCGTGAATGGTGCGATTGGAACGTTGAAACACGTGGAATACAATGAAGACGACCCCCATCAGCATGCTGTCAGGCTTTGGTTAAATTTTGATAGCAGTGCAATTGGGGCGACACTGAAAATCAAATCAAGACCAGCTGTGATTTCCAAGCCTGGAATATTGCGATCAGATTGGATTCCCATTTCTAGACGGTCTGCCAATGTTAAACTTAGCGGCAGCATCAAGTACAAACGGATTCAGTTCCCTGTGGTCAGTGCAAGTGCGCTTACGATTCATAAGTCGCAAGGAGGAACGTTCAGCGAAATAGTATACGAATATGATAAGAGTCAAGATCAGCAACTTGTATACGTTGGCCTGTCCCGTGTTTCATCTCTCGATGGCCTCTACCTTACAAATTCCGGTAATGCGTTTAAATTTTATCACGCAAAAGGTAGCAAACCGCCAAAAATGTTAGAGCTGCGTAGCGAGTTACAGCGTTTAGCAAACCATCGACATCAAACGCTTGGTGATCAACTCATGGATGCAATCGATGCGAGTGGACCTGCCTGCACTCTAATAAGTATAAATGTGCAAGTATCCAGGCACACTCATTAGATATTTCCTGTGACCACGTGTTGACGAAAGCAGATATTTTAGCAATGAGTGAAACGTGGCAAGAAAACGAATCGTCTGTCGGAAGCGCTGGTTATACTTGTATTGTACAATTTAAACGGCCTAACATTAGAGCGGGTGGTGTTGCAATCTACGAACGAATCAGCGCATCTACTATGGCAGTTGCCCGTACCATTGAGAAACTCAGTGAGCGTTATGATGAAGAACTTGAATTGGCTGATAGTTACGGCGATGCCTGTGCTGCTGAAATATTTATCATGGGCATTTCAACAATACTGGTATCGGTGTACATAACGCCTGGTAAGTGTATCATCTATGTTAAACAACTGTTCATTATTATTTTTCTCAACAGGTACTACTCTAAAGCAGAAGAAATTTTTTATAGTGCGTATATTGATGGCTTACGCTAGGCAGACTTCTCCATTAGTTGTCACTGGAGACTTCAATGTCGATGTATCCAAACCTGAAAACAAAGATTTCATCGACTTTATGGAGAGGTACCTTCGGTTACACCTTGCAACTGATCCCACTCAAGCAACCACTCTTGGCGGTTCATGTCTAGACTTGACGTTTTTCCGTAACATTAATGTTGAGTGCAGGAGATACTGTGCGTATTTTTCATACCACAGGCCAATACTTTCGGTTTTGAGAGCTGAACAGGTAGTACTTCTGCATTTGATATAGCTATTCTTCTTAATTGTTCTGTAAATAACCAACCGGTACGCATTAAATCTTTTCGGAGTGTACAGCACTGACTAATTTGAAGGCTTCAAGAAATCGGGGTGCTGATATTATAGTCTTCATTCTCAGTCGTGTGATTCGTGTTCAACGATTCTCCGAGCAACTCTTAGAGTACTGTTTCGCTTCACTTGAAACCACTAGCGGTGACAACAAATAATAATTCTGGGTAACATGTAAGAATTGCAATTTTATATTTAAAGAAACCAATTCTCTTTTCTATTCGTAGTGCATAACCATAATCGTTTGGAGGAAGAAAACAATCAAAAACGACCCTACTGGACCCCTTTCTTTCAGCTACATGGAAAACTTAAATGGCCCTTTTCAAAGCCACATTATAAATTTAAACGGCCCTTTTCAGCGCCACCACCATTTTCAATGGAGAGTTATATTTTTTTTCAACGCGACAAGAACGAGCCAGTATTGTCATTCGCTGGGTGAAAGTAGGGAGAAGCTTTGTGCTGGAAATGTCGTTGCAATGAAACCTAATGAAAATAGAGCGGTGAAGAAATTGAAATCAATGACTTGAGCATGTAAAAATCAAAGATGTGGTAATTCTAGTTTTCTATCCTCTTGCTAACTGTGCCACTGAACGATTACTCGATGTAGTCCTGTCAAAAATGCGGTTGTGTGTCAGATATAACCTTCTACTTTTTGCCATATTACGTAAACAGAAGTTTAACTCTGTGACCAGTTGTCATTGGCGATGACTCCATAATCTAAACTCTGAGTTATGTAAGATTGACAACGTTATATTTAATGTGATACATATTTCTTTTATTCCAAAGTGCGTAACCATCATCACCGATCATAGCGTAGAAAGTCAACTTTACCATTACCGTTTATCAACAATTCCAAAAACGGTTCTTTTCAGAGCCACCACGCTTTTACAAGAAGAGTGACTTGATTTAAACAAACAATAGTAGACCTTATGATTAATGATTTGTAGCTGCATTGTTAATACAAACTGCGTAATTTTACGTCAGTTACGCGGTCGTATCTGGGATAAAACCTCCTGATTTTTTTTCAAAATACCTGGGTACCTCGCACGTTATATGCACTAATTGTCATATGTGGTTTCTCGAGATGATGGCCGGAGTTAGACAAAAACCGAGTGTAAATGTGAACGCATGTTAATGAACCCAGAGTTCCAGGCGGATGGTCCACTATAAGAAAGAGGTACACTATGAAAAGTGCATGTCTGGTAAAGTTAAAAAAACGACGAGTTTTATGTGAACATCGCAGCAACCTGAAATCTTAATATTATAATGAAGTCAAAGTTAATATTGTTTATAACATTAGAAAAATTTAATAATTCATTTGCATTTGCCAAAAACCTGTAATTTTTTAGTACAGATTCGGTGTCATCGATTCAATCTAAAAATCGGTATAACACAGATATTTCTGTACATCCCTGGTCACAGTGCAAACAAAGACTATGCTATCGCTGTCAAATCTCTTATACATATTTGCTTCGTACCAAACATCTCAATGCACAGTAGAGGATCGATGGCTATCCGCCTGAATTTTTTTTACGTCAGCTGTTTCATAATATTTTTCCTTTATTGCTATAACATTCAAGTACCTAAATCCAAAATGTGGATGCAATATCATGAGATCTGTTTTTTTATAACTTTTCGAAGTTTGGCATACTGACGTTTTTTGACATGTGTTAAAAAAAAAAATTCATTACTCTGAAACAGCTTCAATGATAGCTTGGATTTTTTTGGTGTCAAAGAAAAAGTTGATTCGTAGTTAGTTTGTATGTAATAAAATTTGGTTGATTTGAGGTGTGGTGCAAAAGCTACGTAATTTGTTTCTGTGAGGAGAACGCCCTGTGGCTAAGGGGAAAAGTGCCAAAATCATTAATAATTAGGTCACCTGCTTTATGGACGGCCAGAAATAAAAAATGGAATGGAGATTGGTGTTCAGCACCCCAAAATTAAGTAAATACCATATTTTTGTCGCATTTATCCACACTTTTTTTACTTAACCAGCCTTTGTATTTAGTTGTCTTACTGTGCAATGCTCCGCGGTTTTCCTCACAGATATGAAAAACAGCCTGGCAAAAATTCCATTTAACTCAAAACGGTTGCAGGAAGAACTATTGACTTTCACATTAGAAAGAGATAGCATGATGTCATTCCCTTGGTGCAAACACTGCCGACAACTGTCAGAATAGGTATTGGCCGATCTCTCGTTGAGTGAGAATGGGCAACTTCCTGTTCGATCTCTCCGATTATCGACACTAAGTAAACACCCAGGTTTGAAATGTTAAAAATTAATTTCTCATAATGCACGAAAATCAAATTACCCGTACCCGACCTGTACCCTACCAATTGAGAATTTTTCAAACCCGTACCCGACCCGAACCCGAAGCCTTGGTTTTTAAATTACCCGTACCCGACCCGAACCCGTAAAATATTTTTTTACGTTACCCGAAACCGGGTAAAAATAACCGTACCCGACCATCTCTAGTAGCCATCGCCACAAACGCAGTGATTACTGTCTACAAGCCCTATACGAAAGAGATGCGTGTTTAACGTGTAGTGATTGGACATAAGTCTGGACATCACGCGAATGAAGTCCCGACCGACATCCAACCCCTTGAACCATGCTTTCGTCGATACCTTAGGAAAAATGGAATGTAGCCACCGTCCCAGTTCATCTGAGTTCCATGAGGATTGCCAACTGTTGAGTGTTCTCTGACGCAAAATGCTATAAAATTCATCATAAGCAATTGGTCTTACATAAATATCGCCATCAATAGCACCCACCTTAGCTAAAGAGTCAGCCTTTTCATTGCCCGGAATCGAGCAATGAGAAGGGACCCACGCTAAGGTAACCCGGTAATTTTTATCTGTTAAAGCACTTAAAAACCGCCGTATTCTCCCCAGGAAATACGGGGTGTGCTTCACAGGCTTCATCGATCGCAGAGCCTCAATGGCACTGAGACTATCTGTGAAGATGAAGTAGTGGTCTATGGGTAGGGTTTCGATGATTCCAAGAGAGTACTGAATAGCAGCAAGTTCTGCGACGTATACGGAAGCAGGAGCATCGAGTTTGTAGGAGGCGGTAAAATTTTCGTGGAAAACACCGAAGCCAGTGGACTCATCTAGGTTAGATCCGTAAGTGTAAAACCTTTTATCATAACTAACATGTTTAAACTTATTGGAAAAAATCTTAGGGATCTCTTGGGGTCGCAATTGATCCGGGATACCGGAAATGTCTTGTTTCATGGTGGTGTCGAAGAATATAGCATTATTAGAAGTAGCTAAAAGTGCGACATTGGAGGAATCGTATGAAGAAGGATTAATATCTTGAGCCATATAGTCAAAATATAAAGTCATAAATCTGGATTGAGATTGAAGGTCGACCAACCTCTCGAAATTTTCAATTACTAATGGGTTCATAACTGTGCATCGAATTAGCAACCGGTAAGAGAGATTCCAAAAACGATGTTTCAACGGAAGAATACCCGCTAACACTTCAAGACTCATCGTATGGGTCGACTGCATGCAACCCAAGGCAATACGCAAACAACGATATTGTATTCTCTCTAATTTTATAATGTGCGTGTTCGGCGGAGCGAAAGCAGAAACAGCCGTACTCAAGAACTGACAATATCGTTGTTTGGTAAAGCCTTAGAAGGTCTCCTGGGTGGGCTCCTCACCAGGTTCCGGTAATCGTACGAAGAAAATTAATCCTCTGTTGTCATTTTCGTGCCAGATACCTAATGTGACAAGCCCAGGTGCATTTAGAGTCGAACCAGACCCCGAGATATTTAGCAACTGAAACCTGAGAGATCGTTTTACCTGGAGCTGCAGCTGAGCTGGGTTATGCTTCCTAGAAAAAACGACCAACTCAGTTTTCTCCGGAGAGAATTCGATACCCAGCTTAAGAGCCCATTCAGACAAATTGTCTAAGGTATCTTGCAATGGTCCTTGCAGATCGCTAGCCTCGCTACCATATTTTGGATACATAATGGATACAACGCTATCGTCTGCAAGTTGCCTTAGCGTGCATGAATTTGCGAGACATTCATCGATGTCATTGACGTAAAAATTATATAAGAGAGGACTTAAACATGAGCCCTGGGGAAGGCCCATGTAACTAATTCGGGAAGTTGTCGAATCGCCATGTGAGAAATACATATGCTTTTCTGACAACAATTTGAGCAAAAGTTGTTCAAATTTGGTGAAAGTCCCTGCGAATGAAGTTTCGCGCTTAAAACTTCTACAGAGACAGAGTCAAAAGCCCCCTTAATATCCAAGAACGCAGAAGCCATTTGCTCTTTTCGAGCAAATGCGAGTTGAACTTCAGTAGAAAGCAACGCTAGGCAATCGTTCGTCCCTTCGCCCCGGCGAAAGCCAAATTGAGTATCTGAAAGTAAACCGTTTGTTTCGACCCATTTGTCTAACCGTAAGAGGATCATTTTCTCCATTAATTTCCGGAGGCAAGAGAGCATCGCAATCGGCCTATATGAATTGTGATCAGAGGCAGGTTTCCCGGGTTTCCGAATAGCAATGTCTTTTACCTCCCTCCAGTCATGCGGAACAATATTTAGCTCAAGAAACTTGTTGAACAAATTCAACAAGCGTCTTTTTGCAGAGTCGGGTAGATTCTTCAACAGGTTGAATTTTATTCTATCTAACCCTGGAGCCTTATTGTTGCACGACAGGAGAGCCATTGAAAATTCCAACATCGAAAATGGAGGCTCTTCCGTAGTTACTAAAAACGCGTCGCGAAAGGTTTTCTGTTCCGGTACAGAGTCCGGACAGACCTTTTTGGCAAAATCGAGTATCCAGCGATCTGAATACTCCTCACTCTCATTCGAAACGTCACGGTTCCGCATGCGCCTGGCGGTATCCCAAAGAGTGCTCATCGCTGTTTCCCTCGACAACACGTTTACGAACCGCCGCCAGTACCCGCGTTTTTTCGCTTTTACTAAGCTCTTCATCTGCCTGCCCAGTGCCTCGTACTTTCGAAGTAGGTTGACAGTGCCGTACTCCCGGTAGTCCTTATACGCCGCGGACCTTCGCGCGTACAGCTCAGAGCACTCTTTGTCCCACCATTTGTTGGGAGGGCGCTGTCTAATCGTCACTCCGGGTATCGGTTTCGTCTGAGCTTGAGTCGCGGCGTCGATTATCAAGCCAGCTAAGAACGCGTATTCTTCCTCCGGAGGAAGTTCATCGTGAGTCTCGATAGATTCCGCTATAATAGACTCATATCGCTTCCAATCAATATTACGTGTAAGGTCGTAGGAAATATTGATTGGGTTCGGGGGAGTTGAACCATTAGCAATTGATATAACGATTGGAAGATGATCACTACCGTGGGGATCGTTGATTACTTTCCACTGGCAATCTAACGCTAGTGATGTCGATCAGAGGGATAGGTCAAGCACGCTTTCACGTGCTGGAGGATTAGGTACACGTGTCGCTTCCCCAGTATTCAAAACTGTCATATTGAAGTCGTCGATCAAATTACAAATTGAAGAAGATCGGTTGTCGTCGTACAGCGACCCCCATAGCGAACAGTGAGAGTTAAAATCTCCCAAAATCAAAAAAGGTGCGGGAAGCAATTCTGCTATATCAAGGAGTTGCTTCTGTTCAATCCGCGCGGATGGGGGAATATATAACGAAACAAAAGGCAAAGGTCTTTTCCATTCATATTCGTTTGAATGGCAACAACTTCAATATTCGAGATCGAGGGGAGGTCGATTCTGAAAAAAAAGAATAGCACTTTTTGATCCCTAAAAGTACCCCTCCACCGTGTGAGTCTCGATCTCGACGAATGATGTTAAAATCGTGGAAATTAAGTTGGTCATTTGAATTGAGAAAAGTTTCACAGAGCGCGAACGCATCACAATTGTATGTGTTTATCAAATGTGAAAATAAATCAAATTTGGGAATGATACTTCTGTAGTTCCACTGTAACACAGTGACAAAATTCCTAACCTTTTTCGACGTATTAGTCATCGATAGATACGATAGCTGAAATGAGGGGCCAAGTTGCTGTGAGTTGCTTCAAAAAGGTTTTCACTGTAGGGAGAAGGGCAAGAAGAATGTTTTGAAGGGGATCTGGTATGTTGAATGTTTTAAATATCCAGTCCACAATATCAGATAATTTTATGAACCCTGTTTCTTTTTTATCTTCTGATCGAGAAATGGGTGCACGAGAGGTTTTTGGTGCCCCAGGAAGCGGTGGGTACTCCTGGTTTGATTTGAAATTGAAACCGGGGAGTACTTGCTTCGGTTTTTCTTCACCGCTTCCTTTTTGTGTTGTCTTATTGGTCATTCCGCTAGGGGTTATCTTACGACCTTTGGGGGAAAGATTAGGAGAGTTGAGCATTCTCCTCTTCCTAGATCCCTCTGGCAAGGCATAGGAACACCCTTCGACGGGATCGTTAGATGTACCCTCATCAGTTGGCAAGAAGCAAAAGATTTCTCCTGTCGAGGGTGGCTCAGCCCTCTTAAGCATTTCTGCAAAAGAGCGCTTTGATCGTTCCTCAAGGGAACGCTTAATTTTTTCCTCGCGCTGTTTGTACGCGGGACATGCCGGAAGGTCATGCCGAGTTCCCTCGCAATAAAGACACTTTTCAGTATCCCCACTGCAAGCGTTCTCGGCATGATTGCCTCCGCACTTGCTACAGCGGGCCTTGTTGCAGCAGAAGGTTCCTGTGTGACCTAACTGCTTACAGTTTTGGCAATGCATGACCCGCGGTACGAACAGGCGTACAGGTAGACGAACCCTGTCCAAGCGGACGTAGTTCGGCAGCGCGGATCCGGCGAATGTTACTCGGAAGGAATCCGAAGGGAGGAATTTTTTTCTTCCCTTCTTCGATGGATACTGAATGCAATTGCTTGCAATCCAGTATCTTTACACTTTGCAACAAGGGGTTTTTAAAACAGCCAACTCCATGACGCAAAATGTCATCGACAGTGAGATTCCCCTCGGTAACCACACCGTCGATTTCTACATCCTTGGCAGGGATGTACACGCGATACTCTCTCGTGAAGAGCTCGTAGCCAGCAATTGCGTTTGCTTGCTTCAAGCTACTCACGACAACTCGCAGTTTGTTCGGCCTCACCTTCGTAATCTCGGTTACGGCCGAAAAATGTTTTGCCAGGTCTTTGACAATTTGAATAATATTCAATGGCTTCTTTATGGGCCGGAAAAAAATAACGTAGGGACCGCCAGCGGCATCTGGGTAAGCTTTTACCCGTACTTCCGGTACTCTTGGTACAGGATTCGGCAGAGGGGAGGGCACAGGGTAAGGTTGAGGTGAGCTGATGGGAGAAATTTCAATCTCTTCCCCGTTTGTTTCCACATCCAGGAAAAGTTGCACCTGCATGTCGTCCATTTTTCGGGAGCGTTACGCTCTACCGCACACAAACGATAAATATTCGAGTCGAAGTAGTTGATATAAAATTTTAAAAACAATTTTTCAAACTACAAGGGATCAAATAAAAAAAGACAGTAATACTAATACTAATAACAATAGTAATAATAATAATAAAAATAATAATAATAATTATAGTATTAATAATAATAATAACAATAATAATAATATCAATAATAATATTATAACATAGTAATAATATTGATAATAATAGTAAAAATTCTGAAGGTAATACTTCACCGAACGTCTAAGTCACGACCTCACGGCTGCTAGTAGGATCAATCTGGAAGAGTGTCTCCGCAGAGCAAACAATGACGATCCAGCTTCGTGTTGTGACACAGTGGCCGTATCTTACACGCGACCTTGTAGATGCTACTTGTAGTTGACTTCCACTCGCTCGATCGTATGGTGGTCCGTGCTGCTAGCGGGGTAACAGCGGTGCGGGAGAATTATTCTTGCTGATATATCAGCTGCGTATCGAATCACTGGCGGGGTAGCCTACCCCTACCAGTGTGCAGATGTTTCTGCCGATATTCAACAGGCTATTGTTATCGCGCAGCACAAGAACTAATCGACAAAAAAAAACACCCGTACGATAACTCGTGTATTGTTATTTTGCGAACTCAAACGGAGATAAACAATTTGCGTCTAATCGAGACGAAAGCAAAACAACGAATGAGGAAGTGATATCACATATAGCTGTTTGTTTCTCTCTTGCTCGGGTGACAGAAAACGCAACATAAATTTTATCCAGCTACTTATGATTCACCCGTTATGCAAAAATTTGTGTTTTATTTGTATGGGAGCTATCCCAAGCCCTAAAACTTCTACACAATTACTTTTACGCCGATCAGCTTAGTAATATTTCAAGTATATGAAGATCTGATAGTTACGTAATCAATGGATGGCCTTAGTATTGGTTTCGTTCACGTAAGACGTTTATAAACGTGTGACAAGTCATTAGGAGCAGATATATCATTTAGAACGTATTCAACACTTAGGGTAACAGTGGTATTTTGGCCCACATGCATATTTTGGCCCACCCGGTAACATGTTACGCATTTTATCTAATAAATTCAATGAATATTAGAAAACTATGCAGCAACATTGAATAACACACCTAAGAATCATACTACACTATAATTTTCGGCGAAAAACTGGCTCTAGGTAGTGTTATTTTGGAATTAGTTCATACATATTCATAGTCATGGCTGAGTCAATCCAAAGTCAAGAGGAAGTGGTAATATACAAGCCAACGTCCGGAAGCTATTGTAACAAACATGTATGCTTTTGAAACAATTCGTTGTTGTAGTAACATCAATAAAATGTCATAAAAACAGTTTGTATACTCTAACATGCTGGAAAAAGTTGAAAATGTGGTTAAACGCATGGCCGAAATATGTTTGCCTCTTTCTGAGGCATGAGCATTTTGGCCATGCCAAGTTTTGACATCTCCCTTGATTACCGTTCGGCCGTTGCACGTGAACAAAGAAGCAGCTTGTGACAATTTACAGGTAATTACTTCTTAATTTATCACATTTAACGAATGAAATTTGATGAGAATGCCTGTCAAACCGCTATAAGCCAAATCATTTCATTTTCAGATTCCTAAAATTTACAAAAATTCACAGCAGAAGGATGTTCTCCTCAAACCCACTATTTTTGCTCTGAAAATACCGATGATTATCTTAAATATAATTAGTCCGAATTATTTCCATATATGTCTGTAGATATAAAGGAGGGCCAAAGTAAAAAATTTGGTGGACCAAAATATGTTTTTAGTACTTCGTAGAAATTTTGATATTTCTAGGATATTTTTCAATATATTACATTGTTGAACGGTGTATATTAAAATAGACACATAGCTTTTAACAATGGTATAATAGAGTAGGTATTTATGTTGAAAAATTGTATTTGTTTTTAATTAACTGTGCGAACACTTCCCAAAGCTGGCCAAAATACCCCCGTTACCCTATCAGTTATCGGTAGCTGATAGTATATTTTTAGTACAACGCCTTCTGTTGCTCCCGCATAACAGCACAACTAAAATTATGCCTGGCTGCAGTAATGAAGTGAAGTTATTCTGTAGAATGATTGATCTGTTTTTTTTATTATTTCGATATGCTCGATTTTTTCATGCAATTTCTTCACGCAATTTCTTTCACTAATGCCGCCATCAAACTTCTATGTTGAAACTATGTTGATATCCCTGACATAAGAATATTTCTCTCTTCTTTAGATTTTCTAGGTTATGTAAACATGATAGTGTGCAAACTAAGCGATAAATTCAAGACAACTGGTTATAAACTTATAATAATCTCTCACAGAAAATAACACTTTATTTTAATTTTAAAAATTCTTGAAGAAATGGTTTTGGGAGTGCATTAGAGATCCTAGCCAGTAGCCAATTAATTTTCGGAAACCTTGACTAAAACATATTTGTGCGGTGGTTTCGTCACTGTTGACAAAACCGTACGAATTTGTTTGCAGCTCTATTGGTGTTAGAGACAATAAAATCAAACTATCGTCAATACACGCATAGAAAATAGGACCGCTCTTGTAAAACAATCCTTGAACGTGTGCATGCTGACCTATTGATTTCAATATCAGCCTGTTATTTTGGAATTGCAAATTACTGGTTCTCATTTTGGGTAATTTATTCCTAGTACCAAAATATTCAGCACCTTGAATGCCGCTAGAATTGCTTTCAGATCGAGCCTTCTTTCTTGTAGCATAAAACTGTTCGCTGTCAAAGCCGCTCGCCTCTATGACTAGGCGGTCGGATTAACATTACTAACGTCTCCTCCCGCTCGGTATTCCGCTGCCCGCGGGGCTCAGTGCTAATGGTGGCGGCCACGCCAGTCAAGAGAGCAAGCGAGCTAGCTACAGAGACTCACCCTGAGATTGAACGATCGCGCCGAGAAGTGAGCGCCGGAGCATCGATCGGTAGAGTTTGGGAGTAGAGCCAAAACAGCACAGCTCGCTCAGGGTAAATGTATAAAGCATAGACCTGAACCTGAACCGAATGCGCAAACGAAAGAGACGCAAACGCAACTTGGACGGGATGTTTTTGCCGATCGCTGGCGAAGTGTCGCGGCGATTCTCGCGCGGCCACCTTTTCACTATCTCGCGCTGGTGTTAGTGTGGTGGTAAACGAAAAAAAAAAATGCTTTTTCCACCTACTGGGGTATAAAACCGATTGTAAACTTACCTTTTAATACAGTTTTCTTAGAGGTTTCGTGGCGTGCACATTTCGGTGAAGTATCCTTAGAAGTTGAGTGTGCAAAGGATATCTATCCGTTGCCTGTTATTAATTAGCAAGTGCGCAGAGTGTTGTCTGGTGAACACCGATTAGTGTGTTGTTTCGAACTGTTTAACAATCACTGCAAAAAGGACGTTGTGGTTTGATAGCGGAAGCGAAGAGAAATTGTGTGAAGATGAAGTATAGTATAGTTTTCGTGTTCGCTTTGTTTGGAGCCGGTATGTAGCATAATTTTTTTAATGAATGATTAAAAACTGTTTGAAATGTGCTGAAAGGTGAACTCACGCGAGGATGTTTTTTTTCTGCTGCTATCAAAAGTGTGGGATTGTAGTGCAATGTAGCGAAGCCTTATCCTCTATAAGTCGTAAGGATTCGATAGAGCATTTTGCATACCAATGCTGCTGTTGTTGCTGTTGCTAGAGTGAGAAAGGACGAGGAAAACCACAGCTTTGGTCATGTTTTAAAGTCACCTTTACTCAGCTATTTGTCGGCGATCTGTATAGGACTAAGTGATATTTGCAAGACGTAATAAAACGAACGTTAACTGGGTGACGAGTGAAAGGAACATGTTCGATTCCGCCAGTAGTGGAGCACAATTGTTTCCAAGGAAGGAACGGTGCGAAGTATGATTACCATTGATTGCGATCTGTGCCGTCGTTGCATGACTCTGCTAGGAATCAGTAGTCCGCATTTCGCGGTTGAGCTGATATTGATTATTTTTACGAGATAATGTGGAATGGACCCAATTAAGGCAAACGCCGCAGTCGCTGGGAAGTGTGCGGGGGACGGTGTGCGAAGAGATTTCGTCGCTTGTGGTGCAGTTTGGCCCGTTGCAAGTCAAGTCGCCGTTTGTCAATGCTTTGTTACGTGAGGCCCGAGTAGTTGTGGAGTTTTATTTTTTTTATTTCATACAGAAATGTTCCGTGTTTGCTTTTCCAAACATCACAGTGAAGCAGTGTGTTGATCTTTTCCACTTTCATACTGACAGCTATGGGAAGTGAAGTACTACAGGCAGTCACTAGTATGCATTTTGTAATCTTTGGAAGGAAATGTTTTATACACCTTTTTGATTTGTAAAAGACATCAATCTAAAAAAAATTATTAATTTAATTTAAATTCAACTTTTATTTGGTAATTATATTTTGGTGGAGGTTCAATGTTCAATCTTTTTGTCTCTTATATACTTTTTGCTATAAATGAGTTTCATTTATAGCACAACGTGGATAATCGGTCATCAATGATATATCAAGATTGACTTCAATTGGGCGTCAATTAAAACAGTCACCAGCACCAGGTTATATTTCCAGAACCGTTCGACTATTCTGAATTAGTTTTAGTTTTATCATTCAAACATCGTTCACTATACACTGTACTGGAAGAGAAGTTCTGGTATTATTACCTTACTATAACCTTGATGATTTATTTGGGCGGTAGTAGCAAAATTTGGTCGGATTTTTCTCTCCCAGCTACAAGAACATTGAACAATACTATAACTACTGTGTAACATAGGTTTAGTGTACTTGAAGGCGGTTATAAATTTACGTTTGTTTCATAGCTTACTTTCCTGAGGCAAACATTCAATTTGAGTGCAGTATCCAAATTTTATGAATGATTTCACTATCGAAAGGTAATTGAAATGGCTTTTGGAAAACCAAAACGATATAATTAAACGAACATTTTTTACGATCCAGAAATGCCAGAAACAGCTCACTATTGCGTAGTCTTTCTGTGTTTAGTAAAATTTTTTTTACACGGATGTTGTTCATGCTGTGTTTACTAAAAAAATAAAAATTTGCCCACTAGTTATTGCAAAACTAATTAATTCATTTAGCTATCAACATCCCAACATTATTAGATCGATATAGACCTTATTATTATAATATCAGTTTTAATTATGATGTTTCTGCTCATCACTAACCAAATCGACATGAATAATGTATACAACCGTTAAAAATATTAATGCCAATGTTCCGGCATCAGCACACGAATGGTCAAAAAATTTCTAGATGGTTCACGAGAATCATTATGCCCAATTTGTCATAGCTGACGCGATGAGATATATGCTAACAGATATGCATAAGGGGCCATCCACATACCACGTGGACAGATTTTTAACGATTTTGACCCCCCCCCCCCTCCCCATCCGTGGACAACTGCCCATATAAATTATGAAAAAATTGTATGGACCGTGGACATTAGCCAACCCCCCCCCCCCAAGCTGTCCACGTGGTATGTGGATGGCCCCTAAAGAAGCGATAACCTTCGGTTAGCAGATGAACTTTTGTGCCCAGATTCTCGACACCATTAGCATGCACCCTCGTGTACGAGTCCCCACACTAGGCAGTCTGTATCCGATGGTTTTTGATTGTTACATTCCAAATCAAAACTCGCGATTGCTCAAGGCCATCCGGTTTTTTAATGTTCGTTCGTCACACCCTGTGACAGTGCTGAACTGGAATTGGTGCGACCGCTTCGACGTCGTTGTCCACAGGCTATAATCTTCCTCGCCGCAGGCCACCTGTCCGGCTTGGTACCGTGTAGCGGAATTTGAAGCGGCCCGAAATTGGCAGCACAACTCTGCAATGAAAGCTGCGGGCATGAATAGTGGAAAGAGAGCTTTTCGAATCGGGATGACCTTGGGTGGATAACGAAAAACAAGTTATTACTTAAAAACCCCGCAAGGCAAGCAAGAAGATTACATAACAGTAACGCTGTGACATATTTTCAACCAACCGGTTTTTTTTTTGGTTGCTTTTATATTTGGCGCTTTGTTTCGATAAACAGATTACTATCGAACGTGCTCGGGGCTGTTTGGACAACTTCGGAAAAAATCGGTCAGATTTAATTTGTGATTTCGCATGTATGTGTCAATCGTCCAGGAAAGCTGGTCAGCAATAATTTGTTGAGTAACAGCTAAATTAGTATGCGCCCGTACTGTCACCAGATACCGGTTCAAGTGGTATCACAGAGTAGGAGCCTATCAAGTAAATTCCCGCTCTCACTCACCTGGCACTCGTTCACTCGATTTTTTTTTGTTATTAGGCTACGCATGAAGCTGCAGCAGCGAATAAATGAACCATAGTTGGCATTCCTTGCACGTTTTGGATTATTCATAGTGCATTATACGGCCACCAAATCCATTCCCATTTTGCGGTTACGCCCGTGTCGGCGGTCCATGAATCCGTGCAGTTCGTTGACAATCGCCGTGACCAGTTGCGGCTGGCTGGCATGCTTATTCCTCATCAACCGTTGCGTGATCGAATTAGTTGATTTGCTTGATTGAAATCTTGGCCCTAGGTCTTAAGGTACAACGCTCTATCTCGTTTTGTGGTATGCACAGCAACCAGCAGGAAAGCCGACAATCTGTTCTCGTTTCGATCCACCGGACGAAACCTGACGTAATAGAGCACCGATAATCCAGCAAAGTGCACCACCACCCGCTACCCCTACTGCACCTGTTTAGGCGGTGCAACTTTGTCGACACTGCCGAGTTACTCGTCTTAATAAGGCTTTGTTCATCAAACATGAGTGGAAATACCGGGGCCCGCAAAAACTAACCGCTCATGGAATCTTATCGTTTACTTGTACCTTCGGATGGACACACAAAAAAAGATTCCTGATATTGTAAAACGAATAGTTCAATTTCGTTCGAGTCCGTTTCATTCGCCCGCTAATGTTTGGTTATCATATCATGCTACACCTGTGGACGTAAATTTCCACTCCAACTCTAGCGTTTAGAGCTTGCCGGATAATGGCCTTATGCAATTCATAACTTTGCTCAAGCTTACCACTTCATCGCGATACCGTGACAATTATGGAAGCACATTTTTCTCTGTGTCCAACGCGCACCACCTCCGGAAACGAAACCTTTTTCTCTCTCCGTTTCCTGCTGTCAAGGCAGACAACAAACGATAAAGTGCTTTTTCATTACTGTATCACTTACGCCTTCTGTCCTTATTCTGCCACTCTGTTGGCTTTAGAGCAGAGAATCGCTTAGGTCACTCGAGACTTTGCTTCCCCTGCCTGGTGGATTTCACCCCGGTCGGCCGCCAGCAGACTCCACTCGATCGGAGATTATTTCATCAAGATGTAGTTATAGTTGTTGTTTCGTTCGGAGACCGGCTCGAGCATCCCACGAAGGCCGCTGCCAAAGTTGTCGGTATCGGCTCCAAAACGTTCGTTCAGCTCAGCTCCAGCTTAGCGATTCGAAGAAAGCTGCTGCAGCAGATAATCACTTAAATGAAAATCGGTGCAATTTTCCGCCAATTAACTATCGGTCTTTTTTTTCGCTGTAGCTCTAAAACGTGAGATTTACTGTTATGTGTGTGGTATGTTTTTCCCTCTGTCTACACGCCGGAGAGTCTTGTTTCGCTAAGGTTTGACATCGGAATTTCACCAATCAAGCAGAGTAAGCCCGATTGAACGCGGAGCATCTTGCAAACGTTTTCGCTATTAGCAGAAAATACAAGTTTAAGAAAACAACCGTGAACGTGAATGTTCCTCCGGAATGTATCGGATGCTGCGAAAGGCGAGTTTCATTTTCCCATCGTCATTATTCTTGCAAGCAGTGTTTCATTCAATTACTGCTAACTTCACTCGAGGAGGCTCGAGTTTCACTCCAGTGTCGAAGTGTTTTGTCGATGTTTGTTGTTTTCGCGTGCACCCCAAAAAGTGAACGGAAGCATGATTAAATTAGTGTGCAGCTGTTAGTGCTGCGACTGGCCCGTTACCGGGGTTCGTCGGTCGTTGGAAAATTTCGATTGCACTTGTCGATTTGTGGTGATTTCAAAGCGCAATTGAGCTGAAGCAGCGGCAACAGCAGCCGCTTTTTCGGCTGAAGCTGAACCGGATATTCGAGCAATTGAATAGCGGCTTCTTGCCACTTCCAGCGCTTCCGGTTACCGGTCCACGGGTTCGCTAGATTTTACCTAGATAGGTATGCAAATTGTAGCGAATCTAAAATAGATATCTGTCATCGAGCGTGGGGAGCTTTAAAATTTTCGCAGTCGCTAGGTTGGCTGGGTCCAGGACCAACGGCGTATCAATTGGCAGTATAATTGTGCTGTCCGAAGCCGTAATTGGCTCCGGTTAGCATCCAAATAACGGCGAAAACCAATTACTCACTCCGTTGACCGAATCCACACACATCAAACAAGCGAGCGAACAACCACCATTACCATCGAGGCAATAAACATCATCGTTTTATTTCCAATTACTCCCCGGCGCGAGCTACGGTGGACTTCCGGTAGGTCGAAAGTGGCCATAATTATACCTGCCAGCTGCTCGATTGAAGTTCGCCTACGTAGCATGCTTAGCGTAGGATGCTTTGACGCTTTCCACGAAGCTACGCTGAAGCATTCCTGGAGAAAGTTTCTTTCTCCCGTGCTGTGTGTCCACTTGATTGTAACCATAAACTGATCTTGTTGGTACAGACGAAAGTTTGGGCATTCGTATTTATTGAACCTTCGAAGGTACACAACATTCACGCTCTGAATATTACAAAACTCTAACCGATAATACTTTTGAGCTCGTCCTGATTTTAGGACACTCAAAACTGATGGTTGTGCGTCTACTCAATTCAGGGCTGCATTTAGAATGTTTTTATGTTGAATGTTTGTTGTTGAAACTAGTGTGTTTTGTATAAGAAGTTACTGCAGGATATTACGGCGTTCGAGTATGAGACAGATTCAGTGATTTCAGTTTCGAGTTTCATCACCGATACTCATACAAAATTTATACTTTTGCTAACTGTATTGAATGAAAAATGCGAGTAGATATAAAGAAAACTCTGCTTCTTTTGGTGCTCTTTCATCTGCGATCTAACAAATATCCTCTGATGGCTGAGCGGTAGTCGAACTTTGTGTCAGATGATTTGTGTTACCAATTATCATTTGTTTGAAAACTAAATAACAATAATTTTATCTATCAAATATTGTTCTGTTAACTCAAAATAAAAAAAGGCAAATATTGAACTCGTTATACAGGGTGTTAGAGGGCTCATTTAAAATCCTTCAGGGGGTGACCCTATTCGATGAAAAAATCCTTCTACACGTATTGTTAAAATTTAACTACTGCAGAGCTATTCCCCTTTTCCAGTTTTAGGTTATGTTTGCCTATAACGAGGTCTAGCACAAGAAGTGATGATAGCTGTTGGTTTCGTTGGAAAGCTGAAAACATTTCATACTAAATAGTATGTTAAAAACGTCGGACTAGAGAGAATAAGAAGCACTTAGAGAGGAACAAATGTTAAATCAAATGTTTTTAGGAACTAAACTGCAATTTTCTCTCTGAAATGTGTGATAAACTTGGATTTTATGTTTATCACATATTTCAGAGAGAAAAGTCTAGCTCTCAAAAAACTAAGGGCTCTCTAATTCGACGTTTTTTAGACAGATTTACAACGAAACCACCAAAACTGAGCTAGCTATCACACTTCTTGTGTAGACCTCGTAAAAGGCAAACATTACCTATAACTAGAAAAAGGGAATAACTCTGCAGTAGTTGAATTTCGGCCATATACGTAGGAGAATTTTCTCATCGAAGCTCCCTAACATCCTGTAATAATCAACTTGAAGAAACACACAAGGATTACATCCGCGGAAGATTGAAATTAAGGCTTAGTGAGCCGAATTTCTTAATTCTGGATGGCCGGATCAGATGATTGGAAACATGCATCATGAAAATAAGTACGGCTTAAGCTGTCTGACAGTTCGGGCGTGTTTTCGGTTGCTTGTGAAGACGCTCTGTCATAAACCACAAACTGCGAATGCTAAAGATTCGTTTGCATTTATATTTCTCAAGATTACCTATTCAAAATTTGAGATTATTTTTCAATTTTATTCGTATTGCATAGAATGTCAAGGCGAAATAAGAAACCTAGAGAAGGAACTGTGAAAATAGCTCTTTCTGTCTTGTGTGTTTGCAGTGGAAATTTATTTGATATTCTACCTGAGCAAGAAGCCTGCGAAATTGAAATAAGTGATAATAAAACTATTGAAACTAAAACACAAAAGATCAAAATAATAATCGAAAGGTCACAATAATGGTCGTAGTGGTAAAAATCTTACAAAAAAATCAAATTAAAATTGATTTGAAAAGACAAAGTTCCACCTATGGCAGTAACTATTGCAATTTAATATTTTTCAAAGGGAACTTTCAACGTTTGTTTCTGATGGTTAAGTATAATTCAGTACTTAACTGAAAATTTTTTACTTACGGCACCAAAAACGTCAACGATCAAACCGTAGATGGGATCAAAATTACTTTGACAGAATCGTTTGCAAAGCTCTTACCCAAAAACCTGTTGAAACAAAAATCGCGAGGTAAAATCAGTCAGCGAACTGAAATTTCCTTGTGAATTATTTAATTGATATTAACCGCAATTAGGTCAACAATTTGCAAATTGCAGAAAAGGCACATGCTATCTGATAATGTGCGGATAAAGTAACTGTTTTTGGAATAACTTGGCGGTGGTGAAAAGCATATCAACTAATGCCGTATTTATCAAAGATATGACCATGGGTCCATGTTTTGCCATATGGATCTGAAGTTTTCACTTGGGTACTTGGGACTAATTTACGATGTTTCTATCCTATCATTAACAAAAATTCTGAACTGTTAATAAAGAATATTTATTTTCCTAACTTTCTCTTCCTTCTAAATGCGTGAAGTTTTATAGGAAAGCTTTCTGTCTCCGTCAGCGCCAAAAGTCATTTACAATTGACACTCGCTGTTAATCTCCGCTTTCAATAGATCATTGCACACAAGCACACAACGTATAACCTCATTTTTTGACAGTTCAGCGAGGTTTGTATCTAAGGTATTACACCCAACACAAACAGGAAGATTTTGTTGCTTTTGAACAACATTTTATTATTTTTTGTGTCTTATGACTGCCCATTAAACACAAAAAGTTATAGCCAAAAGGTAACAAAATATATGACGGCTACTTGCTTGTATGTGTTTCTGCAGGAGAACATACAACCAAGAACCGAGATGCATGTGTAATCGAGACTTCACTCGTTGCATATGTATTTATGCAACGATTATGTTCATTGTTGTGTCCTTTATTCACACACGGATACTTGCTTGTATGTGTTTCTGCAGGAGAACATACGACCAAGAACCGAGATACATGTGTAATCGAGACTTCACTCGTTGCATATGTATTTATGCAACGATTATGTTCATTTTTGTGTCCTCAAATGTCTGATTAGAAACACCTCTGTTGTGTTTCCCAGTGTTTACTTGAAATAAAAATTGTGTAACCAGAGTTGCCAGTGTTACGAATGTTGTTCTAGATGGGCACGAGTTTTGTTTCTTCAAAAATGTCCAAATGAGTTTCGTGAAGTGATGAGTGTGTGTTTTTCTACGTTTTTTGCATCCGCTTGCAAGAAAGCAAATGTGTTTTTCTCTAATGCAGTTTACAGATTGTGATGTGATTCCAAGGCGCATATGAAGTTTTTGAAATCATCAACGTTTGCAAACTGTATGACGGAGTAAAAAAGATGATAGCTGGTAGCTATTATCATTTTTTTTTATTCCGTATGCGTACAATGAACAAACTAATACACACACCGGATGAATTGGAGATAGAAGAAACAAGTAACATGTGCAACATATGCGACAGTGTGTGTTGTTTTTTAACTGCAGATGGAAAGCGTGCATTTTTCGGCAAGTGAAAATTTTGCATGTGGTGGAAACGATACTCGTACCCCCTTAACATGTTCAAATATGTGACAGTATGTGTTGTTACTTGACTGGAGAAGAACTTTATTACTTTTCGAGTAACGGATTTGTTACCCAATGGGCCATTTTGCGTTATTACTTTTAAAGTAGTAAGGAAAAAATTGCGTGTAAACTTATTTCGGTTTATTGTTTGGTGAGCTTTTGATACTGGGAGTAAAAACAATTAATATGAATACAAAATTGAAATAGATCGGAAAACACTCCGTTGACCGGACAGTAAAATACAATATACTAAAAAATGCAAAATTCTATCCGAAATTTTTTTAAGTATATGTAAACAAGCCTTCCTAAACTGTCAAATCTCTCTTTTCTCCTTATTTTTGTGACGTCATCGTTTAATGATGTATTGCAACCCTTTTCTCTCCTTCAATATCCGCACAAAACAAAACAAAAGTATTCGAGCAGTTTTCATGTGACTCACAAAGTGCATGAAAATGAGACAAATGTTTTTCAATTGAAAGCGAAGGTTAGCTGCGTTATTATCAGGGATAACATATGTGTTTGAAAAGTGTTTGTAACTATTCGAAAACCCGAAAAAAGCTGCTTGAAACTTGAAAAAATCTATCGGTGATTCGAAAAAAAAATGCGCTCGCGTAGGTAAAAGTCTGTAAAAATGTGCACACGTTTTGTGGACGTATGCGCAAATATAAAGAGACTTTGTTTCACAGATATTAGCAGTTTTTTCATAGTTTCTGCAGATTTTATTCAGAGTCTCCTTATGTTTGTGCAGACTTTCTCATATGTGGGCAGATTTTTGCAGACTTTTACTTGCGTGAACACAATTTCTCGAATCACGAATTCGAATTTCAAGGATTTTTTCCGTTTTTTTTTCGAGCAGCTGCCGACATTTTTGATTATGATCATTCAAATCAATTCAAACCACAAAAGGCCGAAATACAATCGAAATATGTTACGATGTTGAGTTAGTAGATCATCGAGATATATGCTCCGAAATTTTATTGTGAATCTTAGATATGTTAACAAAACGTCTGCATCATAGAACATTTCAATATCTGACAGGCTAGGCAGAGTAGGATAGTACGATTCTGATAGACAGTTTGTCATTAGTTGCACAAGCCTTAGTAAATTACACATCGATTACAGTCAGCAATCTGTCTAAACCTTGCAGTTGCCCATTTTTATTGTCTGCCATCAGATTTATTCCATCCCACCAGCGCGCCCCCGAGTTATTCCTTGTGTAGTCGCAAATAGTTGCAATGAAAATTGCTGATAAACGAATTTGCATACAATTAAAGAAAAACTTTACGCTCGCGCCCAATGTTACACCCCGTCAACGTTAACAATCCGAAAGCTCCCAACGTACATCACTGCAGCAAGCCAATACATCACCTCGGTTTACCTCCTCCACCGACACACACATATAAACTTTACGGTTGACCCTAATCCTCAATTGGCTCACTATGCAGGTCCATGCAGTTGCCGCGGCAGCCCCCATCTACACGCGCAACAAAACAGACTGCGTAACGTTAGTTACTGGGAAGCACCCTGACATCATATCGTCGGTTCATTGGCTGCAGCCATCTATCAACACCTTCTTTGCCAGCCGCTATGCCCTTCAACCCTTCTGGGAGAGCTCAAGTGTGGTCGGCGAGCTTCGCGCTGGAACGCAGAGGTGCCTGATAATCGCGATAAAATGATTAATTAACGATATCTTAGTACCATACCGGTCGCCTATCAGCGACCGATTGTCCTGGTTTCCTAGTAAATCCTTGATGGACGAATTAGTTTTGGGGTAATTAAATTAATCAGCCGTATCAATCTCAACTCGGCGGAGAGCTAGCGGCACACCGAGCCGCACTTCCAAGAAGATTCTAGGTGCTGCTAATTAATACTATCTCATCATTTATGTAGATGACCGCCGGGAAGGGTTCATGCCGCAGCCCGCCGGCGGGTGCAAATTACACAAATCCGTCAAATGCTCGATTATTGTAATTAAATATGTCCCCAGCGAATTGATCCATCAGTTGGTTTAGGTACGCACGGGCAAGAACTATTTATCAGACAATATCAAAAATCAATACTCAGAGTATGACGCTGCGAATGGCGGAAATCGGGCGGGATGTGCATCAGCAGAGACATGTAAGAAGTGGCAGAATCTGTGAATGATTAATTCCGCCTTTCACTAACAAACGACGCTCGCTACCGTGGGGTTACCATAGTGAAAGGAACCCTTCTGTGTGTTCTGACTGAGTGCGAAGGCTGGGCTGGGTTGTCTTTGCTGTTGAGAATGTTGTACACAGCGAAAGTAAATGCAAAGCCGAGTCGATGAGATTGATGGATTCTGCTGCACAGTTGCATAGTGAAATGTTGCATCCGCAATAGTTCCAATTGTGTCGGAAATCCATCGAGGCATGGTGGAATTTCCTCCGTATACGCTATTACTAATAGATTAGATTGGTATTTTACCTACCTTTAGTCGTGCAGTGAAGAAGTTCGAGTTCCATGCAAAACTGCACAACTAGTCTACAGTTGTTTCTGACAGTATTTTTCACTTTGTACAAAATTATTGTGGTAGAGAAAACCTACTTTTAAGTTGCTAACACTAACCGGCTGCTCGGTATCATTCCGAACGGCCAGTCAGCATATTTATGGGAGATATAAAAGCGGCAAGCGGCCTCAGGATGCAAACCTGGTACTCGATACCGGCTACGAAAGGTGTCTGTTTCTACGCGTGCAGCAGGGTTTGTACCTGACCACTTGATTTGGATTGCGGCACAACGGGAGAGAATGCCTGTAATTACTGCTGCCTGCTTGGCAGTATTGGCGAGCCTCGTGTGTGTATTAATGGATAATAGAATTTAATTAACACATAAATAAACACAGGCTGTACCGCACTGATTCTTCCCGAGTGCATTCTACACTGCAGAGGAGACGGGCAAGGTGCGTGGAAAATCACTGAATCACCGTGTTTACCGTTTGCAGTGAGCTATGCGTCGGAGGAAAGTTCATAAATAAATCTCCACCCCGGCTGCGAGGAGGTGAAAGCTTTTAATCTAATGCAACTGCCTCTGGAATTGCTGTTTCGCTGTCTCCATTAGCGGAGAAGAAGAGACAGAGTGAGAGAGTTGCTTATGTGAAGGAGGCTGTGCGGCCGGGAGAACACTTGAATTGAATTGAATGCAACTTAATTTATATAATTTATGCACCATCTTCTCAATTGCAGTGGAGAGAGATGCCGTTGATCCTAGGACTCTGGTGATTCTGTCAAATGTCAGGTTTATAGAGGCATTGTTGGCCTTTCAAAGGGACAAAGTGCACGCGACGAATGATAATGCCACTGGGTCGGATAGCGTAATACATCAGATAGAATCGCAGAGAACGGAACGATGTTCGCCACAAGATTGGCCAGAAGGCCTACCGGTCAATAGACATATCGTCGCCATTACGGGCCGATCATAGCCGAACCCGCAGTGGATTCGTGATTTCCAAGTAGTTGCCAGCAGGGCCTGGAAAGTGAAAGCCCCGTTACTCGTTAGTTATTATTGGCATATTAAATTTTCTATTACAGAAAGCACCTGGAAACCACAAACGATGGCGCTTCCTGTGGTCTCGCCGCCGCCAGCACCCTCACCGGTCGTGTTGTGTGGTAGTTTTTCATTACCGAACAACACCGTCATCATCATCGTGCGCAACTCGGCGCATTCAACATGAACACAAAGTTCGCGATCGTGAAGGGAGGGTTTCTGCTCTCGTTCCACGCTGGTGGATTGCGAAAAAAAAACGAACTCCGCGGCTGCATGCATATTTGTCCGAATAGTGTGACACGCAGGCCGAGCGTGGAATATGGCAAGGAGACTTGCTGTCGTTATGGCGTTTTGATGACGCAACGAGCCCGCTTCTTGCATGATCGAAGGGGATTCATTTGGTTTAGGCTTTTGCTGTTTCAATGTATACTTTTTCTGGAAAAAGCAGCTTCTAGATGAATACCAAAATGACATAATGCCACACCGATCATGTCACCCAACAAAACGGTTACGCGATCTGCTGCGATCTGCGAAGGGGAATGAAAATGATCAATTCGTTTTATTCGGCTGCGCATTACTAGATCGCCTTCGCTAGATAGCCAGGTTGATCTACTTTCAAAATACGCCTTTGAAACGAACCTGATTGGCAAGCAGCAGCAACAACAGCAGTACTGCGTACGCTGGAAAGTGTCAAAGAGACGAGTTGAAGTGCCTCCAGCGGGCTTCAAGTTGAAGGCTAATGAGACATGGCGTCGAACACTCTCGAACACATGCGCCGTGTCGACGACTGACAGGCCAAGTTCGTGGCAAGATCAACGATGAAATTAAAACACGCAGTCCCGTACACAGTTGCTCATTACCTATCGGAGCTGGTTCGGTTTACTTTACAATCTTGTTGTTCAGGACCATTTGATCTCAGTGCCGTTACTTCGATACGTCATCCTTAGCAAATTGGCACATTCAAGACTTCCTAGAGGTTTGCTATTAACTACATTTGTAATGCGTAATTAAATAGAGCAACCATCAAGTTTAGTCTTTAACTGTTTGCGAAACAGTTATAATCAGTAAAATTTAACTCAACTGCAATCTGAAATGTTCCAGAGAATCCGGTTGTGACTTTCCGTATCATGTATCTTTTTATTGTCATGCAAACTAATGTGGAAATGTGCATTCATATTAAATGGGAAGAAACACAAGTAGCATTGAGACATTTTCTTTCGCACGTAAGCAGTAGTGTCGCGCAGAATAAAATATGTTACGGGTTAAAGTTGCTGTTCTCACCCGGGAAGAACTGCATGGTTTATGTGAGTCCAAGGAGTCAACGGTTGGGTACATACTTATTTATTGCTTCAACTACAGGATCCAGCATCCTGCTGCCGGTGCCCCTAGCCGGGGGGGAAACGGCACATCTGACAGACTCTGCTGCTATGGCTCTGGACTGTTTCAGAGCGGCGATGAGTGGAAGCACTGAACTGTGCTACATTTTCATCATTTCACCAGATGGCAGCATTATGCAGCCAGAATGCTACGCCATTCAACGCAGACATTCGCGAGCTGCAGAGGTGCTTTGCGAGATGGAAATTTATTCCTAATTAGGATATTACCTTGCACCTAGCCTGGCAGAGCGGACGCCCTTCCGGATGTTGTTGAATGGTGCGAATAAATGGGTGTGTGCATTTTCTGTGCTGGCTAGCTTCGTATGTGCTCAGTTGGGGATACGATTCGTCTTGTCGAACAACTGTTTTCTGTTATTAAACCTTGACTTTAACCTTCCACATGAATATAAAATGTAACTGTTGATATGATGTGTATTAAAAATCATCTCATCCGTCTCATCCGAACATTCGAAAAGTTTTACAGAACAATTTGTGTAATCGAATAGCTCTGAGTATCTGAGCTCTGTGAGGCTTCCTGTTTTGCGGTACTTGCGTTCAACAGACACAAACAAATGAGTTCTTTTACCACTCAATCAACGGTTTCAGAATGTTTATCCTAAATTTTGGTGAAGAGTGTTACGTGACCGTTGCAAAGTGGTACAATAAGGCAAAAAGAGGAACTTAATTTCATAGCGCTTTTCACCTTCAAACTAACTCAATAGTGTCTTCGGAATAATTGTTTGTATGAATGACCCGCATAATCGCATGAAAAGTTTACTATACTAAAAATATAAGAACTAACTTTTTTGTGGTTTATTAAGGAAAGTCGTAAAAATCCTATTTTCATTGGGTACAAAGTTAAAAAGTATATTATATGGAACTTACTCAAAATTAGGATTTTGTACTTAACTTTTATTAATTGCATTTTACACGAAGGTGTTGTTCAAAAGCATTGTTAGGGCACACAAAACACACATTTTTGCCAAAGACCTTATATCTCCAGGACTTTTCCTCACAAAGTTATATAATATTTTAGCTTATAGGTGAAACGGGGCAAGTGGAATCATGATGTCAATACTTTTTTTTTAAGTTAAGCTGAAGTACTATAAACTTTTGTAGGTTCTATCTGTCTCAATTCACCCATATTAGAGTACGGCGAGCATATGTGACAGTAGGTTTTAGAACGTGCAAAATCATGAAACTTTGCTGACCAAACAAAAAACTATCCTATTCTGTAGCTCTGTACTCAATGACGATAGAAAATTTGTTTTTTCAGCTAGGTTTCAAATTTTCGCACGTTATAAAATTGTGCCGAATAAACTATTCTTCTATCTTTCAATACAAGTTTATATATTCAATATATGAAAACCAACTGTAACATTTGCTCGCCGTACTCTGATATGGGTGGATTGGGACAAATAGAACCTACTGAGTTTATTACTTCAGCTTAACTTCAAGGAAAAGTATTAACATCATGATTCCACTTGCCCCTTCTTACCTATAAGCTAAAATATGATACAGCATAGCACGGAAAAGTTCTGAAAATATATGGTCTTTGGCACAAGTACACGCAAAACTTTTTCTTATTACTTTAGAAGCAATAGCGCAAAACGGGGAATATTTTATTACTTTTGGGCAATTTTTCGTTACTTTTTGTGTCTTATGACTGCGCATTATACACAAAGAGTAACAAACAAAAAGTAATAAAAATTATGACGGCCACACGCTTGTATGTGTTTCTGCAGGAGAACATACAGCCAAGCACCGCAATGCATGTGTTGGCAAGACTTCACTCGCTGCATTTGTATTGATGCAACGATCTGGTTCATTTTTGTCTCCCTTCATCCACACATAATCAGAATCTCAACCGTCAACCTCAAATGTCCAATTAGAAACTCTTTCGTTTCGTCCCCCAGTGTTTACTTGAAATGGAAATATGTAATACTGTCTGACCAGAGTTGCCGAAGTTGCGAATATTGTTCTGGAAGGGCACGAGTTTTGTATATTCAAACAGGTCCAAATGAGTTTCCATGAATCAATGATTATGTGCTGTAAATAGCTTGCAAGAAAGCGAATGTTTTTATTTTTCTCTAACGCAGTTTACAGATCGTGATGTCATTTTAAGGCGCATTTCAAGTCTTTGAAATCATCAACGTTTGCATACTCTATGACGGGGAAAATGTTGCTTGGCAGCTCTTGTCATATTTTTTCGCTACTCCGTATGCATACAACGAGTGAACTAATACACGCCCACCGGATGAATTGGAGATTGAAAAAACTTGTAACATGTGCAACTAATGCGACGGTGTGTGATTTTTTTTGACTTGAGGTGGAAAGGGAGCATTTTTCGACAGAAAAAACGTTGCATGTGGTTGAAACGACCATTATTAGATAGTCGTACTCTCATAACACGTGCTAAATATATGACAGTATGTGTTGTTATTTAACTGGGGAAGAATTTTATTGCTTTTTAAGTAATGGATTTGTTACCTTAAAGGTAATTTTGCGCTATTGCTTTTAAAGTAATAAGGAAAAGTTTTGCGTGTATAAACGATTGTTCCGAAGACACTATTAAGCTAGGAAGAAGGTGAACGGTGCTATGGACTTAAGTTCCAATTTTTGTCTTAATGGTCATTGTTAGGGTGGCAGCGAAAAGGGTCATGTAAAATTTCTAAAACCGATCATGTACATTTTGATCATTGGGCCAAAAAACAGATCTGTGCAAAATTTCAGCTCAATTGGACATGATTTAGGGGTGCCTCAAAACGCACAAAGTTGTGATTTTTCGACCTTCGAAAAACTACCAAGGGGGCTGTACAGGAAATTGAGAAAATCTAAATTTTTTTTCGATGCCGAATGTCTCAGAAATGCATAAAACGTCAAGATCTTGTGTTATTTCTGGAGTACTTTGTGATAAGGTCGACTACTTTGTGATAAGGT
Organism: Wyeomyia smithii; assembly: GCF_029784165.1. Classification (NCBI taxonomy): domain Eukaryota; kingdom Metazoa; phylum Arthropoda; class Insecta; order Diptera; family Culicidae; genus Wyeomyia; species Wyeomyia smithii. The sequence goes on along the minus strand of NC_073694.1, from coordinate 145,861,460 downwards.
CGTATGCCTAAACGTAAACAAAACGAGTGAGAGATGATTTGTGCTTGTGAAGTACAAGGGATATAACTCTCACTCGTTTTGTTTACGTTTAGAAATACGAACTTATCACAAAGTAGTCGAGATTTCGAAAAAAAAAAATTTTTTTTTTGATCGAAAATCGGCCTTCTGGGACTTCTGAACAACCGAAGGTGTAATATTGATTATTTCAAAACGGGCTTCTAAAATGACTCACAGCTCATTACAAACCAGATGTAAATTATTTTAATGTCCATTAGGTGTCTCAAACTCGAATTTCATTCGGGTGGTTCTAAAAACAATTAAAATGAGATTTATTGTTATTGACACCTAACCACTGTGCATTGGAAGAAAAATTCATGTAAAAATATGTGCGTTTACACCATTACCTAAATAATCACTGGTGGATTCGTTTAAAGAAATCAAATTTCGATGCCAATGCACTTGATGTACCGCAAGGCAGTATTTTGGGTCCCATTTCAATCATTATTTACTACGAATGACATGGGGAGAATTTCATGCATCCGCCTACTGTTGTAGCACTTTTGAACCCTGTTTTCCATTATTCAGTGAAGCTGATCAAGTTTAAACAACTGAAGTAGAACATTAGTGAGGTAAAATGTTTGTCCATTCCTCGAACTAACTTTAGACTTGACGAAAATATCAAAATAGCAGTAACAATGGCAAAGTTTGAAAGGTTTTGCACAGTAAATATAATATCCTCATTATAGACAGATTGTTTGTAAGTTAACGAGAAATATTAGCTTAGCCTAGCTTAGTTCTGATTCTACAGATCAATAGTTGCTACTCCATGATGGGCCAAGCCCTTCAAGATGCACAATGAATCAACTGAAAAAACGACTGGGAATGATAATTCAATGACCCTATTTTTTATGGCCCAATAATAGTGCCGGTTACATTCTTAAAGTCAGGTGAGGATATCGCCGGTTGTTTTGTGCAACACCGGCACTACCTAAAATTTGTCCATTTTGAAATTTTGTTGTCAAACTATGCCTAAGAATGTCAAATACGGTTAAGTTTTATTCACAAAGATTTATTAAAAAATTCACAAAAAAACCTAAGTTAGGAGCTGATATGTCTTCGAAATTTAAATCAAAAACATGCCCCTAAGATGGTAATAAAGAGATTTTAACTTGTTCATAGTATTTGTGGATATGATAAACGTAATTTTGAACAATAATTTTTCAATCCCGTATCTCTTGGAACTATGAATTTCGAGTTGCGCTAGTGCCGCGCGAAACCTACAATAAGGAAGGAATGTTAGAATATAGTTTTTATTTTGTTAGAGACCGAGTATTCCTCTGCATCCTTACAAAGACCACGGAAGGGAGTTTTTGTTGGTGAGGTGGGTTTTTGATCAGGATTCACTTTGATAATTGGTATGATCATGATTTAATTGGATTAATGTAACAATGTAGATATGACCATGACATATTACGTGATATTAATAAAAATGAATTTTAAAATACAATAAGAAGTGTTAGGGTATGTTAAGGAGATCTCGGTTGGCTGCCTTCCATAGCTGAAATATTCAAATTTTTAACGCGGAAAACGCACGAAATTTCATTGCAGAAATTTTCAAGTTCTTGGCATAAAAAACGCGAAAAACTTATAAAAACGGCTTTGAAAAACCTACGGAAAGTTTCCGTTATATAGTGTTTCCAAAAAAACAAGATGTACTTTTTTGAGACTAATTCAAGCCATATCGATAGTTGCGCTCCTTCCTGCGGTTGAAAGCATGATTTGAAAAAAGTTCGCTCTTTTCTACAACCATTCACCGCAAAAAAACGTCCAAACAAATCCACACGTTCACACAAAAAATAAAAAAATCGAAGCACCGAGATGACAATTCACGAATAAAATTTTAACAGAAAACATGGAACAGCAAATACCGTGTAGGAACCCAGCCAGTTCGTAAAATAGTTGAACACGTTTGCCAGTGTATGTACGGAAAATGACACTTATCTCCATAAGGAAACGCATAAAGCGACATTCATAAATTACGTAACGCAAAAAACTAAATTTTTAGACCCCCCAGCCTCCATATGTAACGAAACGTATAGCCAACACCTACCCCCCCAAAAATTACGTAACGCCGCAGCAAAATTTGTTTGATAAAAATGCTCGCTTTGGAGAGTCTGTTCAGAGATTTGTTGTTACGTAACGCTGATCTTACCTCCCCCCTCCAAAAACAAATCGTAACGCTCAAGAATACTCCCCATGAGCGTTACGTCATTAATAAATGCCGCCTAATGCATAATGAAGATCGAAAAAAACATCGAGAAAAAAGACCGACTTTGCAATTCTCCCACGAGAAATTTATCTGCACTTTCAGTGCGGTGCATAGAGGAGTACCTAGAACAAAAAGCTGGCCAAAATAAGAAAAAAGTTTTTTCAAGCTTTTTGGTGCCGCTATATTTTTTTTCTGCAGCTTGAATAAATGCTTTACGAAATGCCATCACTCGATTAACTTTAACGGTATATACATATGTTGAGAGTGCTGTAAATATTGACAAGTTTTCAAGCTTTTTTCTGGGAATCGAGTCATTTAAACTAACAACTTGTGCCAGGCATTAAAAAAATGACAATTGATCAATATTTTGCAGCAAATGAGTTTTTTATGTTCAATTCTAGTAAACCGGTTGATAGGAATTCCGAAATTGAAACTTATAACTACTCTAGAGAACTTCTCAAAATTAGCGATTTTTATGTATTTTCGAGCGTTTCTAATATTGAAAAATTTATCACATTCCGCGGAATCCGATCATATAATCTTCGGGGGAATGGAAGTCCATATCATCACACATCCCTGTTGATATTTCATCCGGTAATTTCATTCGGATTGACATTTGCGACCTGTTTGGAAAATGTTGTTTTTAGCAAATTTTGACGTTAAATGCTAAATGCGTTAAATGCTGCGTTACATGGGAAATAGAAAAAAAATAAAATACCTAATGGGTCCCTGCTTCATGCTCCAAACAGAGTTTCATGATTGAATGAAATTAAATTTATGTTCGCTTCTCACTTAAATATTACCCAAAGTATTACTAATTAGCAGCGAAAATAATTTTGGCCAGGTTTTCACTCGAGTTATTCTTCTGTGCGGCGTAAAATGGGGCGTCGAAAATTTTGTATTGGGTATGAGCTCGAACATTAACACATAACAAAATCGAAACAATAATTTGTACTTATCTTACTGAATCCATTGAATATTTGAGAGCCTCTGCAACCTGCAGTAACCACTCACACCAAACACTCTAGTTTCAGCAAAAAACTGATGGAAAAAATATTTGAAATGTAAATTTTTACTAAGCAGAGAATTCACACGTGCTGACGATAGCCGTGCTGCCAGAGCCTTTCTGTTTGTAAGTTAACGAGAACGACAAATCTGAATCTTTTCTGAAAGAGCTGAAACCATTCCCACGAATTTTGTTTGAGACGATATATTGGTTGAATAGGGCTTTGACTTTTGTGTGTATTCTTTACACTTTTTCCCTAAAATTGAGATTTTATTTATACGCAAAATTTTAAGTTTTAAAGAATCAAAGCGTCCCCTCATTGCGCATAATGAATGTGTTATATTTATAGCGCAACATTGTACAATGCATGCATAGAAAATGATTGAAATAGGAATAAATGTCATATAAACAAAAATCGTGATGTTTCAGTAAGCTTCGGCTTCGGATGAACAATCAGTTTAGGGGGCCTCAAAAAATTATCGCTTATTTTCGTGAATCGGCTCATAAGTGCGGCTTGCCTATCCCCAACACTGCTTCAACGGTAGCAGCCTTTTGAAAAACATTACTAATATCAGTACAAATCATCCTGACAATACCAACGCCGGTTTATATCACTGGTCGACAAATCAAAAAAAAATTGTCCTAGAACTCAACAAACTGCTATTTAACTACTCCTGTGAATTTTGGTGCCTCTAGCAAACTCGAAAGTACGTAAATTCTTCAGTACAAAATTTGTATAATTCACAAAAATATCTTTAACTGAAATTGCTCCAATTTTAAGGTTTTTTTTGCAAATAAAAAGCTCAATTTTAACAATACTTTTTTCGAGTTCAAGCTGAGAAATTTCGTAAGAAACATGCCTAATCCTGTTTTGTTTACTGGCAACTTCTATTCCAATCTTATTTGGTTTTACTCTCCACCGATTGAAATTAAACACAGAACGAAAAAAAAAAACGTTATAGTTCTATAATCATCATCTAAGTATGCATATGTGGCAGCCCACAAAATATCAATCGAATAATCTGCCGGAAAGCGCTCCAATATTATTGCTGTGGTGTTCCGAAGGCTGGCTTTCATCGGAACAAACAATCACTCGATGGCAGGTGGATCGCATTGCCGGGACCAAATTTTACGCCGTTGTGGTTCACCGTCAGCATAATGATTGAGCACTGCACTCCGGTGCCGTTTCGTTGCACACCGCCGCCGACCGTGTTACCCAACATAAGTGCATTCTGCACCGGCAGGCAGCGGGCGGTGTACTCAACCAGCTACTTACACTAATTAACATCGTTGGGCAACTTCGCTACCATATTAGCGCTGCAGCCACGAACGATTGAGTCACCGGTAAACAGATGGCGACTGAAAGTAACACAAATATCTGTCAAACGTGGTTGAAGTCTTTCTATCCAAATGGGCGTGTTAGACAAAGCCGGGCCGCAGACGCACAGACTGCCGCTATTTTGCGGTCCGTCATTTATTTATCAACGCGCGCGGGCCAATGCACGCATTTGGCCTACTAACCGACCGCTGGCGATTGACCATGACGATATGGACAGAAACTTGTTTGGTCACTACTCACCGTTGGGAGCCACCCGATGCGTGTGTTCGCTCGGCTGTTTACATGTTGTGCACCCGCCCAACTGGATTACCCTACTCGGAGTAGTTTGCTTGATCATCCGAAATAATTACCCCAAAAAGAAAGATTGAAAACAAAAAAAAAAAACAGCCTTCAAATGAAAGTGAAATTCGCCCCTTGGTGCTCCCCATCAGTGTGACGCAAGCCGGGAGTCGGAGAGCCGAAATCAGATCCACATTCCTGCTCTCGGAGTGACACTTTATTCCGTAAAGACATTCACGGCGAAAGCGAACGCGAAAAAAAGAAAACAAACTTGCTTCAATCTAGGCCTCGGCAAGGAAGATTGTGCAACGGAACACAGCATCGCAACGGCACCAAAAGAAACCAGCGTCAATCCCGACGGCACGACGACGTCGCAGGTATTGCAGGCAAGAATGTTGATCGTCCCTCGCTAGATGTGAGGTGGTCTCTGCTCGCTCGTATTACATAATCCATGCCGTTTTCTCACCATACCTGTGCGGCGGTGATGCCGGCTTGTTGGATGTCATCGCATAATAAAGTTAATAATAAACTGACATAATCCGTGGAATTTTCGTCGCTGGGCGGGTTATTATGCGTACGGAACAAAGTCACTCAGTGGATCCGATTTGTTTCCATCCGTTGGTTTCTTAATTCGCACCAGGGAATGCATTGCCGAACATCTGCACAAATGGGATTTCAGCGGTAAACGTCGAGTTGGAACCGATTTAACGGGGCTGTACTATAAAGGCCTTGCATAATATTCACGCCTCTACCTGCCACAGCGAACAGCGCAGTTATCCGCTAACTTCGTTGGTTGGAGGTAGGCGTAAGGAGTGCCGTTAGTACACGCTGCTAGGCACTTGGCGACAATGTGTGGCGGGATTCGACCTTCGGAGATTATGATTTTCTTTTCATCAAATCGAATATGAATGAGGCGCTAAAAGGCGGGGAAAAGCGGGTGGTTAAAATATTGTTTTGCTGCTACACGCTGACAGTTTTGTCTTCATGAAAATGGACTAGAAGGTTCCAGAAGTTTATTCATGTTTCTCATTGAGCAACATTATTTATTCAATTTCGTTTGTATGGGAAACGTTCTCATAAAAAAAGTTACATGCATAGCTACAGGTAGATCAAAGTTGGTTTTGTGTGTATCCTCTTTTCGTGATCGGTATGTAAAGGCAACTCAGCAGCGAACGTATACTGGTTTTCCTGTTTGATTATGTACATCTTATTTTCTCTCGTTACAGGGGAGTGACTAGAAAAAGTGTACTTTTATTCGATTGAAAATAAACAGTTCATTATTTGTCCGGTTTTCTGGCAGCAAAATTGTTCCTGCTTGAGCCAAATAGATAGCGCAATACCTGCGCGCTTGAAAGAAAAGTTTCAGCGGATGATTTTGCCATGTTAGGCGCTTTAGTGTTGCTTCAAAGGCAGAACAAGTCTTCTATTTGATAAAATATCGATTCTGCGCAATTCCTAAGATTCTGCTTGTTAGCTCAAAAGAAGCTTCGTTTTTATTTTCGTCTGAATTATTTGAATCCAGAGATTTGATGATACAGATCAAGTAAAGTATATTTATTGATGGCACCTTTAACTGCTATCTTGCTTTATAAACAAAACTAGGTTGAAAATGAGATCTAACCTCGTCGCTTCTTTCGTTAGGAGACCTTAGAATCACTTCCGTAGAACGATGATATCAATGTCAACTGCAGAACTACGTTAACTTATTCTACTGCACCTTTAAAAATAATCGGTAATCATAAGTTTGAAAGCCCGTTTCCATACTTCAACGACACAACACTGACTGGTGACAGTCACTTGTTTGTTTGCATGTTTTAAACCCCTGACCGTGTCATTCGAATTAGAACAACCGGCTTCATCGGAAAAGCTTTCGTGAGCAATATCTACCATACCTTATTTTGCATGACTGAATCATACGGGACATTTAAAACAAAGACGAAAGCTTTTTAGGTTGAACTTCTGGAATTCATTCTGCTATTGGTTTCGGTTTACTGCTCTGAGTTTTGTTCCTTCTGCGAAGTCACAACTAAATATTCCTCTGCTCAATTTCTATCTATTTTTGGAAGGAGGAAGTATTCGAAGCTCCTCAAAGCGGACTTCGTAACCTTTCGTCTACTCTATGAGAAGCTTCTCATACTCTTCTCAAAACTTCAAGGTGGCGGAGAAATTCGCTCCATACACCAGAGAAAAGCAACTCAGGAAGTTAGGTTGAAGGTATCTGGAGTGGTGTTGCAGTTTTTCAAAGCACTTTTTTAGTTCACTTAAAACCCCTCGAGTCTCCGACACTTAGCTAACTACCTGGAGACTGGTAGTTAGCTACCACTGGCGTGTTGGTGGTTGATCCACTACACTTTGACAACTGAACAAGCTGAGAGGCGGCAACACAAACCGCTTTTCATCTGTGTCAGATGAAAGTTTACTTCCCCACAGCGCCTCCAGACTCCTTCCGGATACCACCGAAATGCGGGAATGGTCCAATTCCGC